>NC_056665.1:11403777-11740562 GCF_018350195.1 Panthera tigris | reverse complement strand
GTGGCCATGTGGCCTTGGCCTTTTTCGCAGGCCAGTGTGCTTATAAACATCCCTGTGGGAAGGAGTCACCAGGATGTTTGTGTTCTTGGAAAACCTGTTCCCCGGTGGCTCTAAGCAGAAATGTTTAGGATGTTGTCACTGAGGCACTTTGTATGTATGGGTTCTTTCTTTCTAGAGCAGGGATGAGTCCTGGGGTTTTGAAGGGTTAGACGAAATAAAATTGTATGTACATGTGGAAGTTTTACCGTTAGCAGGTAGGAAAATCCCAAGATGGTTTATATTGTTACAGCGATGGTTTCACTTCATGCTGTGCCTGCGTTCGTTCCATCAGGATCCTGTGACTGGATTCTCCATGTGGTGTGTGACAGAAACCTCAGCCCAGGCTGGCTTTGGTAGCTGTCAAGGAGGGCTGGCTTTATTTTATTTATTTATTCATTTATTTTTAATTTTTTTTAATGTGTATTTTTGAGAGAGAGATTGAGAGAGAGACAGAGAGAGAGAGAGAGTGCAAGTGGGGGAGGGCCAGAGAGAGAGGGAGACACAGAATCCGAAGCAAGCACCAGGCTCTGAGCTGTCAGCACAGAGTCCGACATGGGGCTCGAACTCATGAATGGTGAGATTGTTACTTGAGCTGAAGTTAGACGCTCAACCAACTGACCCACCCAGGCGCCCCAAGGAGGGCTGGCTTTATAGTAGATTTGGAACTTGATCTCTCTCCCTCCCAATCTGCCTTCTGCCATATGAGCTTTATTTTCCATTTCTTTTTTTTCAAGTTTATTTGTTTATTTTGAGAGAGAGACAGAATAAAAGCATGAATGGGGGAGGGGCAGAGAGAGAGAGAAAGAGAGAGAGAGAGAGAGAGAGAGAGAGAGAGAGAGAGAGAATCCCAAGCAGGCTCCATACTCTAAGTACAGATCCTGATGTGGGGCTTGACCCCTGAATTGTGAGGTCATGACCTGAGCCAAACTCTGACACTTAACCAACTGAGCTGCTCAGGCACCCCTTTACTTTCCATTTCCAGAAGGTGGCAAGATGGCTTGCTTCATTTGGGTCTCAAGACCAGTGGATGGAGCATTTACTGCCCCCAGTCCAGCCTTCCTAGCAAAAGGCCATTGGCTCTGATTGGTCCCCAGTCCCGCCCCTCTTGCAGTGGCCTGGGGATTGCAACACACTGATTGGCTCGGGCTTCAGTCCCACAGCTACTCCTGGAACTGGGGGTGTGGTAGGTGACCAGGCCCCCTCAACCGCGGGGACTACGTGGGAAGGGGACTCACCCAGGCCCCTGAAGATGTAGACGCCGAAAGGAGGGAGGAAATGGAAACTGGCCTGCTTTGAACCGACTCATGTCCTGAGGGTCCACGATTTAGAGCAAGTTCATTAGAAGTGTGCGCAGATCAATTTGGAGTAGGAATGTGCGAGCTCTGTTAAGTGGCAGGTTCTAGAAGGGCAGAGAGTTTCTTGGTGTTAACGTGGAGTGGGGGTGGAGTCTGGTGGGGGTGCGGAGTGGGCTTGCATTTGAGAGAGTGAGCAGGAAGTATCTAGAGACAGCTGGCACCTTGCCTCTTGGCAGGCACGGGTGGTTCAAGGTGACCGCCAGGGAGCTTTGTTCTGGGGCAGCCTTTGGCCTTGGCCATGGGAACATCAACCTCTCTGAGCCCCCTTTTCCTCAGTTGTGAGGCAGGCACCTTGTAGAGTGCTTGATGAGCTGTGACGTGTGATCACATGTGATCAGTATGTGTAAATGACTTAGCCCAGCAAGAGCTCACCTGTCGTAGACTGGTATTAATTAGAAAAGACACGTTAGAGTGTCCACACTCAGAGAAGACAGAGCAGGACTGGGTGAAGTTATTCGGGCTGGAGAACTATCCGTTTTCTGTTTTCTCCCATTCTCCCTCCCTGAAGCAGGATGACACTGTTCTCCAGCCCCAGGACCCTTGGAATCTGCGGGAAATGCTCACTGACTGTTCACGCGTTTCCCTGCTTCTGACTTGGGCACTGCTAGGAAAGGAGGGGTTCGCTTCCTCTTGTGACAAATATGTGGGGAGCCTCCCATCCCGCCCCACCTGAATGCGTGCGTAGCTTGTACATTGACCGTGACCGCCCCCCTCCACCGAAGGCACTTGTCCCTGGAGGCCGCTGTCCATGCGTCTGGGTCTCTTCAGCCTCTCACTGGGTCCCAGTTTCCCTGTTAACACGTCCAGCTGTGGAACAGTGACATCGCTCCTTGTTTGTGATGTTTCTGTGTCTCAGAGAGCTGATCATTTGAAATGTAATTTCTTTAGCTCATTACGTCAGAACTGGCATTTAAAGCATCCATGAGGGCCCTTGTTAATGGCCTCTTGTCCCTAGTCAGGGTCCTCCTAGTGAAACAGGACCAAGAGGGTCGATGGATGGATGGATCGACTGATCTATCTTTCTATCTTTCTAAGAGCCATGGAACATATATCAATATGTAACACATGAATTATATTATTAAAACATTAATCACTTGTATATAATCAGTCAATAGATTTATATATATATGTATATATATATATTTTAATATATATATATTATATGTATGTATATATATATTGTAAGTAATTGGCTTACAAGATTAAGGAGGCTGACAAATTCCAAGATTTGCGAGGAGAACGTGCAATCTAGAAACCCAAGAGCTTGCAATGGTGTAAGTTCCCATCCCAAGGATGGCAGGCCTGAAACCCAAGAAAAGCTAGCTTTTCAGCTTAATTGTCAACATAGGGAAGAAACAAACAAAAAACAATGTCCCACCTCAAAGGCAGTCAGGCAGGGAGGTCAGTCTTTATGTTTTGGTCAGACCTTCAGCTGATTGGATGAGGAGAGCAGTCTGTTACTTAGTCTGTCAATTCAGATGTTAATCTTATCCAGAAATACCCTCACAGAAACACCCAGAAGTAATGTTTGATGAAATGCTTGAACGCCTTGTGGCAGTTGACATACAGAATTAACATATAGAATTAACCATTATACCTTTGGTGTAATCTTGGGGTTTAAAATTATTTTCTGAGGTCACATGGTTGGAATGGGTGGCATTAAACCAAGTAGGCCGTGACATTCTAGAAGCTGGTGGTGTTTTCCAGTTTCTCCCCTGCGTAACTGTTCAAGGGTCTTATTTTAAACTAGCTAAGTTAATTTTCTCATGATGAGACTCTATAAACCATCAGGAAGAAGGGAGGTGATTTTAGGGGTGATAGGGATCCACTCCCATGAAGCAGAGCTAAAGTCAGAGCCTCCAGAACCTTCTTCCAGAGTCAGCAGTCAGTCCTGCTCCAGGGCCAATGACTAAATTAGGTTTCAAGTTCCGAGTGTACCACGAGGTTTTCAGATCAGATTTCGCATTTTCTAGGCTTCCTTGTACCCGAAAAAGAGCTACAAACAGCACTGTGATTCCTCAGCCCGAAACCATCAGGCTGTCGGTCTCTTTGGGCAAAAACCTTTGCAAAGCCAGGCTTTGCAGAGAGCTCTGAACAGCTGTGAGTCATCTGGGTGGAGATGTGGGGCTGTTTTCCTGACAAAGGTGTGGTGTGAGGGTCTGCGTAGATGGGGATGTTGACCCGTCTTCAGGGCTTGGGGATGGTGGTTCCTTGTGCCTTTGTCTTGGGTGGCTTGTGGCGTCTGGAAGCTGTTTCTAATCTCCCCTGTCCAGTATCGGAGATGGAGTTGGTCAAGGATTATGAGTCAGCTAGGGCAGAAGGCAGAGACTTACTTTGCTCCTTTGGGGGGAGGTGGATAGAAACGAAGAGTCTGTTGAGGGTTGAGAATGTAGGACTAGTGGTGTTTACAAGGTTAGTGTTTATGCTCCTGCATAAAGCCTCCTTCTAAAATGCCATTGTCCAGGACCACTGGGGAGGCGACTGGCTGTGCCCCTCTTACCCCCCAAGCTTGGTACTGGTACCATGCCTCATCTCACGTTTGAGATACAAGCAATCACACCCATGCCTCTGTGTGTGTGTGTGTGTCTGTCCAGGTAGGGCAGATAGCTTTATGGTAGGGTGTGGTGATCAGCAGACTTTTTATTTTTAATGTTTCATATCTTTTTGAGAGAGGGCAAATGGGGGAGGGGCAGAGAGGGGTGGGGACAGAGGATTCGAAGTGGGCTCTGTGCTGACAGGCTGACAGCAGTGAGCCCGATGTGGGTCTCAAACTCATGAACCGAGAGATCATGACCTGAGCCAAAGTCGGATGCTTAACCGACTGAGCCACCCAGGTGCTCCAGTCATCAGAATTTATAGCTGGTTTCCCCCTGTCTCTCGAAGTCTCTCCCTGAAAAACCACAAGGAGCAGGTACTAGAGGTTGTATAGGGTGCTTTATGCCGAAGATACAGGTACACATACAGGTAAATATCTACTTTTTCTACGTAAGTGACAGTTTCATGTTTTTGGTAAATCATACCAGGTAAGACAAGAACAATTTGCTGTTGCTAAGAAACTATGAGAAACCTGACTGTTGGGGCGCCTGGGGGGTTCAGTCAGTTAAGCATCTGACTTCGGCTCAGGTCATGATGTCATGGTTCGTGGGTTCAAGCCTCGCGTCGGGCTCTGTGTTGACTGCTGACGGCCTGGAGCCTGCTTCGGATTCTGTGTCTCCCTCTCTCTCTATTGCCCCTCCCCTGCTCGTGCTCTGTCTCTCTCAGTAATAAAGAAATAAACTTTAAAAAGCATATACAAAAAAGAAACCTTAAAGTGAATTTCTTATTTCATCATTTTACAAACTGACCAAAGAATTTCTGCATGTGGGGGACAAAGAGGTCTTGCGTGTATCCTGGATGTGGTCACCACCTGGGAAGAGCTGACAGTCTGCAGGAGGAATGTGCAGAGTGTACGATTCTTCAGTGCCCCATTTATGATTATTTGCAGGGAGGAGGTTGTCTGGCTTCTCATAGACAGTATCAAATGTAGTCAAAACGGAGAGACACCGTAGAATACAAGGCATTTGGGAAAATAGTCAAGATAGTGGAGAAATAAATGCAAAGAGCATCAGTAGTCATGATAATAGTATTATTCCCAGTGGCATTATAAACTTTCAGCCCTGCCCTGATAAATGTAGCATCCTTCGTGCAGAGTGACTAACGCCAGAGACCGAAGGACGTGTCTTAGCACTTTCCCGGTGGCTCGCGGTGACCCTTTACCATCCCAGAGGTAAAAGCTTCGTGTTATAACTCACTGTCCCCATAAATCCTCATGCTGGAAATGATATTGACTTGTTTTTTTTTACAAGTCCTTGTCATCTGAGAGAGGCTATAGCACTTCTGTTTGTTTATTATTTTTACTAACAGTAACTTTTGCTGAGAGCCTCCTGTGTGTAGGCTCCTTGAATTCACCATCTCATTTAATTCTCTCTTGCCTGTGAGGGGCAAATACTGTCCGTATCCTAGTTTATTTAGGAGGAAACTGAGGCTTAGGGAGATTAACCGACTTGCCTGAGATCACACAGGTGGAGAGTGCCTGAGCCTTGACCCAGATCCCACCTGGTTGGCCTGTCAGTGCCACCTGTGACATCTATGCTTGGGGGAGGGGGGCGGGGGAGGGGGCAAGGGGACAGATGTGTCACGCCCATGCAAACCCAGGGCTGGATCCTGTCTTCATTGAACATTTTCATCTTTGGCTCATCGCAGATTTTCTTTGCATTAATTTTGCCCTTTTAAAAATACTGCATTGGGGTACTATTTATTTGCTCACTGGACTTTTCAGTGCTCAGGGCAGGCATGATCATCTCCACTTTGCAGGTGAGGACCAAGAGGATTGGCGAGGTCCGGAATCTGTAAGAGTTCCCATGGCCGAAAGGGAGGGAGCTGGGACGTCTGCCAGGGCTGCCCGGAGCAAGCGGGAGGGGGCAACGCCACTTACCTCTGGGCATCACAGAGTTCTCAGGAACGTGCCTCCCTTCCTCCAGGTCGGGAAAGAGGTTGAAGAAGACCCGCAAGTATGACATCATCACTACTCCAGCCGAGCGAGTGGAAATGGCCCCGCTGAACGAAGAGGAGGATGAGGATGAGGACTCCACAGTATTTGACATCAAATACAGGTACGGGGGTTGGGGGGGCAGCAGCTTCCTCCTTGGGCCCTCGGGTGTTGGCGTGGTGAGACGGTTCACCTTGGAAAACAGCGCAAGGCCAGGGGTGGCGTCCATGTGTCCTTGTTCTTTGGTTATGTGTTTGACCTTGGGACGTTCTGCTTATGGGGGGAGCCGCTTTGATCCCTTCCTAGAATGCACAGCACCCAGAAAGCTGGCAGAGAAATGGTTATTCCCACTTTCCCAAATGCGAACGCTGGAGGAATCAGCTTTGCGTGAAGAAAAGGGGGACTGAATATCAGACAACGAGCTGCTCGCGCACTGCCTGCGGGGATCTGGTTCTGGCAGCTGCCTGTGCCACAGACTGCCCACAAATGGACACTTCTCTTTCAGCCACTCTAAAACTGATGGCTGAGAGCGTGGAGTGGGGCGAGGGTTACTCCTTGGCTGGAATTTACCGATGAGAAAGGGAGCCTGTAGGAAAGTCAGAATGACTTTGTGACTTCAGGATTGTAGTTTGCATTTTGGATTCTTTTAGAGCGTGCTCTTTGGAGGTATGAGATTCTCAATGTAAGGACGGGGGTGAGTGTAGATTAGAGATGAGGGCTCAAAGCCTCAGAGAAGAGGAAGTTGTTTGCTTAAGTTTCCAGTTATTGCCGACAAAGGGGAACTACAGGTCCAGGCTGGACCCAATCCTGAGTTTTCCCTGGACAGCTCTCCAGAGAAACAGAACCAATAGGATATGTATCTACATAAAGAAAGATTTATTATAAAGGTCCAAGTCTGAAGGTCTGAGAACCAGGGGAGCCAGGGATGTAAGTCCTGTTCCAAGTGAGGGAGGAGACCAGTGGCCCAGTTTGAAAACAGTCAGCGGGGAGAGTGAATTCCCTCTTACCCTCCTTTTGTTCTATTCTGGCCTCCAACTGATTGGACGAGGCCCACCCACATCAGACAAGGCAATCTACTTCATTTGGTCTACTGATAAAATTGTTAATCTCTAGAAACACCCTCACAGACACACTCAGAATGTTTGACCAAATGTCAGGGCACCTTGTGACTCTTGTCAAGTTGACACGTCAGATTAACCAGCACATGCAGCGTTTCCATTCCTGAGAAGGCCAGTCTTCCACAGCCTCTCCTGACTTGTTCTTTGTCAGCACGGCTGTTCTTGGCCCTTCTTTATAAATCAGTTGTCAGGTTCAACAAAAGCATGTTTGGGATTTTGACTCCATGCATCAGTTTAGGGGGAAATCAGCCCCTTTGTGAGAATCCTTCCAATCCATGAATATGGGATGACTTTCCATTTACTTAGGTATTTAAAAAAAAATGTCTTTCAGTACTTTCAAAAATGTCTCCATAAATGTTTTATAAGTTTATGTTACATATATTGCCAGGTGTTTTACAAATATATGTATGTATTTTTAACTTAAAAAAATGCTATTTTCTTGGGGGTGCTTGGGTGGCTCAACCGGTTTCTTAACTTTGGCTCTGACTTTGGCTCAGGTCACAATATCATGGTTTGTGAGTTTGACCCCTGCATCGGGCTGTCTGCCGTCAGCATGGATCCTGCTTCGGATCCTGTCTCCCTCTTTCTTTCTGCCCCTCTCCCACTCATGCTCACATTTCCCACCCCCCCAAATAAACATTAAAAAAAAATCACACCTACATTTTAAGAATACACAAACATTAAAGCATGGATTATAGTAGATAGCAGAGCAAAACCATTCGCTATAATTTGCATGTTAGGTAAATAGTAGCCCTTTGAGTAGAATGGGAACAATCAGTGATATTCATCAATACTATCACATAATATACACTTAAGAAAGTTCGTGGTCGTACTGGTTTTATTGCTTAGCCATTTCATCGGTCTCATGTTCAATGCACAGAAATAAAACATAACGTGAAGAAAACTCTGTCCTCGTTATTAGCTACAATGAAGAGGGTTTGCTGTGTCCTGCAGGCCTGGAAGTATTATACAGTAGGGAGCCCTTGTGGGCTTACGGGGCTCAACGTACTGTTCTGATGCTGAGACACTTAAATAGAATCTCATCCATACTTCATGACTGAACTAGCTGTGGAAGCCTTGCATCTCACTAAATAGGAAAAGACCCTAACAAAGAAATACATCAATCAATCTGTCCAGATAGTCTATCTTTAGGCTTGGACTTTAGTGTAAGGTAGGAAAAGGGGCCCTTTCTTTCTTTTATTTTTTTTAACATTTTTTAAAAATGTTTATTTTGAGAGAGAGAGGAGGAGAGGGTGAGCGGGGGAGGGGCAGAGAGAGAAGGAGAGACAGAGAATCCCAAGCAGGCTCTGCATTCTTAAGCGCAGAGCCCAATGTGGGGCTCGAACCCATGAACTGTGACATCTATGACCTGAGCCGAAACCAAGAGTAGGATGCTTCACCACTGAGCCACCCAGGCATCCCCAAAGGGGCCCTTTCCTGAGCACATGGACACAAGTATTTTGTGGCTTAGAGACTGCTGGATTGGTATTGTGTCTGGTATCATGAAAAGAAGTATTGAAACCACTGTCAGATTAAGAAAATTCCACGGCTCATCTTAGTACTTCAGACAATGGAGCAAGTGCCTCTTCTAGGCTGACCGTACGTGCTGAATTGACATTGGTACTTAGTTAGCAATTTCCAGGTACACCGTAAGGCAGTGTTAGCCACAGCCATCCCCGGTATGTATTATCTCTTAACTGGATGCTTGCACCTTTGACCATTTTCACCCGAGTCCCCCACCCCCAACCCTCCACCTCTGCTAACTACAAATCTGGTCTCTTTTTCTTATGAGTATGGTGTTTTTTTTGAGATTCCACATATGAGGAAGATCATGTTGTATTCGTCTTTCGCTGTCTGGCATATTTCACTTAGCATAACGCCCTCAAGGTCCATCCATGTTGTTGCAAATGGCAGGATTTCCTTCCTTTTTATGCTGAATAATATTCCATTACATATATATATATACCCACTACATTTTCTTTATCTTTTCATCTGTCCATGGACACTTTGGTTGTTTCCATGTCTCGGCTGTCATAAATAATGCTGCAGTAAACGTAGGAAGGCGGGTATGTCTTCGGCATAGTGGTTTTGTTTCTAAAAGCAGATGATTAAATTGAACCCCCTGGTAGGTGTTAGGTAACAGGTAATACATTTTTTTTAATGTTTATTTTTGAGAGAAAGAGCACGTGTGAGCAGGGGAGAGGGGCAGAGAGAGAGACACACACAGAACTTGAAGCAGACTCCAGGCTCCAAGCTGTGTGCACAGAGCCCGACTCGAGGTTCGAACTCATGAACTATGAGATCATGACCTGAGCCGAAGTCGGAGGCTCAACCGACTGAGCCACCCGGGAGCCTCACGTTTGCTTTTACGAAAGTCTGAGTATGCTCCCTGGTTTGTTTCAAGGGCAAGAACAGGTGAAAAACTGGGTCTAAGGGGCGCCTGGATGGCTCAGTCGGTTGAGCATCCGACTTTGGCTCAGGTCATGATCTCACGGTCCATGAGTTTGAGCCTCGTGTTGGGCTCTGAGCTGGGAGCCTGGAGCCTGCTTCGGATTCTGTGTCTCCCTCTCTCTCTCTGCCCCTCCCCAGCTCGTGCTCTCTCTCTCTCTCTCTCAAAAATAAACAAACATAAAAAAAATTAAAAAAAAAAAAAAGACACAGGGTCTCAGAGCATATGCTCTGGAGTAGGTCATTGGCCACTTTCATAGCGGGTGGCTCCAGCTCCACATGACACAGCAGTGCATGGGGCCCCTCAGCACGTGGTGACTTTTTAAAAAGATATTTCTTTATTTATTTCGAGAGAGAGAGAGCATGAGCAGGGGAGGGGCAGAGAGAGAGAGGGAGAGAGAGAATCCCAAGCACAGACCCCACTCGGGGCTTGGTCTCCTGAACTGTGAGATCACGACCTGAGCCAAAATCAAGAGTCACACGCTTAACGGACTGAGCCGCCCAGGTGCCTCTGCCTCTAAATCGTTGTTAAATAGAAGCGATGGACATTCTGCATTATTCTTGACCTTAAAGTGTGTGCTTTCCATGCTGACCACTGAGAGTGGTGGCAGCTGTGGGGTTTCGTAGAATTTCTTTCCTGCAAAGGTTCCCGCTGTCCCTAGTTTGCTAATGTCAAATTTTATTTTAATGCCTTTTCTAGCTCTGTTGAGAGGGTCAGTCATACTGTTTATTAACCTTCCATCTGTTAAGGTGGTGAAATTGTGTTAGATTTTTCTGATATTAAACCAACTTGGCGTCTGTGCAACAAAAGGAGCTTGATTGTCGTTGTGTTATCCTGTCATGCACGTCGCTTTGATGATAGTTATTTAGGGCTTTCTTTGGTTGTCTGAGTGACCAAGATTGCTTTGTCCTTTTCCTACTTTGTGATATCTTTGTCAGGCTTTGGTAAATGTTTTACTAGTAAGACACGTTTTCCTTATAAAGCAAGGTAGGGTAGGTTCCTTATTTGCTGTGTCTCTGGAACAGTTTGTATCAGATTAGAAATATTTGTTTCCTAAATGTTTAGTAGAACATGCTGAAACTCACCGGATCCTGATGTTTTCTGTGTGCAAAGAGTAAAAAAAAAAACAAAAAAAAAACCTATTGATGTTCAGTCCTTTGAACAGTGATAGGACTACATAGTCTTTGTTTCCTCTTGGGTTAGTTTTGATATGGGTCGTATTTCTGGGATTTTTTCCACTTCATCCAAGTTTTCAAATTATTGTCCTAACGTTGCTCACAGCATTCTCTTACTATCTTTTTAATCTTTGAATCGTGTAGACATGGTCCCCTTTTCATTCTTTTCTTTCTTTCTTTTTTTTGTGTTTTTCAGCCCAACATGGGGCTTGAACACATGACCCTGAGATCAAGATCTTAGCTGAGATCAAGAGTCAGACATGTAACCAACTGAGCCACCCCGGCGCCCCAGTGTTTATTCTGTAACAATCTACTTTAGCTGCCTCCCGCAGGCTTTCCTCATCACCAGGCACTATCCTCCTGTCTGTCGAACTTCAAGCAGCTCCTGGTTGTGTTGTTTGTGGTTGAAATGATACCAGGATGTGAGCGAACTTGGAGCTTGGTCACCAGACACAAGACTGCTCTAGCCCTCAGGCCCAGAGATGACCGACCATTTAGGAAGACTGAGAGTGACAGCTTTCCTTATTACAGATGTCATGTATGCTATGCACATTACAGAGAAGAGAAAGGAAAAATAAAATTTCTGTAATCTCACTACTTAACGGTAACCACTAGAGTGTGTGTGAGTACATATCTGTGAATTTTCTTTTTTTGTAGAAGTAGGACCGTGTTACACGTGCTGCTTTGGAACAGTTTTCCACCTGGACGGAATGTTACAAACAACTTTATAGGTCAATAAGTTTGAAAGAACACGAATTTTAAGACCAGTTTTATGTTCGGGTTAGTGTTTTTTGAGAACTTCTCTGTCTGCCCCTGATAATCTCTTCACAGGTACTTGTCTTTCCTGTTTAGACCTAGCTCAGCAAAATATTGGGGTTCCCTCTGGGAAACAGACTGCATTTAAATCGATGCAGCTGAATTATGACCTTGGGTTATTTTATGAGTGACTGCAAAGAGGAAAATCGTGTTGTCGGTGCCGAGGGCAGTGAGGCAGTAACTTGGTCCATACTATTACACGTGCTGTTCTTTGATGGCATTGTGGGACGCAGAGCCTGGCCGCATCAGCCCGGCAGGAAATGGAGAGAAGGCGGCCAGGGCTTCCTGACTTCTGTGCGTAGCCCTCTTTTTAGGCTCCTGGGCAACTGGGATGTTCAAGTCCATGAGATAAGACCTCCAGTGTTTAGGGCCAGATGGGGCGGGGGTGTGGAGGGAAACAAAGTCTGTGGAAATGCGTTCCCCGTTCTGTCCTTAAAAAGGCTAATTAGAAGAAATAAATGACGGCTAACCGGAGTGCAGAGAACCCTGGGGTTTTGGAATGGTTCCATGTTTCCAAAGGCGTTTGAACCCCGGCTGTGTGTGCTTTGAGCTTGGTTGGCCTGGCGTGCGGCTGTGGCTGATGTTCTGGGTCTTCGTGCATCCCCACTTTCCTACAGGAGACCCCTGTGACACCCGTTGGGCGTGTCCCCCGGTGGCGAGGCAGGTGCCACCCTTCCTCCCGGTTGTCTGTAGGTGGTAGTGGCGGCTGTGACACGTGGGGTGCAAAGGTGGGTGCTGGGAGCTGGGGAGACCCACTGCTCCTCCCGCCCAAGCTTGCGTGCCACGTCCCTCTGCTTCTTAGGTTTGGAAAAGATGTGGCCTGTGGGAATCCAGGCATGCATTCTACAAGTGCCCGCCTCCCACCCTCTTGTGAATAGAGCTTCCTGTGGGAATCTCATTAGAAAGCCATGAGCTTTCCGCTGGGATGCCAGGCGCTGTGCCTGGCATCTTGTCTTTGGAACAAAGGGCATTAGGTGGCTGTTTGCAGCAAGAGGCCCCTGGAGGCAAGGCTGGGAGCAGGAGAAAGCAGACTGACTTACTTGTGCTAGACTGAGCCTGGGGCTCAGAGTCCTGGACACCTTAGGGAAGTTGCTAAGCACAGAGTAGTGACTTAAAAAAAATTTTTTTTTAATGTTTACTTATTTTTGAGAGAGAGAGAGAGAGTTGGGGAAAGGCAGAGAGAGGGAGGGAGACAGAATCTGAAGCAGGCCCCAGGCTCCTAGCTGTCAGCACAGAGCCCGTACGGGGCTTAAACTCATGGACGGTAAGATCATGGCCTGAGCTGAAGTCAGATGTTTAATGGACTGAACCACCCAGGTGCCCCAGAGCAGTGACTTCTTGAAGGTCGGGCTCAAATGCCCCTTCTGTTCCCTGCTTTCTCGTCTTCTGGAACGAAGGTTCTAGAGTGAGGAACGAAGCTGTTAGGAGCGTCAACATGTGGGCAGCTGTAGGGACGATGGGGTATGGTGAGCTTCTGAGGCCGGGAAGGAATCAGCGACCCACAGGTTCCCCTGAGGATGCCGGAGTAACCCACCTGGACCTCAGACGACAGCAGGGGGTCACCCCCCTACCTGTTTGGACGATGCTCTGCCAGCCCTCTTCTGTACAGGCTGAGCTCCTGTCTGGAAGACGGGCATGTCAGGGGACGTTTCTGTGTCTTTGAAGAGCAGTATTGGCCATCTGGGGGCAGTCCTCCGCTAAGGTATCATGCACCGTAAAAAGATTGGAGTTTTAGGTCTCTGAGCAGAGAACCTATACCAACAGGAATTTGCGTGGCGATGAAAATTTACCACTAAGTGAATGTGACTTGTCTCCTGCCTACACACATGTGCGCGCGCACACGCACACACACACACACACACACACACACACAGCAGAGCTTATAGGGCTACAGAAGAATCAAGTGAAAAGAACAAAGGAAAAAAAAAAACCCACTAAACAACCCAAAACCTAGCACAAATAATCTTAGCAATGCTTTTGCAAAAGCTGGCCACGTTGTTTGGTTGCTCCTTACTGTGGTTGGTGTCCTGGATGAAAGCGGGAGCACGGTTGACATGCAGTGGTGGTCCTCGCCTCACCTCCCTGAGGTGTCCTGGACCGCTGTGCGGAGAGGTCGGCTGCTAGGGTGCTCACAGGTGCAGAGATGCAACACCCTGTGTGTTGAGGGCTCTTCTTCTTTAAAATGTTTATTTATTCTTGAGGGGGGGGCAGTGAGAGAGGGAGACACAGAGTCCGAAGCAGGCTCCAGGCCCTGAGCTGTCAGCACGGAGCCCCATGCGGGACTCGAACCCACAAACCCTGAGGTCATGACCTGAGCCGTAAGCCGGATGCTTCACTGACTGAGCCACCCAGGTGCCCCAAGGGCTTTTTTCTGCTGACAGACAAAGCACTGGACACAGACAGGTTGGGACACGCCCTTCTCCTTCTCCGGGATGGTTACATGGTTACAACCCAGTGTCGTTGCACAGGATGTTTGAAGGTTTGAAAGGAATAAGCATGGGGTATGGAGCCCAAATGTGTCTTCACTTCTCAGGGAGCTGCCAGGGAGGGCGGGGAGCTCAGCTCTGAGACTCTCTCGGGTCTCTCTTCTTGATGAAGCAGGAGTGTTGTTAGCAGTTTGGCTGTTCTGGGGGAGAGAAAGAGGCTGAGAGAGTCCTTCCAGAAATCTCTGCGCGTCCCCCACCTCTGTGTGTCCGGCTCGCGAGCCTGCTAATTCCATTCACTGTGAGTGAGGTTGGGTGAACCTGGCCTGTGCCCCGGGAGCTTGTGCTGAGACTGGGGCAGGGGTTGGGGAGCGACAGCCAGAAACCTGGGAACCGCTGGGAGGAAAGAACGGGGTGCTGTGGACAGCCAGGAGGGTTACCTCGCCGGGGCAGGAAGCTCTTTCCAGAGGAGGTGAAACTCATGGTGGGTTTGAAAGGAAGCACCCCAAGGCAGACTGAGGGGCGGGGAGGAGTGAGGGGGAGAGTTGACAGCATGTGTGATGTGTGCAGGTTTGAGCGAGTGGAGGGAGAGCCGGGGGAGCTGCAGCCGTGAGCCCGTCCCCCACCCCACGGGGCCCTCCGGGGGAGAACCCCAAATCTGCATGGCCTTGGGGAGGCAGGGAGATGAAACAGAGAGCCCTAGTGTCTGTGTCCACGGTCCCCTGGAGCTTCCTGAGTCACAGCGTCACCGGAGAGTCTGAAGCCAACCCCACGGCCCAGACTTGTGATGGGGCTCGCCTCCTTCTGGAGAGCTGGTGACCCCCCTGAGGGCGATCGCAGGCACCCAGGGTGACTGCTCCCCTCGGGAGGTGTGTGTAAACTCTGTTGTTTCCTTTCCCCCCTGTCCCACTGTGCTGTGGAGGGGCTGAGTAGTTGTGCAGAGCGTGGTGATTCATGGGGGGCCCCCTGCGCCCGCCCCGTCCTTCGAGCACATTTATTCTATAAGCACAGGGGTGTTCGCGGCTGCCCGGGGGCGTGGGCACAGACAGGGGCCTGGCGGACGACCCTGGGTGTGGTCTCGCGGCATCCCTGAGATGTATGTCCCCGGATCAGAAGGTGAGTCTCCGGCCTGTGTGCCCTACGTGAAGTCCGTGCCTCTGTGACTCCTCATGCTCTGCTCCTCCCGGATTCGGCAGGCCAGCGCCCAAGTCTGTTCCCCTTCCTAGGCACGGCCGCTTCGGTGGAGCCATTGGGAATCCAGTCCCTTCACTCGGGTCCCGTTCTTGGTCTTTGGAAGCTTTGAAAGCTCGGTCCCCAGTCCCTTGGTCCCCCTACATCGAACCTGCAGTGGATGTAGCCTGACTCTTGTGGGAGGGGGGCAGCCCTGGTGGGAGTCTTTACATCTGAGGTCCTCAGGCTGCATCTGTAGAGTGGGGGTGAGCATCTGGGCTCCGTGGATGTCAGTTGGGGGAGATTAGCCCCCACTCCCCAGCCCAAGGGAGGAGGGCGCATGTGGATGCTGGAAAAAAGCCACCCTGCACAGATTGGACACGGCTGTGGCCACTTGTCTTTTCCGCCCACCAGTCTGCTGTGTAGGGTATCCTAGTGGCCAATATGGGTGTATCTTTGTGTTTTTTCTTTTTTTAAAAGTGTATTTTTTATTTGAGAGAGACAGTGGGGGTGAGGTAGAGAGAGAGAGGAGAGGGAGAATCCCAAGCAGGCTCTGTGCTGTCAGTACAGAGCCCAGTGTGGGGCTCAAAGTCGTGAACTGTGAGATCACAACCTGAGCTGAAATCAAGACTCAGATGCTTAACCGACTTAGCCACCCAGGAGCCCCTGCTTTTTTTTTTTTTTCTTGAAAGTTTTTGTTAAATAATTTCAAGCCTAAAAAAAGTTGCAAAAACAAAAATAGTATACTCTTTTTTAAAACATTTTTTTGTTAATGTTTATTTTGGAGAGAGAGACAAAACTCAAGTGGGGGAGGGGCAGAGAGCAAGGGAGACAGAGAATCTGAAGCAGGCTCCAGGCTCTGAGCTGTCAGCACAGATGCGGGACTTGAAGTCTCTGTGAAATCATCACCTGAGCCGAAGTTGGATGCTCAACCGACTGAGCCACCCAGGTGCTCCCCAAAATAGTAACTCTTTACCCAAATTTTCCTGGTATAACGTTTCACCTCAGTCACCTTATGATGGCTCTGTGTGTGTGTACATAACAGATTTTTTTTTTTCCTGAACCATTTGAGGGTAAGTTACATATATCATGTTCCTTTCTGGCAAATACTTAAGTGTGTATTTCCTAAAAATAGGATGTTTGTTATCTTTTAGAAAATAGTTACCTGATGATGATGGCAATATTTATATTTGGGGTCATGTAACATTATGAAAAGAAATTCATTATTTTGTAAATTCTCCTAAATCCCCACTATTTTTACATGTATGATTTTTTGATGCCCATGATCAAACATGAGCAGAGGACATTGGTGGCTCTGACCTCACAGATTTTCCCTCCTCTCCTGAGTCTCTTCGGATGATGTCTTGAGTGGATTTAGGTTCCAGGCTTTCTTTCACTCCTGGTACTGTGGTTGGTGCCGGGGGTTTAAAGGTGAGTGAGCTCAGACATGGGTCTTGCCTACAAGGGGCCCCCAGCCTAAGCAAGAGCCAGACATGAATCAGATAATTGCATAAACCAGGGATTTGCAAACTATGGCCCATGGGCTAAATATGGCTGTCTGCCTGGTTTTGGTACAGCTCGTGAGCCAAGACTGATTTTTTATGATTGAAAAAGAATTAAAAGAAGCCTACCGTTTCATGACCTGTAAAAATTTGCAAATAAAATCTCAGTGTCCACAAATAAAGTTTTATTGGAACACAGCCATGCTCAAGCATGTTCCTATTATCCACAGTGGCTTTTGTTCCACAGGGGTGTTGTTGAGTAGTTGCCACAGAGAATGTAGGGCCCACAAAGTCGAAAATGTTTACTGTCTGGACTTCGACAGAAAAATTTTGTGGAGCCCTGGAGTAAACACCAGTAGCACTGCTAGGAAGGAGAAGTATAAGGAGAAAAGCAGCTCTGTACTAGGGGGTCTGCATGGGGAGCTAGGATCCTGAGCAAGGAGCTGAAGGAACGGAAGGAGTTACCTTCCAGATAGCATGTTCAAAGGTCCTGTGGTTGGGTGAGTGTGACCTATAGGGTAGAGACTGTGAGGGTCAGAATGGATGCAGGGTTCTGCCGAGGGCATTGACTGGTTCTTCTTTTTCTTTTAGGTAAAATCTATATCCAGCATGTTGGCATCCTGTGGAACGTTGGTCAGCTGCAGCCTGGGATGTGAAGGATCTGGAAGCTGTCTTGTCTGAGATGTTGAAACCAAAACAAACACTATGAAACTCTGGCACAGTTGTGTGTGTCGCACATCAGCTCAGAATATCACTGCAGGAGAGTCGCCTCTACTACCCTCTGGATGCCCCTTTAAAATGTCACCCTGTCTTCCTCAAGAGGGTTTTTGTCTTGCTACGGGGCAAGGGATAGAAACATTTTGACTTAAACAAAGTAACTTTAAGGCAACTGTTCACAAAAGTAAAGAGATCAGAAGTTAACAGGAACCTAAAAAAAAAAAAAAAGCCTAGAGGATATTCAGCTTCTAATTTCTGATATTCTGCTCTCCTGGATCTACGACATTCTAGACGTCTGACCCTTCAGTGGTCTTTTGGGTTTGGCCAAGTTCTGGCCTTTGGTGACAGCTATGTGAAAGTTCAAAGTTGAAATGTTTAGAGCCAGCCAGCCCTAGCAGAAATATACTGGTGTTTGTGGCTCCTTTTCTCTCCTTTTTCAAAAAACGGGTCCAGCAGAATTAGACATAGCTAGTTCACAAAGAATTTTGTGTATCAGGGAAAAGCCTATATGTATGTGCGTGTATGCATACATGTGTGTGCACACGCGTGTGCACATGTGAAATAACTTCTCCCTTTCTGGGAGGAAAAGACAGCACGAGGCAGCCTTTGGTTAGTAACATCCTCCGTGTGTTTCTCTGCCCTGTTCTACACTGTTGGGGCTTGGAAATGTAATTTTAGAAAATCACCGTGGTGATTCAGAGGGATGGGGATTTGGTTGCCTGAAAAAGGCACAGTGTCGGGGACCACGTTTGAAGTTGTTCTAGGCCAGGCTGGACCGGACACCCACCGGGACTCAGGAGGTGACAGCAGGAAGGCCCCTCCTGAAGGTGTGGATCAGGGGTTTGGGGGGGGGGCTGGCTCGTTTCAGAGCTGTGTGCCCAGACATGTGCTGGCTTCCGGAAACAGGGCCTTGGGCTGACCTCTCTGGTGGATGGAGACCTTCTGTCTTGCTCTTTTCCCGAGGTTGAGATTAGCTGCTTGAGCAGTGCCTTTGGGGCTCTGGGATTCTGTTCTCTCTGGAGAGGGGTTTTGCGTTTTTTATCCCCTCTCTTCTGGCATTCTGCAGGGTTCGTGCACTTTGCCTGCTTATGGCCTGTACCACCGCTGTGGGTGAAAACTCCGTAGCCGTTTCTGACTCGCCTGTTCTCAGGTTATTCAGTTTCCGGAGAAGGGCCGTCAGTGCTGCGGGGTCCACGGGTTCCCCAGTCCCTGGCTATCGGGACGGTGCGATGGCCTCTGCAGGAGAGAGGGGGGGGTGTCTGGGGAGACTGCTGGGGCAAGGGTGTGGTGCAGAGCCTGCCTGTACAACCAGCTGTGCCTCTGTTCCCTCTTTCGCATGTCCTTTGTTGACTTTCGTCCTGCTCTTCTCCGCCCTGTTTGTCCCTGGGGCGGGCCTGCTTTACCTCTCCCCCCACAGGGTACTCTCGGGCCAGAGCGGTGACTCAGTGGGACCGGCGCCTGGCAGCTGTGTGCCCTCTGAACCTTGGGACTGGAACCCTGTGCGGGGAAGCCGGATTCTTCCGCCTTACACAGAAACCCCGGTGCCGCCTTCCAGGTGCCTTCCGCCGGGCCTGGCAGGTGTGGCCGCCAGGAATGACCTTCCCAATTCCAGAGCTGCAGCACTGCGGGCTCTTAAATAAAAAAAAAATTAAAAAAAAAACAAACCAAAAAACGACCCTTTTGGCATGACCCATGCGTGCGTCGCTTTGGATGTTTTCTAAGCCGGAGGCCAGCGAGGTGCCTTCTGGTGATCAGGGGCGCGGGCACAAGGCCTGGAGGAGGGCAGAGGCGGGGGGCTAAGGGGGAGGCACCTGGTCCTGGTGGTTTAGGGAAAAGCTGAGAACGGGAATGGTGCTGGGGAGAGGCGGGCGTGCGGTGTTTGTGCACGTACGTGTAGGCACATCTGGTCATTTCCTGGGAGCTGCCGCGGGGATTTTGGAGAATCTTGGGGGTGTCTCCAGAGAAGAGAGTGTCAGAACGTGCTGGCTTGTTATTGCCTCCTACTACCTACCTGGCTTGGAGGGGCAGGAACGGGCCAAGTCCAGGCTGGGTCCGCCGGCCCGAGTGAGCGCCAGGAAGGAAAGCTGGCTATTTGCTTCCGTCCTCACGTGCTGTCCTTAGATGTTCTGGAGAAGCTGGGGGAGTGTCTCTTGCACTGCAGTCATCTGGGGCGGTCCTTTCTCCCAGCAGGGCTGCAGGGAAGGTGCTGTGGCGGAGGGTCTCCTGTGGGGTAGGGTCCTGTGGGCACCCAGGGAGGGGCCGGGCTGGGGGTGCAGAGAGGAGGCGTGTTCCAGAGTCGGCAGGAGGCCCCCAGGGTTGGCCGATACCTCACCTAACCTTCTATTTTGGGGGATTCAGTTGGGGATCAACCCCCGCAGTGCGCCCCCTTCTACACAAAGAAAACCCGCCCTTCCCGGTGTGCCGTCGGTACCTACAGAAAGCATGAAGGGAAAGGAGACTCATAATTATCAACTCCTTCCCTCTACCGCCCGTGTGTGCTGTCCTGGACGTAGTCATTATATGGCTGTTCTCACGTTGTGGCTGGGGCAGGTGGGGGGGGGTATGCGGGAAAGTTTGGGGCGTTGTTGCAAAATGACGTGTTGTAAGGAATTGGCACATCGTCCCTGAAAGTCTTGTCTCCCCTCCCTGCCCTGTTCAGTGGGATTCCTGTGTTTGGATACCATTTAAGTGCGATCAGGGGGAGAGGATCCAGAAGAGCAAGATCCGAGGGAATAGGGTGTGCCCATGCCCCAGACTTGCCGGTGAGACTGTGGCAACTGTGTCAGCAGAGTGGACATTGGTGGTGTCATTTCCTGAAGAGGGAAGGGGAGGGGAGGAGAGAAGGGGAGGGAAAGGAGTTGGAGAAAAGGGGAGGGCAGGGCAAGGGAGGGGACTCGGCACCAGGCAGTCCTCCCTGACAGAGCCGCCTGCAGCCCCCTCCCCGCTGCACACCTCTTCCCAGGGCCCCGGAACCATGAATTTGCAGGACCCAGTATTCCGTACATTTCTCCCCACTAACAGTTCCCTGGGTCTTCTGAGGGCTCGGGGTTAGGTCTTGTCTTAGGCAATCAGGTGGTTTCATCCTCTGAAACCGCCAGGGCCAGGGGTGAGTGAGCTCTGGGGCCTGGGGAGGTGTCTGCTGCAGCCCCCCCTCCCCCAGTGCAGACAAAGGGTCTCCCCCAGGAAGCCCCCCAGATGGCTCCTGCTGAGACAGGTGGGGGCCGGGGCTGACCTTGGGCCTGGTAGTGCTGGCATCTTGAAACGTTCTTGTGATTTTATGAGTGAATTCAAGAGCACTTGATGTGGACTCAAGGGCACACACACACAGTAGTGAAAACAGGGTCTATTTTGCATGATTTTTGGGAACCAGACAGACTCAGGTGGTTGTGAGCCGTACCCTATATTGCTACCCGAGTCTTTGGTCCACCAAGTAGCTGGCTGTGGGTCTCCTTGTAAACTGTACTCAAAATGTGCGGAGGTGAAGGGCGCCTGGGTGGCTCAGTCGGTTAAGCATCAGACTCTTGGTTTCGGCTCAGGTCGTGATCTCACAGGTTCATGGGTTCGAGCCCCGCGTCTGGCTCTGTACTGACAGCGTGGAGCCTGCTTGGAACTCTCTCTCTCCTCTCTCTCTGCCCTCCCCCACTAGCGCGGTCTCCGTATCTCTCAAAATAAATAAACTTAAAAAAAATGTGCTGAGGTGAGACACTTTTCTGGGTGTGGTTGGTTGGCTTATCTGCAAGCTCGTCCTCCTGGGGATGGGTTTTCCAGGAGCTTTGCACACGGGACAGGAACACAGAGAGCTCTAGGGTGTTGGCAAAGCAGGGGGCCTGGAGTCTTGGCCGCGTTGTTTAACCTCCAGCCTGTCCTGGGAGCTGGGGGCAGGTAGGCGTGTGGGGGGTTCTCCTCAGAGTCTGCAGGAAGACCAGCTGAGGCGTTGAGCGTGGTGTGGCGGGGGGTGGGGACTGGGAAGGAGGATTGGGAGGCAGATGGACGGACCCTCGTGCGATTCCTGGCCTGGCTGCTGACCAGCTGGGGGATCCTGGCCTCACTCCTCTCAACGGCCATATGAGAGCAAAGCTCCGCTGATTGTTGTGATCAAAGGAATGATCTAGCAAAGCGCACGCTGCAGGTGCCTGGCACAGAGTCACTCAAGACAATGTCGCTGCTGCCAGCCACATCACCAGAGGCGTTCGAGTCCCTCCTGTGGGCCAGGTGCGTTTGCATCCACTCTCTTGTTCAGTTCTTTGGAGAGTCCTTTTTGCAGGTGTCCTTCCTGGAACCCACTCGGGGTTCCGCTGTCCTTCCCACGGACCCTGGGCTGTTCCCATCGAGAGCCACACCTCCTCCTCCCGGGATCCCCGTTGGAAAACAAGTCTCCTGTTGGCCTAGTGCCTTAACAGCCTGGGAGTGCGGCCAACCACGTGGGGAGCCTGGGGATGGTCTTGGTCTTCTAGAGGACCAGGATCAGGAAGGTCTTGTCACTGCGGGGTCTGCTGGTTAAAGGGGACAGATCTTGGGCTGTGAGTCTCCTGGGCTCTCTAGCACTTTCCCCTGAGGGAAGGAGGCAGGGAGCTTCTCTTCAGAGGCCATTGCAGCTTACTCGCGGGATGGCCTAAGACGTCTGAGCTCTGGGTCAAGGACACTGAAAGGCACACGTCCCAATAGGCACCCCACACTCTGGAAGGCCCCCTTCTGTCTGTGGCCTCTTCACGGGCCCATGACCTTCCCTTTTCAGATCTCACGGTTGAATTCTCTCCCTGAATGTCCCTGGCTTCCGGGCGTCCTGCCTGGGCCCCTGGTGTGCCTACACCTTGGCTGAGCAGCTAGGGATGGGGGTGTGCAGGCTGCGGTGTCCACAGGCGTGCACGGGGCCCCTCACGATGCGGACCAGGCGGGGGTGCAAGAGAAGGGGAACAGGCTGCGGGCCGGGACCCTCTGCTGAAATCCTGACCTGGACGCGGCAGACGTCGGCAGCGGGTGGGCCCAGTCTGGGGGACTGACACCGGCTGCGCATCGGGGAAAACTGTGTGTGTGGTCTCCATCCTTGTTGTGAGCCTTGTTGTGCAACGTGAGAACCAATGGCGGGGAGACCAGCGGACGCCCACACGTGATGACGAGCCCGCTCTGGGTGCCCATGCCGTTAGGATGGACCATTTGCTAGATTGGAGTCGGGTTCACAAGGGATCTTCCCAGTCTCCTTTTTTTTTTTTGGAAATCAAAGATGTAGTAGGGTTGTGCTTTGACATTGCCACTGTTTTGACATAGCGTTGTTTTTCTTTATAATGACTCTCTCACTATAAGATGTGAGACCATTATTGATTCAGCTGGCCTTGACATCAGCCCTTGTTTTCTGATGCCCTCACTCTCCCTCCCAAGTCCCTCGAGGTCTTGGAGGGCAGCTGTGTACTTTCCTCTCCTTATTTTACTTGGAATCACTATCCGTGGAAATAATTGCTGGGCACGTTCTGGAATAGAAAGTGAAGAACAACGGAATTGTATGCTATAGAAATGGGATCATCTCATTTTCATTTGAAAGCTACCCAAGGGGCACATTGCTCTGCCTCGAGAATCCCTCCACGTTCACCCCTCGCTCGTGGAGAGGCTGCAAGGTCAGGCAGGCCAGCCTGGGGATGCCCAGCACCTAGCTTGGACCCTTTGGCTGAGGCAGTTCTCAGCTGCCCACACCGTGAGTGTTGGGTGGGGGGGGGGGGAGGGAGGGAGGGAGAGATTTGAATGAGATAAGGTGCACGTGGTGGGTGCCCGATAAATGTGTCATTGTATTACCTGTGCAACAGGTGTTCAGGGAGCCACGAGGCACGATGGGGGGTCTGCTGGGCCACGGAGGTGAATGGCCCAGACATGCTTCTGTCTTGGAAGGCTGGTAGAGTAGAAGGAAGCGGTTGGCACACAGAGCCCCACCTTGGTCACCCTCTGCTTTACTAAGACATCTGTAACACCAGAGCATCAGCTACTATTGGTCGTGCTTTAAACAGCTTCTAGACGCCGTCTTGCGAGCTCAGGCTCTAGAGCCAGACTCGAGTCCCGGTTCTAATATTTACCAGCCATGGGACCTCGGGGGCACTGCTCTGACCTCCCCACGAGCCCCTCTGCTCATCTGTAAAAGGGGCGCAGTAGCACCCGCCTCATCGGGGCGCTGCAAAGTGGGCGTGTCATCAGCGCTAATGTGTTCGTGTGTCCGGCACCACTCAAGTAGCTTCTGGTATCCTTTCTGCTCTACAAGCTAGGAACCGAAGTATGGTAGTGGACGTGCCCAGGTCCAAAGCCCCGAGTGCTGTGCACAGTGCTGCATCGCTACCCGGTGCTGGGTCTCGGTCCCAGCCCGGGAGGCCACGTTCCAACCAGGGCCTGCTGCCTGGAGGTCCCGCTGCAGCCACATGGTTCCAGAGGCCCAGAGAGGGTGCGGGCCCCTAGGGCTCTCCTGAGGCCGCTTTCTTTCCCCCTGGGCAGGGCGTTCGTGGCCACAGGTGCTCGTGCTTGGGACAGTGGGGTCCACAGGTGTAGCACCTGGGCAGAGGGGAGAAGGGAGGGTGGGGTGGGGACTGGAGGGTCTGTCTTTACTTGGAAAATCCAGCTCCTCCTCTGGGATGAGAGTGATTTCCTAAAAGCAGAATGAGTTCAGCCTTGGGGACGCAAAGTAGGTTGGAAGGAAGATCGGACCCGGGTAGGGTGTCTTCTTCCTTAACGTCTCCCTCTTTCCATCCTTGCCATGGGCCTTTCAGAGCAGCCGACCTCAGGGTGAGACTGGCCCATCGTCCCAGGGGATCCCACAGCCCCCAGGGGTACTACTTTCTTTCTCGAGGGGCATGCCTGTTCCTCAGATGTGGGGGTCTTGCCCAGAATCCAGCTACTCCGTTCCGTATCTTTTCTGAGCATTTGGGAACTTGTGGATCGTGTGTTCCAGTATTGGCTCTGGAACACGTGGCCACCATATAGACATCACCTAGTGCCAGTGTCTTCTCGACTCACCTAAAATAGGACTTGGAATGTTACGAGAAAACGTTTCAGAACGACTTAAATAGAATTTTGATAAAAAGTGGATTTATTATAAAAGTGATTTTTTTTAAAAAAAATTGGTGACATTTTGGAAGTAATTGAAAAGGAGGTAAAATAAGTTAGCCAGAGAATAGTAACCCTCCACATTTTGGTCGTGTTTTCCTCTGAATTTACCCCTGTCTCCGCCCCTCCCCTACTTCTTCCCTTCTCTCTTTCCCTTCCCTTCCTTCCCTTCCCCTCCTTCTCCCTTCCATCCCTTCCTCTACCCTCCTCTTCATTCCTTTCCGGCTCCTCCTCTCCCCTCCCTCCCTCCTCACTCCCCTCTTCCCTTCCCCCCCTTCCTTCCTTCCTTCCCTCCATCCATCATTTATCCACTCATCATTTGCAAACATTTATTGAATGCCCACTTATGCCAGGCTCTGTGTTAGTTGGGAGGTTCAAGAAGTTGAGTCTAGAAAAAGACCAGATGTAGGACTTCGGGGATGATGGAGAAGAAAGGGCTGTGACAGGCACTGGGGGCTGGGGTGGGGACTCAGAAGCCCTGACAAGGGAGGGACCAGCTCTGCTTGGATGATGAGTGACCTCTGGACTTGTGTGGGGGTGACCTTCACATTCTTCTTTACAACATTGTGGCATAGCACTGGATTTTTGCACTCAGTATTATGAGCATTTTTGGTGCTGCTATTATGAGCATTTCTGACATCCATAAATATTTAAGACAATTATTTATTTAAAAAATGTTAATGTTTATTTTTGAGAAAGAGAGAGAGCATGTGCGCAAGAATGGGAGAGGGGCAGAGAGAGAGAGGGAGACATAGAATCTGAAGCAGCTCCAGGCTCCGAGCTGTCAGCACAGAGCCCGATGCAGGGCTTGAACTCACTTGACTGTGAGATCGTGACCTGAGCTGAAGTTGGACGCTCAACCGACTGAGCCACCCAGGCGCCCCTAGACTCAATATGATGAGTGTTTCCGGTGCGTCCGTAAATAGTTAAGACAATTCTTTAAATGGGAACCTTAGAATTGGATTTTGTAGGATTGCCACCGAGTGACCCTGTCCCTAATCTCCATTGGCTGAGGAGGGGAGAGGCCCCAGCACCAGGTACAGGGAGCGAGGCCTCTGGGGTCTGCACTGGCCCCCAAGTGGAGCCCAGGTAATGGCTAGTTTCCTTTCCTCCTCCTCTTTCCTCCCCTTTATGCCCCTTCCAACTATTTCAGCCTGGCCAAGAGGAGGCTGAAGCCTGTGTGAGCGCGAAACTTGGCCCACCGCTGTCTGTCCTTACCTCTGTGTGACCAGGGGGCTTCGGCTCGCTGCCGGGCCCACAGTCACCACTGGGTTGTGTGTGGTCCTGACCCTCTTCTGTCCTTCCCCTGGTGGACGGCCACTCAGTGGCCATCTGTGCCTCACTGACCGGAGCCCGTGGAGGGTCAGCTGCCGGCCACGTGGAGCCTGCCCAGGGAGGGCTCTGTGGCCAAAGTGAGCTGAAGCCCCCCAACCCCTCAGAGCTCCGCCAGCCTTGTCCCCCTATAGGTATCGCCCCACAAGGAGCCCCCGGTGGTTCTGATGTGCACGCTGGGTTCAGAACCACCAGTCTTCTTGGGCTGTGCCTGGCCCTGAAAACAGCCGTTGTGTGAGGTTTGGATTCCGTCTTACCGGTTTTCCATCTAGTTGTCCCTCAGCCACTGACTTGAGACAGTCACCTCTGTGGTAGTATATACTAAGTTCTATGTCAAAGTTTTCTGTTGAAAGCTTTTGCTTAGCTTAGCTCCATGGTGTTGGTAATTGTCCTGGTACTAGGTCCTAGGTCCCACCTGAAGTCTGTGCCAGAGGGTCCCGCACTGCGGAACAGGAGGACATGGGGGGATTTGTCACTTGGGGTCATGGAGTCCAGTGTCCTCGTGCTACGTACACTTGAGGAGACTTGGGGTCCTAGAGTTTATGGGAATTCCAACTCTTGCCTCCACAGGAGGGCAAGCTCCCTCTGAGGCCCGGCTACCTGCACCCAGAGCCCTAAGCAAGACTCAGCAGGAGGCCCCTCCTCTTCTTCCAGTTCTTTCTTCTACACCTGTGCCTCATTGTTTTCCCACCCTGTCCAGGCGAGGGTGCCGGGGTGTGTGTGTGGGGGGGGGAGGTCACAGTACACCTGACCCATGTGCCGACTGGGAAGGGTGTGGCCACTGCACTCGGGGCAGAGAGTGGATATGGGCCATCTATAAAGAACCTCAGATTCACAATGTGGGGCTACCAAAGAGAAGCACCATAAGGTGCTTCCTGAAAGCAGCTCGGTGACCCAAGGGACTCAGGAGTCTGAAAGCCTTGAACTTCGTCCTCAGGGGGACAGAGAAGGACTGGGGAGAGCGGTGGCCCCACCTCACTGGCTGTGACCAACCATGGCTGTGGCTGCTGGGGCTTGGCTGTATGATCTCTCAGTCTGGGGGCTGTGCCGGAAAGTGCCTGCCCTGGGAGGAGGCAGTGCTGGAGCTGGGTGCTCTGTGTGGGGGTGCCAGAGTCCCCAGAGCGGGGAGATGGCAGCCGGGCCCTGGACTGCCAACAGCCAGGCCAGCGGGCCCCACAGGAGGCCCACTTGGGGACCACTGTGAGGTCCACCAAGGCCAAGGCCACACAGCCTTGAAGACGCGTGAGAACTCGCAGGCCTGTGGCCTGACTCTGCATTTCCAATAAGCACCCCGGGGAGGCCAGAGATACCGGTCCAGGGAACCACATCCTGAAGAGCAAGGGTTTAGCTTGCTTTTTTCCTGTACCCTGCTTCATTGTCACTCTTCGGCTTTCTGAGGTCACCTCTGACCTGCCCCCTCTTCCACAATGGTCCCCAGAGACAATGATGCCCTCTGTATTAGAATCTCACGGAGGTCCCAGCCAGACGGTCCCATGTGCCGACTCCACAGACCATCCCTGATACCGAGGCCCGGCGCCCTGCAGGAGGGCCTGGAGCAGGGACTTGAATGGGGTGATGGCTTCCTTCCCATGCCCACGAGGGCCACCTTGTTTGGAGGAACGGGGTTTCCAGGATGGAAACCATCCTGGATGGCTGGTGCCAGGAAGATGGCCCTGATGTCTGAGAAGCAGCCCAGTAGGAGGGTTGGGTGCCAAAGCACATGAACATGTGGCTTTTTTCGTGAGCAGAAAAGACTTAAGAAACAAAACAAAGCCACTATACTACAGTTTCCTTTCCTTCTCAGCAACCTACAAGTGAAAAAAAAAAAAAAAAAGCTTCCATTTGGAAACGAGAAGGTCTAAGCCCTTGAGAGCCCATTGGACACTGAAGGCTGGGTTGTCACAGAGAAGATCTCACCTTGGCGTCCCAGCCGGGTCCCAGCACCCTCCCAAGTGTGACACAGGCAGGTGTCAGGCAAAACGGGCCATGGCTGGGACCTGCAGTCATCGGGTATGGCAGGGACAGATCAGCGCTTTTGGGGGGGGGGGCGGGGAATCTGTCAGCACTGCGGGGGAGGCTGGGCTGGGGGCAGGGGAGGATTCAAACGTAAAAAGACGTTGCCAGACGCTCGCTCGCCTGGGTGGCCGAAGAGCTCACTTTTGGGAGAGGAAGATGGCGAATGGGGCAGTTTCCCACTGTCCAGGGAAATGATGAGCATGGAGAGGAGGAATAGAGCAGAGTATTTGGAAACTAACCAGGCGGTGACACAAAGTGGCCCGAGGAAGAAATAGATGCAGAGGAAAGAGAAAGAGAAAGTGCCCGGAAAACTTCAGTTGCAGTAGATAAAAGGTTACAGGTTCGAACTTTGCAAGTAGAGGTAGAGTCAGGAGGCTCGTGCCAGAGGCTGGCAAACTTGTCTCTTTGGGAGATTGTCAACATTTTCAGCGTTTTGGTGGGGGGGGAGGGGTCGTGGTGAGAATTTCAGACGTTTGCCCCTGGGGTACTGCAGATACGTTCAGGGCTTCCTTTGCACCTGAGTGTCAGAGAAAAGGCAAACGGGCAGACAGTGGGGTCAGGAGGACAGCAGGGTGTTGGGCCCCCGGCCTGACCCCCAGAAGAAGTGAGCGACGAGGAGGGGAGGGCTGCCTGTTTCACCTGCCGGTGCTGCAGGCTGGGTGTGTGAGTGGTGCCCAGTGGGCATTTTGGGGCAGCGCATGTCTCTGTCCAGTGAGACGCAGATGCCTTTCCTAGGGCAGGAAGATGGCCTGAAGCCTCTGTGCACTTGAGAAGACAGAGAACATGTGTTATGGAAGTCTGCATTTGAGAAAAGCAGTGTGAGTCAAGGTTTTCTTGCCTCCCTCCCTCCCTCCCGTGTGTGCTCACCTGGAGCCTTTGCCAGCCGGTGCTCCCCAAGCCCCACCCGCGTCTCGCCAGGGTCCCCCGGGGTTCCAGACCTCTCCCCAGCATCAAGGTCGTCCGCATCATCTTTGGTTCAATGTCTGCCCTCCTCCCCTCCTCTCCCCTCCCTGCTTCTGACCAGCTGCTCGCTGTGGGTTCTCGGGTTCTCGTCACTTCCTCACCTCCCCTGCCATTGTTGGCCTTGGTGGCCCTCCTCCCCTCCAGGCCCTCCTTCCCACAGTCTGAGCTCCTGTGGAGTCTCCTAGCTGCTCTCTGAGAGACCCTGGGGCAGAGCCTGGGGGGCTGAAGCCCAAACACCACCCTTGGGGGGTGGTCTCAAGCACTCTCTGACTCAAGTGCTTCTGTGGTCAATAAAGCTTCACTGCCTCCCCATTGCCAACAGATTAAAAGTCCAAACTCTTTAACTTAGCTTAGGAGTCTCTCCGAAGGCTGCTCTGTCTTCTACCGTGACCCTCCCCGCCCCCGCCCCCTGCCTGTCCCTGAACAGCCCTTTTGTCAGTGCCCGTGTGCACCTGTGTCCTCAGCGGTTCCGCGACATGTCACCTGCACCGCCCCGCCCCCCAGTCAAGGTCCAGTTCCAGCCCCACTTTTACGTGGTGCCGTGGCCTACCAACCCACGGCCCCGTCTCCCCAGAGCTTTATTCTCTGAGGTGTCCAGGCCCCGGTGAGATTTAAGGTCTAAGGAGCTCAGGCAGGCACAATCCCACCGTCGTGGGCTTTCTTTGGAGGCCTGGGGGCCTGTGACCATGGGGTCGCCTTTGCCTCCTGATTTTTGCCTTCTGTACATCTGCGCTCCCCTCGCCACATCACCCCGGGTGCCAGGTGCAATCAAAACTCTATCACATAAGAGACGTGGAGGCAGTGTTTGGGTTTTCTGGAGGCCGTGGGCATGTTCCTGAGAGGCCTTACCTTGTGCACCGCAAACACATGCACACACTTTTACAAGGGTGCCTTGGACATTCCTGCCTGTAAGCGTTCTTTCTGTCCCCCATCCCTGGCACTGGAATGTTCCCTTGGCCCCAGGCCAGCGGTGTCCAGCCTCCTACTCTTGCCAACGACACTCTTTTTACTTGCCCTCTTGCCTCGCCCTGCTCCCATCACCCCCCACCACAACCCCCAACCAAAAAATCCCAAATCCCCCTGCTCGTCCCGTGCAGTAGTGGGTTCACCCTGTTCCCTGTGCCCTCAGGCTCTGGGGCCCTCACCTTCTACCACAAGGACTGATCAAACCCTTTCTCACGTGCCCCTCCCCCCGCCCATATCATTACTTCTCTAGGAAGGTGTCACAGCTATTCCTGCCCTCCTCCCCCCTCTTCCCTCCCCAGGCACTTGTTGATGTATCTGTGACATCATCAGAGAACACTCACTGGCCCAGCCTTCCCCGTGAGGCTCCCTCCAGCTTCCAGGTGGACACAGACTGTTAATTCTCTTTGTGCTCAGTACGGGGTCTCCCACTGGGACCAGTGAGGCAGTGACCACTTTTGATAGCAACAATGACGGTAGTATGAAGACATTGCCGGTAAATGAATTTGGGAGTGTTTTTAAAATGGAAAAGAGTCGAGCAGCACTGTCCTAGAAGGGTCCTACTCTAAAAGCGCTGGAGGACACAGGCTCCTGAAAAGTCTCGTACAAAAGGAGGAGACAAAAGAAGAGGAAAATGAAGGGAGATGAGGAGAAGGGCTCCCAGTATTCCTGGAGGAGGAGGAAGTCCGTCACTGAAGCAAAGGCCGGGGGAAGGCCTGTAGCTGGCTGTTCAGAGTCTCTGGGCTTCACAGGAAGTGCTGTGATTTCATTCATTTGCTTGGGGAAAAAATTAAAATAAAAAAACCCCACCAAAACAACAACAACAAAAAACCAAACAGCTGAGCCCTCCTCTGTGCTAGGCAGTGTTCTGGGAACTGTGAACACCCTCGTGGACATAACAGTCTTGGCTTTGGTGTCTGTGGAATTCGTACTAAGAGAAGTCAGACGTCAAGCGGATGAAAGTCCCCCGTTGTTGGGAGAGTTCTAAGGGGTGGGAGCAGTGGTGGGCCCTCAATTGGATCCGAAGGGACAGGAAGGGATGGGGATGGGACAAGGGAGGCCTGGGAGTGAGCCTCAGGAGAAATGGCCAAGGGGTGGGATGTGTCCTGAGCCCATCGAAGAGGGGTACTTTCCTCTCAAAGAGGCCGAGCCCTTTTCCCAGTGTTAGACACCCTCCCCCGGCAGGGCCACCTGCTTCCCAACAAACCCTCCTGGCTCCTTGCAAAGAAGACTGGGGGAAAAGATGGTGATGGGTTTTAGTGGTTTCAGTTTTCTAAGTTTTTGCATTTCTCTTATGGAGAAGGGGCCTCCTTCATGCACGCAGCTCTGATGTCACAGAGAACCTGCATCTGGGTCCAGCTTCATCCCAGAAAAGGGCGCAGTGAGGGCTCGTGATAGCATGGGGAGCGGTCAGGTATGTTTCTGCCCCGTGGGGCGGGCACTCCAGTGTCCTTGTGAGGTGACCTCCGTGTCCTTCTCAGGGAGGTGGCCTGCCAGGAGTTCCCGGATTTCAAGGATGGCTCTTCCTGTGTATGAACGATTTGAGGCCTAGGGTGACGTTAACCTTCTTCCAGAGAAGACTTTCCCTGCTTTTCTGACAGACGCTTGCTGGCAGTACGAGGGCCGGGGCCACCATCATGCAGGCTCGAGGCCTGGGGTTCCCTGAGTCAACCAGAGGGTGCGGAGTGAAGCCACAGGCCCATGGAGGGCTGGCTCAGTTCTGGTTTTCCTTTGCTCTGGGGATGTACGCCTTCGGGGTAGTGGTTGGCGAAGGGGGGGGCGGTGCTCAGTAGGGCCCCAGACTGTGGTGGGCGCTGGGCAGTGACTTTTGCCCACAAGCCCATCGGAATCACAGCTTAGTTTCTAAGCAGATTCATCTGGATCCCAGTGCCCTCGAGGCAAGAGCAGATTTGAGAGCTGGGTTTTCCGTTCTGGGTTTTCTTCTCTGCGACTCTGCTCATCAATTCCTCACTAGCTTGTCATCTCTTTGATGCCTTTAAAAAGAGTCTTTCTCTTATAATATCCCATCTGTTTTTTAATTAAAAAAATAATAACTTTTTTTTTGGGGGGGGTATGGTTTCAGTGACCTGATGGGCCATTTCCAGAAACAGAAGTCTTAGTTACTTCTCTAGGCTCCTCTTTGCCGGCGGGAAGTTTCATCCAGCAGAGCTCTTTGTGGGGTGGGTGCCGGGGGGGGGGGGGGGGGGGGAGGTGGGAGGTGGGAGTCGGGGGGTGGGGAGTGGGAAAAGGCAGAGAAAGGCCGGCTGGGCTCTAGGGCAGGCAGACGAGGCAGGCGCATCCGGGCCTTTGGAGCAGGAAGAGCTCAGAGGCACAGCCTCCCGTCCGAAACTCCCAGGAAGGCTTGGAGGGTCCGGCATCTGAGCCACCCGAAGGGAGCCTCCAGAACCGGCACCTTTGTTCACCAGCTGGCAAGTCTGTGTTTCTCTAAGGGGTTTTGGGCATGAGGACCACCCACAAGGAGAGAGGAGGCAGGAGTGCTGGATGAGCCTGCAGACCTTGGGAGGATGGGAGAAGAGAGATCAAATTGCGTGCAGATACAAAGAGCCGGCATACTTGTAGGGGACCCCTGCTGAGGCCGTTCGGTAGGATAGTCCACGTTTTTTCTGAACTTAGGCATTGGTATAGAAAAAGAGGCCCAAGTGGAAATCAAATGACATTTACATTTCTTCACATTCGCCTCGATTCTTTTTTCATCCGTGTATGTATTTTACATAGATAAAAGTACATGCATGCATATGTATATACAGCGCCTTCTGACAGTGGCCCGCTTCTGCCGCGCTCGTGGGTGCCTGTGCCAGTGACCCCCTATTTGGCCTGGAGCCCATCGCATTTACATCTCTCTTTTTATAAATATCTAATAAGGAAGAAGACAGAGGCCATGGGGGATGCTGGATCCAGAGGGTCTGGCTGACAGCTGGGTGCTCAGGGGCTGGACATACCCAGGGAGCCCCAGGGACAGGAGCTGAGTGTAGGTTTTTTTTCCCTTCTGTTTGGAGTGAAGTGCCATGCGCGCTGCAACGGTAAGCCATCTCTGCAAACCCCTACCCTTCGTGCATATTTCTAAAATCCTTTGCAGGCATGGTTTAATTACATTTGGAGGCTCCTGCCATCTCTTGGTCCTGCGGCATGCTGGGGGCATAAGTGGGTTTCCTGAGGACCACACTCTCATTTAACCCTTCTCTCCAGGACGTGTATGTAGCTTCCAAGTTCCCATCATTATTAATGCGTTCAAGAACATCCTTTTTCAGGTGTATTGCAACGCCTCCTGTCATCACTTCTAAGGGTTGATTCCTGGAAGTGGGTCACGGAGGGCAAAGATTCTTGGTATATTTGATAGTTGTTTTTGCCTTTACCAGGAGTTGCTACCAGTCAGTACCTCAAGAAGCCACATACGATGATGTAAATCTTGCCCAAGTGGCCCCACCCCCTGCCCCTGTTAATGTGCCTTGTCCTGATTCCACACTTCCCAGCCCTAAGGTAAACTCCAGATGCATCCTGGAGACAGCCCAGGAGGAGAGAGGAGAGGTCCAGGGTGATGGAGGAGACTCTAGACCTCAGAGGATCGGAGAGGAGGGGGCAGATCCAGGGAGGTGTGTCTGCAGGACCTGCTGGTGTCCCCTGGGACAGAAGTCTTTCTCTTTTTTTCTAATGATCACCCTTGGCCTTGGAGTTTATCTGTTTTGGATACCCAGGAAAACCAGGTTTCTGAGCTTGCAGGGGCTGGGTGGAGGGAGGTCCTCCACTTTCCTGCTGTCCTCCCGTGGTCTCTAGGGAGAAACGTGCACCTTGGTGGTGAGCCAGCTGGCCTTTCTGGCATCCAGCTTGGGCAGCCTAGCTGGCAGGGGCTCTCTTCAACTACATAATTCCACATGTCTACTTTCGGTCAGTAAGGAACCCATCTTGATTCATTCATTCATTCATTCATTCATTCCACAAATATTTACTGAGCACCTACCATGTGCCAAGTCCAATTTTGGGCACTGGGGACACACTGATCTACAAAACACACCAAAAACCCTACACCTGTGTAGGCTTCACATTCTCAGGAATGTTCTAGAATCCCTCTCCTCCAAGTCACCCCCCGCACCCCCAGATTTATTTGTTCCTGAACCAGCACGGTCCCCGCTCTAGGACTTGTATTTGTCAGCCCAGGTGCATGGAGTTTCTTGAACTTCCATCACTAACCTTTTGGGGCTGGGTAGTTCCCTCCGTGGGCAGAGCAGAGCTCCATGCTGGCACCAGCAGGCTTTTGCCAAAGGAGGAATTCAAGCTGGGGGGTGGGCTGTGAGGGGGCCAGATGCAGCCCGTGGCACATTGCCTGGGACTCAGAGGTCAGCTAAGGGAGTGACGGCAGAAGCTTTAAGCTTGAATGTCAGGACCCCAGGTCGTGGCATTGCTGGGGTTTTGAGGTCTATCTTCAGAAGACTGTAGCAATTGAAAAAAGACTTGATCCAGTTACGGTATCTTCTGGATACTTTCATTTGCATTTTCTTTCCATTACATGGATTAAGAAATGGGATATATAACATATTTACATGATTGCAATTTAGCACTTCTCAAAACATGTACGTGACCGAGCTCCCCTACGACGCGCAAGTCACCAGCAGGCTGCCACCATGAATACAGCGGTTAGTTGAGGGCCTTCCCCATTGCGAGCACATTTTGGGATATTTTAATTGGGAATTGGGGAGAGAGTATATATCAGGTTCTGCCGTGCAACATGTCAACAACGCACTTTGCGTGTGCTTAAAAACATAAACTCTAAAAGCATCCTGGAGGGTTCAGGAAGACATCTTAGCCACTGACAGCCTAGCCTCCGTCCCCAGCCCAGGTATCGCCTTAGGTTCCCACTGGTCATGATTGGTGCTGTGCTGACAGCAGTAGTTTTCTTCCTAAGACACAATTCTCCTCTAAAGGACAATTCTAAGGGTGGAGGGAAAGCACCGTCCCTCCTTCCAGAACACCTTGGTTTTTCTCTTTTAGACACAACATTTGCATGATGTCAGTATCCTCAGGCCTGCAGAAAGAGCTCGGTAGGTGAGAACACATTGGGTCGCTGTATTTGATTGCTTTTCTGGAGCCCAGTAAAGGGTACCGTTGTTTCTAGGAGGCCGCTTCTTCCATTTTGTATCCAGCTCCCTTTCTAAGAGTTGGGTTTACCTGGCAGGGGGGACTCTCGGGGTATGTTTGTTGAATTGAAAAGCAATCCTCAATTAGATACCTCCTTGGAACTGGCTGCCAACTCTGTCTTCAAATTCAAATGGAGATATACAAAGCTAAAGTTGACATCTCCAAAATGTTTTAGGGCAAGTTTATGAATGTGTAACCCTTCATTTAAATTGCCACCTAATTTTCTCTTTCCCTAAGTTATCAATACCCAGAATTGTAAATAATTGAGTTTCATTAACCATTCTTGAGTCACTTGTTTGACTGATAAAGGAAAACTCAGGTCTTTGAGATTATGTTAGGGTAGGCCAAAGTGCTCTTAACAAATAGACCCAAGATACAATAGAGCTCAAGGGCAAGAGACGTTTCTTTCTTTCTCACCTAATAGTCCAGGCACATGTCCTGGATGGTTGGAGATGGGGCAGAAAGTATACTGCTCTGTGCATTCCTATAGAACTCACACGGAGAGTGGCTCTGCCATTTTCAACAAGTGGCTTCCAGGGTTGCTATTCTGGTCATCATCACTCCAGCTCATGGGATGTGGGAGCGTATAATGCTTTTCTGGGCTACCTGGAAGTCATCCACACCTTCTTTCCACAATGGAAAGAACGCAGCCCCGTGGCTGTGCCTATCGACCATGACAGGGAAACGGTGACAGCTGGTCAACCAGACACCTGACAGTCTTGGAAATGGAGGATGGATTTGGGAGGGAGTAGAGAGATTCGTCAATCTGGGATCTGGAAGAGATCGTCGGGATCTCCTTGTCTGATGGCCAACCCAGCACAAGCATGAATCTCCCCGCTTGCAGAGCTGTGCTGCCGTCATGTATCTAGGCTGACTTTCTGATCTAGGACGTTGAGGAACGCTAGACATCGAGTCTACAGGAAGAAAACAGGAAGGGTCTCTTTCAGACACAGGCTTTTGTCACTTGACAAAAATATGACACCGAGGAGGGAGAAGCGACTTGCACGGGGAGCCCATCTTTTGTGGCCCTGGGGGACTGGGATGGTGCCATATAGTCTTTCCCTTTGGTGTGGCCGCCCTCTCTTCCCCTCAAATTCCTTCTCCCCTCACACCGCCCCCTGTCACAGCACCCCAGTCATCCCGCCCAGCTCCCACCCCCTAGACGCCTAGCTTGGCCTCTTGCGGGCACTCATACATGGCTTGGACTGCTGTCTTCCCAGTGGCATTGTAAGCTCCGTGAGCGTTTGGAATCTGTCTTGTTTCCTTGTTTCCTTGGGCTTGAGTGCAGTGTAGGGAGTATTCTGTAAACACTTGTAGGCAGTGGCGTTTATAAGAACTTGGGGGACGCTGCAGTGACTTGAGTCGGATGGAGATGAAAGTGACTCTTGGATGTCAGGGATGGACCACACCCCTCCTGCGGCCCAGACCCTGGTGGCTTGGGGCAGAAGAGGAGAGAACAACAAAAGGAAAGGCTTCTGACTTGGCTCAGCAGCAGTGAACCCAGCTCTGGCAGGGTCAGATCCTAGTGGGCAGCGCCCTGAGGCTCGGGGCCGTCTGGACCATGCCAGGGTGCTGGCGGTCTGAGGGATGCCGCTGGAGACTTGACTACCATGTTCCTGGAAACACTAGGTTCAATGGTTAGGACAATAGCTTCCCAGAGCTGGGGATGCGAGGCAAGGCCAAGATACTGAGAATGGACCGCAGCCCAAAGCAGGGCTTTGTGTGGGAGGGCTTTGGGGCACTTCACCCACCTTCCCTGCTTCAGTCCCCCAGGGACCTTTCCGAAGATGCTTGTAGGGGTACAGGGAGAGGGAATCACTTATCTCTTGTATCCCTTGTGAAAAGATACCAGGTGAGCTCAATCTTGCCCTCTCCCAGCTGGAGTTTAAAGGAGTCCCAGCTGCTCCTAAACTCTGGTCATTTAGGGACGGGTGAATGGAGCTTGGCTCTATTTGAGATCAGAGCCCGGGAGCCCAGGATTCCCTGAGCCTCAGGCCCCATCACTTCTTGGAGCAAGTCTTGCCACGTATACTTGGGCATTTGACTGAAGGGGATTCGGCAGTTAGCTGTGAAAGTGTAAACGACATGTCCGGGCTTTTCTTCATCTCTAGAATCCTGTGCATTTCTGAGATGCCCAGACTGGAAGAAGAGGGGTTTGCCTGCTGCCGCTTGGAAGAAAGAGGAGGAGGGGGTTGGCCTGCCCGCCTCCTGCCCCTGCCCCCACCGCCCCAAGCCTCCCTCCTTTCTCCCTCCACAGGCAGGGGCAGATTGGAACAGGGCAGCCTTTGGGGAGCTGGAACCCTCCTCCGGGTAGGTGAGGCCCCCAGGGGCCCAGAAATATCCTACTGGGGCTGGGAACAGCGTTGGGGGTGGGAGGAGTCATCCAGGACCAGAGTTCATGGTTTCTGTCTGAGAGAGACAGCTGTGGCTAGCCGCAGATACAGGAGTAAAAAAGCAGAAAGGCAAAGTGGCCAGAGACGGGTCCTCAAGGGAGGGGGAGTCTAGGGGTTTCTCTAAGAGTCCAGACTGAGAGGCATGGATCTCCGCCCCCTCGCCCATGTGAGGGAGAGGCAGATGAAGCAAAAGAGAAGAAAAACAACTCCTGAGGAAGAGCCACTTCAAGGGAAGGCTGCCCTCCCTTAGGGGTGGGGACAGTTCCCCCCGGGGGCCCCGTGGCTGCCTAGGCTGCATGCACTCAGGTAGATGAGCACATGACGACTAAGCCTCAAACTCCTTCTAGCTGCTTCTCGCTGTGGGTGCTTTCTCTGGGTTTAATCTGGGGATTCAGAGGAATGGCAGGGAGAAGGGAGTATCAGTCAGCTGGCAATGCCAAAGAAACTTCCAAGGCTTTCCACGGACTGGCTTAGCACTTGAAGACTCTTTCCTGTTCTGACTTGAGCTTCTCAATCTTTCCTATTGTTTTTCTCATTAAAAAAACCCAACCCTGTTCCCACTTCCCACTGATGGTTCAGACCATGCAATTCCTGCCTGTGGCCATGGCCACTCCTGTCATCTGAATGTCTGTTGCGGCCTTTCCATCCGGCCTGGGGCCAGGGGCCCTCTTCCCCTTCCCAGTCCATCACAGCGGATCCTGTACAATTACACTGGGCTCCTGTTCTATTGCCCCCTCTTGTTCTGGCCTGCATTTAAATCTTGTCGTTTAAAGCTCCTGACTATGAAATAATACCTACTTTCTGCAGAAAATACAAAAAACGCAGAAACGTATAAAGAGGAAAAAGTCATCCACAGCCCCTTCCTCTGACATAGCCACCCTGTACATCAGGGTGGGTTTGTTGCCCGTCTTTTTTCTATGTGTCCATCTATTATTATGTGATGGTTCTTTGAAACTCAGGTCATGCTGTCAATGTAGTTTCTCGCTTTAGCCAGTTAAGATTATAACACAAATATTTTCCCATCAGGGTTCTTTCCAAACCTGATGGTTCACAACCACACAATATCCTATTCAATGAGGAAACACCGTTAATTCCATCGTTGGTAGTTTCCAAAAAGGTTGTGCTCATCAACAGTCCCATTAGCAGAGTAGGACGGTGCCCACATCACTTCCTGTGTCACTATAGTGTCTTGAGAAGCAGGCACCGAGATGCATTTGGATGGGGGTGATGCCAGTGTGAAGGGGAAGGTGGGGAGGGGGGCAGGGCCAGCAGAAGAGCCTTCAGATGGAAATTTGGGAAGGCGAGAGAGGAAAGGGTAGTGTAGAAATGGCTCAGACTGTGGCATGATTCTAAGAAAGTTTTGAGCAGAGGTAGGGAACCCCCAAACCAAAGTTTCTTGCAAGAATGGGCTGGTCTGAGGACCCTTGTCACTCTCAAGCTGTGGTTGGGACCCTTAGGGGTCACCAGGGGGCAGGCAGCTAGAGCTGTCAGTCAATTCTGCTTCCCAGGCTTCCCAGGCAGGCTCCCTGGAAGGGGACCTGAACAGCCCCACCCCCCGCCACCCCTCTTCACCTCGTCAACTGTGAATATAATTAAAATACACAGTTATTAACTGCAAAAAAGATCTCATTTTGCTGATGTGCCTTTTTCTGATTAACCTTGAGATCAAACATTTATCATGAATTTAGTTACACACTTGTATTTCTTCTAAAAATTGTATGCTTGGGATTCTCTGTCTGCCCAGGATTGTCTTCCTTATTGATGTATAAAAGTATTTGCTGTATTAAAGCTTTTAGCTCTTTGTTCATTTCCTTCAAATATTTTTATTTTTAAAAAAAATTTTTTTTTCAACGTTTTTTATTTATTTTTGGGACAGAGAGAGACAGAGCATGAACGGGGGAGGGGCAGAGAGAGAGGGAGACACAGAATCGGAAACAGGCTCCAGGCTCCGAGCCATCAGCCCAGAGCCTGACGCGGGGCTCGAACTCAGCCCAGAGCCTGACGCGGGGCTCGAACTCACGGACCGCGAGATCGTGACCTGGCTGAAGTCGGACGCTCAACCGACTGCGCCACCCAGGCGCCCCAACCTTCAAATATTTTTAACCGATGTATCATTTCCTTTTATGTTTTGTGCAGGTTGTTTTTGATATGTTTTTAGATAACTCCTTCTGTTCTGATCATCACTTTCATTTACTTCATGATCAAAAAGCTTTTGCTAGGGGCACCTGGGTGGCTCAGTCTGCTAAGCATCCCACTTCAGCTCAGGTCACGATCTCATGGTTCACGAGTTTGAGCCCTGCATCCGGCTCTGTGCTGGCAGCTCGGAGCCTAGAGCCTGCTTCACATTCTGTGTCTCCCTCTCTCTCTGCCCCTTCCATGCTTGTGCTTGCTCTCTCTCTCTCTCTCTCTCTCTCTCAAAAATAAATAAAACATTAAAAATTTTTTTTAAAAAGCCTTTCCTCACCTAGGCTTTAGTTAAATATACACCAATATTTCCTTTTAGATATTTTTGGATTCATTTTTTTTTACATTTAGTACACTCAAATGTTTTTGAATGTATGTTATGAGATAGGAATCAAATTTGATTCCTTCCCCTTCCCAAACGGCCATATTTTCCAATTTCCCTTTTAGATAATTCAAACATTAACCATTGCTTTCTGGTATTTCATTTCTCAGATTTAAGTTTAAAAAAAAACATATAATAGGTTTCAGGACTGTGTGGTTCCACTTCTTCAATTGATTTGAGTCTTGCATCAGTAACACACTATTTTAATGACTGTATCAATAATAATATAGTTGGGTATCTCTTAGGGAAAGTACTTCCTTGATATTCTTTAAACAACTCTTAATTATTCTCCTCTCATCATTTTTTCCCCTTCCAGATCAGCTTTAGAATCTTTCATCAAGGTAAAAAAAAAAAAATCCCACTGGGATTTAGTTAGGCTTGCATTTCACCTAACAATTACTTTGGTGAGGATTACCAGCATTAATATATTGAATGTTTCAATCCAAGGTTACGTCTTTCCATTAACTTTTCTCTTTTATCCATCTCTGTAAAAGGTTTGTGTTTTTAATATAGGTCTTTGACATTTGTCATTAGTGTGGTTTCTGAGTTTTTTCAATCCTCCCAATATACTCCTATATTTTCTGCTTGTTGTTGGAATAGAGGAAAGAAATCAATTTGGGAGATTTTGGTATATTTGGGTAGATTTTGGTATATATTCCTTAATGTCTTATTAATACGAAGAATCTTCCAATTGATGCTCTTATAGTATCTTGATGAATAATCATATTATAGTCTACAGGACTATAGAAAGGAGTTTCCGCCTTTCTAACAGGTGTGTGGCTATTGTAGAGTGTGAAGGCAAGTTGGAGTGTTGTCCTCTTGCCTTCATGTTTGAATTTCCAGGCTATGGGGTTGAATTTAGTTTGGAATTTCAAGTAACTGTATAAAGGATGGCCGTGATTTGGGGTTGGGGGTTGTCAAAATGCCAAGTGGGTTTAAAAAACTTGAACGGTGCTGTTCTGGAGTGCCAGATGGACAGGATGGGCTCTATTTCAGGACAGTCCCCTTACTGTGCCCAACTGATATCCCTGCTGAATGCTAGGAGTATGCTTACTCCAGGATGCTGGCTAGGTGCTTGGAGAGGCAGTGGGATTGAGATCTTCTAGGAAAGCTGAGAATCCCAACAAGGCCACGGGTTGGAAGAATGTGGGGTTGCGAACGCACACACGAGCCAACAGGACCAAGGTTTCCCCTCAAACGAGCCAACCAGCAAAAACCAACCCCAGACAAGCCCTTTAGATGCTTTTCAAAGTTCTAATCCTTGTGCCTTTCCATCAGCTGTTCCAGAGGATGTTTCCCGACCGTTGGTTCATGAACTCTGAGAGGCGCATGGAGGAATTAAAGAAGATAAATATCCAATTTTCAAACCCTATACGTTAAGTGTTTTTGAACAATTCCCCTTTAAGGCCAAGTGTGGGTGCTATGTATGTGTATTGGTCACATCTGTGGGGTAGCTCGGGGAGACTCTCTGAGCATCTTTAAAACTTATGCCATCCTTGGGTGGCCTGGCTCTCACTGCCAGCTGCCATGATGTTTTCTGACCACCAAACAGTCTCAGTTTTTTCCCTTAGTCCTTCGTTATTTGCTTTAGACCCGCTTTGGCCTTGTTAGTTAAAAATGGGGAGCAAAGGGAATCCTGGTGCTGAGTTACAAGTTACTGCAGAGCACAAACATGGAAATAATTCTATAGACGTGCTGCAGGATAACCCTTTCCAGGTCCCCAAGTGGTAATCATCTCCTCAAAATCCTCAGTTTGAGCAGCATTTTGAAGGACTCTTGCACCGAGAGGCCTCCGATTCCTCAAACACCGTTGTTCAAAAGGAAAATGAATGTGCATTTCAGGGAGGCAGAAATAAAAGCCTTCGTTTGCTGCAGTGTGATGTATGTGGAAGTGTGGAATAGGTGTGATCGTTCTCTACCCTTCAGAAACAAAACATAAAAATCACGACAGCAAATTCACGTAATTAAAAAAATTATATCTTTCTGCAGCTTTGATCTATTTTTCAGACTGCCATGGGTAGTTAAATTTCAATTTGTGTTCTATTTTTTGATTTCTCCAAACCAAACACAATAGAGGTTGAAACATACTTGTTGACTGTGCTTTTTCTTTTAGCCGGTATCATTCTGAGAACAGGTGTAACCAGATGCCCTCCTTAGCCTATAAACACATTTCTGAAATTACTCTAAAATGCTCAATTAACTTTGAGCAAAGTAGTTTCCTGTATCTGCAAGAAATGGATGTTTTCTAAAATAAGAAAATAAATAAAAAAGAAATCCACGTTTTCAAAATGTCACCCCAGTAAATGATAGTGTCGACATGAGGCATGAGGATATTAGAGAGTGGGGGCAGAATTTGTAATAGCTGATTGAAAGTAGGGCCAGTTGTCTATCAAGGTATTTCTAATCTTGGCAATGAGGTCATGTTATTTGCATGAAGAAGAGCTCAGCTACAGTGGGGGACTTGTATCTGGTTCACCTAAAAGTGGGTCCAAGTTACTCACAAATATGAATGGAAATTCAGACTATATCCCATATTCTTGAACTGGAAATTCTTATCTGAGAACGACAGTTTCTATATGCCTTGTTTTGATGCTAGAATACAGACTTCCTACATGCATCAGTACAGGGATCTGAACTGGTCTCATTTAGTGTATTTCAAAGCCTTTTTTTTTTTTTTTTTTTTAATCAACAGAGCCAAAAATCCACACGAGCTACAGCCTTATGTTGTTCCTACGAGATGTCTCCTTGGGGTGATAATCAGCAAGCTAATTTGTCTCTAGACCACTGTGCTTAAATCCTTGTTTCTTGGGTACAATAGTAGCCAAAGACAGCTATAGTTGGGTTTAATCAAGAAAGAACTGACATTGGAACTTTAAAAAAAAATTAAGAATTATAAAAGCATGAAAGCGACTGCTTACTGTAAAAATGTCAAATAATCTGACACTATATGTAATAAATGAGTGTTCTAATTTACCTGCTTTCTTCCTTCCTCTCCCCAGTGCACCCCACCCCCCCAACCCCTCCCTGGATCTCATGGACAGATATGCTGGCCCTCCATCAAGGACGTATATTATCTGAGATTTTTTTTTATGGCAAAGAGAAATTGATAATAATTTGTGAAGATTAGATGTGGTTTCTGACTAGGAAGATTTTTTATTTTTTTCCTGGCTGCAGGCTCGACAGTTCGTCCGAAGCCGACCCCAAAGAGTTCAGTTCGAGGAGCCATCACTTGATAGGCAGCGAGGTAAGAAACCCTCTCTTAGTTGTCTGCTGGACAGACTCGCACAGCTCTGCTACAAAGCAGCATGTGGCCAATACAGCCTTGCATATTTTGGTTTCTAATCATCCCAGTTAGATATCTTAAAAGTTTAAAGAAGGGTGATAAACGCAGCCCGATGTGATATAATCCATGGTGCTGGCCCCTGGTAGAAACGAAGTTAGATTTTGTTTTTTCAGATGTATACTATAGACCACATTGAACACTACCCGTGCTATTTATAAGTCAGGGAGATTTTCTGCTTAGATTAATAATCTGTTTCTAGAGGAACAGCTCATGGGAAAATATTCTCTTTTCCATGTCTAAACAGGGAAGGCCCATTGCCTGGGCTAAAAAAGTCTTAGAATTTAGGTTTTGATAACTCTTTAGTGGAGTAAACAGAATCAAAGATCATTAGAGGAGACCATAGTCCCCAAGCAGACAGAAAGGACCACACATACAGAAGGAATGTAAATGTAGCTGCCTTAATTTTTTTTTAATTGAGAGAAGCTAATCTCTCCCCTTTGAAAAACCCACTTGAACGTCCCTCTTTGTTATGTAGAGAGAGCAGTGAGAGCAAGCAGTTGCTTTTTTATGGATTTAGACTGTTATAGAACCTTCCTTGACTTGCCCTCAGAAGTCTCCTGAATGCAGAGCTAATTAGGTGAGGAAGTAAATCTACTTGCATAAGAGCTAGGACCTTCTGGCAAAGACTCCAACCTCTAATTCCTGATATTCAAAGTCCTGAAGTCTTTTGGGATGGATAAAGGTGCACCACACTCAGGCATAAAATACTACCTTGACTACTGGCCCAGGCTCAATGTAAGGCCACAAGGAGGAGGTCAGTTGGGGGAAGGGATGGGATTCTAGCACACTCTGTGGGGATGGAAGCAATCCTTGACCCAGTCACTCAGGCACGCTGGACGTGCTTTGGAAATAGCCACCGAGTGTGTGTGTGTGTGTGTGTGTGTACACACCCGTGCATACTCATAAGCATGCTCAAAGGTGGGGCCTAGGTTGAGTTTAACATCATGGAAGTGGGGTCACCTTCTCTTGAAGAAGTCTACAGCCTGTTCAGGACATTGTCACTGCTGGACCAGCTCAAGTCCGGGGACCCTCCACAGGGTCAGTGTTCAATGGTGACACCATGTGGCAGTCACGCCTGACAGCGAGAAGAACTGGCCAGACTCTACCTTTCTTTCCCTGAGACATTTGAGAGTCACACAGCACTTACATAGGATCCCAAGGAGCCAGGGAAGGGCAAGCCAGAGTGGCACCTGTTGAATCCCAGAATTTCTGGAAGCCAGATTTCTGGCCTCCTCCTTTCCTGTCCAAGGAGGTGCTTTCCAAGGACTCTCTCTGGAGAAAGGGTGTTGAGCAAGGAGTGAAGACCAATATTAAGCTTTGCCCACTCTGAGAGGTAATAAACCAACCGGGGTCTAGGCAGGCTGCACACCAGATTTGGCTGAGGGTTATCTGGGGGCAAATGCCCATTTAGATCCGCCCCCGGGAGCATCGCCTTCCTGCTGTGAATTCATCTGTGATTACAAACAAGGAGATTGGTCTATTTCTCAGTGTTCAGCCACAGGTAAGTGGTACGGGCTGCAAACTGGACACTGCGATGCAACTTGAGTCTCTGGAAGGATTTCTGAGCACCCCCTACTTGGGAGACAAAGGACCCAAGCTTCTTGGGGCAAATGTCCCAAGGCAGCAGGGCCTCTCCACGGCGAAGGCACCAGGAGCAGGTACAAAGTGAGTTAAGTTTCCATGTTTAGAACCAGGCTCAAAATCGATCTGGCCTTTTTAAAACCAAAGGATAGAGATATGGAACAGAGAAGGACCAAAAATAAGCTAAAATCACAATCTAGCCGCTCGGCCTTACTGCATGTGCAAGGTTGTCATGTGATTGCCATGTCTCTCCAGCCTGAGGCCTGTGGGAGCAGGTCTCTGGGAGCCCCAGTAACCATTGAGACCCTCAGGGCGGCTTCTGGCTGGCATCCACACGGGAGTTACCTGCAGGAGAGGAGCTCTTTTATCTCACCATTTGGAAGGAAGTTGGGAAGAAACCATCATCTGTTCAGAAGTCAGATTCAGCTGGGGCAAGAGGGAACTAGAAATTTCTAGAGGCCTGTTCTCTACTTTAACCTCCACTATGCTTACGGCACCCTGGGCATTTTCTCCCTGCTCTTAGAATTGTAAGTACAAACTTGGGTCATCATTTGATTAATATCTGTCTCATTGTTCTAGATCACTGTTTTCCTGGGGGCAGAGATCCTGTCTGTCTGCTAGACACTTTTTAATCTTTACGAAGGCAAGGAGGTTGAAGTGTCCACACAAACTTTTGGGGACGTGACCACCTGTCAGTATCCAGGCACAGAGTAGGAGGTGGTATCTGGGGCTATCGGGGCCACTTTGTTTTGAGTTGGGATGCTGCTTAGAGTCAGGGGACATGTGCTCAATGGCAGCTTCAAAGCTACTGTAGAAAAGATCCCCCCACCGCCCCCCACTGACCCTGCTTTGGCCCCACTGACATACTTCTAAGCTAGTTTCAGACTGTAATACTTCTAGGCCTTCCTTGTGATGATTGACTGGGGAGAAATGGACAGAAAGAAAGGTGGGGGTCTCCCAGGCCCCAGGAGAGTTTGGGTCAACCTGGGGGACAGTTGCCATGGCTTAAAAACGTCACCCAAACATACAAGCTGGTCATTTGTTTCAGAAGGAACCTGGCTGAAGAGAAGGGCAAAGAATAAAGGGGTGATGGGTGCTCCTTTGGGGGGTCCTGGGGTAAGGGCTGGTGACAGTTTCTGCCACCATCTCTGGTGTCCCTCCATTTTCCCAGTGCTGAGAGCACCATCATCGATACTCCAAGATTTCCTGTCTCATGTGGAGTTGGGGCTCCCAGGTGACAGTGCCCATCAGGAAATGGGCGGAGACTCTAGGTTCCAGGAAGAAAGAATCAGTGTACATCAGCCAAATTTATAAAAGTTTCTTAATAGTCAAGATCCTAATCACCTGCAAACCAAAAACAAAGAAAGTGCCAAAGCATAAAGCAAAAGCTAAAAGGGTGTTGGGGCTACGGGGTTGAATTGGGAGTAACATTATTACCCTCTCTCCCCACTGCCTGATTCAAAAGTCCATCATCTCATGCTAACCGGGGAGAAGGCAGGGCCTTGGGCTGGCTCGGACCCACCAGGAAAGGCTACCTAGTTTAGATTTTCTTGTTTATTTGTTGGTCCCTCTCCGCCTACTGAGCCGTGGGCATCTGGAGGTGGGGTCTGCCACATGTTCCTGTACCCACCAGATGCATTTGATCCATGCTTAGGGGTGAAAGCGTCTTCGGAGCGGGGGTCCTTCCAGAGTGCTGTCACCTGGTTTCTATTCAGGCAAATGTTGAACACAATCAAGATATAATCCCCAGGACATGGCACTGGGCTGCCTCGTGGGGGACTCCCGCCTGCGTCATTGACGTGCAGGAGGCAGGGAAAATTGAGTTGTGGGGTGAAGAAGAAAAAGCTGATGGGTTTCAGACAATCATGGACCGCTAGTACTGGAGGGCCACTTCCAGGCCCCCAAGTTCAAAGACCTCATTTTACATCAGAAGCGACTGTGGCCTGGAGGGCCCTGTGTGTTTCCTTTGCTCAGGCCTTTCTGGGGCTGGGTCCAGGGAGCCTCCACACTGGACAAGGTGGAGCCTGCAGGGGTGGATCCCTGGGGCTGCTTGGTCACAGCCTACAGTGGCTTGCATGGCTTGGGCAGCTGCCCTGTCTTGCATAAGCCCCCTCCCCGGGTGGGGCCAAAGAGGGTTTCACAGCTGAGGGCCCAGGCACAAGGGACCTTTCGACCCAGAGTCAACAGGAGCTGCTCATTTTTGGTGGTGTGACCAAAGTACAGAGGGAAAGATACAGGAGGGCTTACTCCAGAGCACTTGACCCTCCAGAGAATGAGCCCTGGACTGGGGAACCCCGCCCCCACCCCCCAGAGGTCAGGTTGGCCTTCTCCTCTCTGATCATCTTCTGGAGCAACCCCTACCTGATCTCACCCTTGCTGCAAAGTCTGCCCCATCCCCACCCCTCCCACACGTAGGAAGTATCAGGGACCACAGACGCTATTCCAGAGGTAGAAGCTGAGGGCCTTAGGAAGCTTCGACAACATCAAAGAGGAGAGAGGAGCAGGGGCCTCCTGTACACATCGAGTGTGAATAGAAATGGCACTTCAGGGGAAATAGCCAGACGTGGGCACCAATAGAAAGTGGCCCTCACGTCTGGGCCAAGGTAGACTTGGCTGTGTGCCTTGTGAGGAGCACCAGTAGATAGATGGATCAGATGGTGGGGAAATAGGATTGGCCTCATTCTTGGTCTAACACACTTTTCTGCAGAGATCCTCGTCACTCTCTGCAACCTACTCGTCAAGAAGAAAGGCCTGAATCACAAGAAGTAGGAACTGGTGGGCCACTGAGCCAACAGAAAGACAAGTGGCACCATTTGTTCCCTAAGCACAAGTCAGTTCAGGGGTCTGGGGGTCTCTAGGCAGCACACCAGCCGTCCTCTGTGAGCTGCCTTCTGCTTGAGTCACCTGGTTGGTGGAACAGCTGGTTGCAAATCTCTCTACTGAGATGCACCAGTATTGCTTAGGGCACGATGACCCAGGTCCAAGGAAAATATTCTCCGATGCCTGAAGAGATGTGGTCTGGGGGGGGGGGCAGGGAAGAGTGGAGAGGGAGAAAAGACGTGTATAATCAGACTCATCCCTCTGGTGGGATTTCTATTCTGCATCCAGGATATAGTCCTTTCCTATAACCTGACTGCAAATGAACTCTTTGCCTATGCTCTCAAATAATGGCCAGCCCCCCGCTGTGGAATGGCACCCAGTTCTTCCAAACCAGAAACTCAATGTCATCTTTGACCCCAGCAAAGTCAGTCACTACTCCCTGGTGCCTTCCCAATGTCATTTGCTGACTCGTGCGTCCCCTAAGTCTCCAGATGAGCTCCGATCCTGGCTGCCAGGCACCCGAGCCTGTGCAAACGTTCCCAACTGGTCTCCCAGACTGAGGACACAACCCTTCCAGTCCTTTCCATGCACCACTGACAAGCGATTCTCCCCTGCCACCATTTCCTCCCCGCTAGGCTCACAGAACCTTCAACAGCTTCCCATTGCCCACAGGTTAAAGTCCAAAGTCTCCAACTTGGTGTGAGTGACCGGACAGTGTGTGGCTCCCTGCCTCCCTCTCTTGCTTCGTCCTTCTTGTCTTCTGCAGGTGCCCTCCATCCCTGTCCAAATGTTCCCTCAAATGTTCCTGAGCACTTTGTGTCCCCCCACCTGCTCCCCCTAAGCGTTAAATTTCACTCAGATTCCAGCTGAAACTGGCCTCTGCAGTCATGCAGACTTCTTTAGGAATCTTAAGAACCAATTAGTCCCCCTCCCCCCTGCCTTCAATGGTTCCCTGTATTTGTTCACCTCTTGCTAAAGACACTGTAAATTCCTTGAGGGCACGGATTGGCTTTTATGGTTCCGAGGCCTCGGCCTTGACCAACGGGCCTGAAGACTGTGCCTGCTGCCTTACGATGTCCCCTGACCCCCCAGGACTGGGTTCCAGGCGATTGCAGCATGCCATTTGGAGAGGTGCATCTAACTGTCGACGCCATACTGACGTCCAGGGTGGGCTGGAAAAAACTTGGACTGAGGTGAAAGAAGCAGGGAGAAAGGAAGAAAGGAAAGGAGAGTCTGGAGGTGCTCCTTGTGTTCTTGAGGGAAAAGGGGAACCTCTCTGGACCCATCAACAAGGAATACCAACCCTGCCCCAGCCCCAGAGTGGAAATCACTGTCGCCGTGTGGAGCGTTCATCACATCCCTCCCGGACTTCCTGGGCACACACAGACGACACGGCTATAGGTCATTGGAGAAGCTGGTTGGTTGGACATAGTCCCATGGACGCAACAGATACTATCGCTTTCAGGGGACTGGGCGTCTCACATGGACACAGAGCGACCCTTGCCATCCAGAGAAGAATGGAGAAAAAGAGTGTGGGTAAAGATGCGGGCAAGCGGCTGGGGCTCCTGCTCTGCCCACCCGGGGGGCGGGCAGTGGCAATGTGGGGAGGCCCAGAAGATGACAAATTTCTTCTGTCAAAACTAAAAGACTGTCAAGTGATTCCCAAGGTCACACCCTCTTTAAGCTGGAACTGAACACGGTTCATAGATGTCCTCAAACCCCAGCCATTGGGGGTGTGAGTGGCAACCCACCCTTCTCTGGATTCTCAGGGTCAGGGAAGGCCGGTGACATGGAAGGAGTTTTCTGAGTGGAGAAAAGGGGTTGGGGTCTGAAAGATGGGGGTCCTCTGCCCGGTGGGAGGAAGGCAGGGGGGCAAAGGCCGGTGCCCAGGATGTGGTGCTGATCAGCGTCATCCTGGCGATAGGGTGGTGCCTTCTCTTTCTCTGCCCCATGCCCACCTCTCCCTGCCCCTTCCCCTCTCGCCGGGGCTCAGCGGCCAATCACCTCAACAACTCATAAACGTCATGGAGAGTGGGGTGCAGGGGTTCAGGGAAGACAGCCATGGAGAGGGATGCAGGCTGGGTCCTCCCACGCCTGGCCTGGCCTCCCTGAGACTTTGCTGGGCGTCCAGCTCCCTCCGCCTCCCTGGGGGCAGAGGGGTGGGGGATGGGGCGGCTCTCAGATCAGTTCAGATTTGGAACTTTCCTTGGTACCCCTTGAGAATAAAAAAGGCTGTCGGGGGCAAGCTGAATAAGGCACATCACCTATCTTACAATAGTGTTTTTCACACTGTGGGTCGCAAACCGTTAGTGGGTTGTGAAATCAGTTTAGTGGTTTACAGCCAGCACTTTAAAACAACAAGATTAAAAAAAAAAGCCTCAGTGTATCATTTACAGAAAAGGTAAGTGGGTTTTTTTGTTTTGGTTTTTTTATGATCATAGGTACATCTATCTGTGCCTGTATCTCAATCTAGATTGTATAAAAATATCTGTACTGGGTGGGGGTGAAAAGTTAATTTCTTTCCATGGTTTCGGGGTCAAAAAAAATTGAAGAACATCGGCCTACCCTAGGATGTCACTGTTGGGCCCAGCTGACCCTGAAGTCGTGCAGGGAGGCCAAGTCTGAGGCTCAGGGCCTACTTTGGCCACATGGACTGGACAGCCTGGGATTAGGTGACCACTTCATTGGGCCCCATCTCTCCTTGGAGTGAGGACATGTGGGGCAGCTGGACGAGGAAGATTGAAGACAAGAAGCCTCCTTTGGAGGCCTCTGAGTGTGTCTCTAGCCGTAGCCAGATCCCTCAGCTCTCCCTTACTGTGGTTGTTCATGTTAGCTTCTGAGATGTACGGACTGGAAAAAGAGAGCCCAGAAGAACTGGGTGATGGCAAGGCAGAATGGGAAAACAGGAGTTTGTCAGCATGTGTCAGCAGCCTTCAGGGCCCTGATGCTTATTTGAGCTTAGGGGCTGGGCAGGGACAGGCCCTTGCCTTAGCTAAAGGCATGACATCCAAGATATGGAAGAGTTGGGAGGCCCCAGGGCTGGAGACCTTTGTCCAGGCAGATCAGTCCCAAAGGGCCCCATGGGGAGACCATGAGTGAGAGCACGAGGGTCTGGGGAGGGAGCAGGTCCCACCAGACTCCTCAGTCAGAGCGCTCACCTCTGCTAGCTGTGAGCTGCGTTGGAGAAAGACAAAAGTGTGTCAAACTTTGATCATTCACTACAGGAATGCTTTGCAAATCACTAAGAATTAGAGACTAGCATCCAGAACACTGAGAGGAGAAAATATTTGAATGTGTATGTGTGTGTGTGTGCGTGCACGCACACACACACACACGTGATGCCCTGAGTGGTTGCTAGGGGTGATGGCACAGCTAGGAGGATGTCCTGTGTCGAGCATCCCTGAATCTGGGTGGTAAGAATGCTACAGAGAGAGGTGGCATGTTTTAGTAAGGAAAAAATTATGTAGAATCTAGCACACTGCCCTGAATATAGATTACATGCTTAATTTCATTGGGATGATTTTTTACTAAAGATTTCCGAATTATTTGTGCTTGCTAATCACTGTGGAGATGCGGAAGAGGGTGGGTCAAAGGTGTCAGTGCCCAGGATGTGGGCAGCGTGCAAAAATAAAGGAAATTGGGATTCCAGTGTGAAATTAAAGCTCTGGCTTTCGAAGCTTAGAGTGTGCGCTGCTCTTTGCTTCCTTCAAAACCCCTTTTATTTCCCCACTGAGAGAGAACCTTCTCTCATTTCCCCCCTCCTCCCTTGTTCCTTCGTGCGCCCCTCCTCCCTGCTGCCCAGGGCTACCCACGTCCCTGGCTTTCAGTGCACCACATAGAGGGTAGAAAAATGATCTGGGCTAAGAGGAGCTGTGGATTTGGGGGTTGGGTCTAGTCTATGCTACTTTCCAGGTCTGGGCTTCCAGAAGATTGCAGCTTCCATTTACTCCCATTTCGGAGTACCAGTAAAGGATCCTACCCGCCTCGGATTCATTACTGAGCCCACGTGAGACAGCGGAGGCCGTCTGGAAGGCACTTAGCTTGTTATTGTCATCTCCACCATCCCCGGGGACACCCTGAGGTGGCAGTGGCTGTTCATTAGTGGCCATGTCCCACGACTATTTCCACAAGCACTTTGGAGAGCCCCTGTTGGCTAGCGTTGTGCCTGGGGCAGGGTGGAGAGGGGACCCACAGAGGCCGGAGGCCAGAACGTCCGCCCTCTAGAAGGTTCCTGAACTTGTCTGGGTACAAACAGAAGCACACAGTGGATGTGAAGGCAATGCCAGCTTGGATGACATTGGGAATCCAACCGCCTGAAATGGGATTTCGCTGCTATTGTTGCTTTCAAATGGGATGCACGTTGCAGATTGAACTTCTGTGTGAGTGAAAACCCTTCCTGAGGCCCCTGGAAACATCTTCCAACTTCCACTGTGTGGACTTGAGTCAACGAAACTACGCTTTACAGGCAAAGGTTCCCAAGAAGACTTAGTATTAGAAGGTGGTTGGAGAAAGGAAACTCACTCAGAAACCACACGGGCGACAGAGTGACCTTTTACAAAATAAGATCTTGCAAAAATTTGAGACCACACACGCCTACCTTCTCTTACTCTGCTAGCAGGTAGTAAGTGCTGCCGGACTCTTAATCCAGGGTTTGTGTCACTTCTGCGCCCAGGTGTCCCAGGGCATGGCAGCGAACTCACAAGAGTGCCACAGGATATTTTTAAAATGTTCAAAGTGAACACAGGGACATTTGCCAGGTGCCGTGCTAGCAAGTACTTTGGACCTAAGTACCTATTAATGGGGCCATCAGGTGTATCTTTTAGCCTGGGGGTACTGCAAAGCATCACTGAGACACCAAGGGCACCTCGAACCAGGAATGTTTGGCAGCCCTTTATGGGTTCGGGTGGCATCATCATGGACACCATCTGATGGACAGAGGGCAGTATGCCGGCTCACAGACGTCTCTTCGGCGTATCCCCTGCTCAGGTTTGTCATTGGCCAGCAACTCTGAACGTGCCATTGCTGATTTGTATCTGTCAAATGGTTGCATGTTCGGGACAAGCTTGATCGTGATTCATAGCACCCACCGATAGTTGGGCCCTACAGGCAGCTGGGATCCCTCTGCCTTTTGGGCTGAGAAACAGCCAGTTAGCACAGTGGCTAACTGTGTCAAATGGACACAACAGAGGTTGGCAGAGTTTGCCTTTAAGCCATCTGATAACAGAGCCCGCTCCTCCTCCTCCCAGAGCTCGTCACATTTCTCCTTGCTGCAGGTGCCAGCTGGGATCTCTGCTCACTCCTTCCTCCCTCCCATCAGCCTTCTCCCGCAGGCCCTCAAGGGGCCTGTCCCCGCTTAGCACCCCTCCCGGAACTGTGCATTCTGCCTTTCTGGGGCTGCTCTTGACCGTTGCCTTCAACCGCCGTTGGAATTTTCTCTCGCTAAAATTCTCAGCAGTTGGTGTCCTGGTTCTGCAGCCAAGTGGGCTGGACTATCATGCCTCAAGGACGCGGTCCAGACCTTCGTGTGGGGACCCAGCAGCGAGCATGCTGGAAATGCCCAGTGAACTTGTTGATAAATGATTCAATTATGAACTTAATTCCCAGCATGGGTTCTGGGCCAGTCAGGGCTGCATATGACACCCTCTTGTCACTGCCTGATGATGGTTTTCCAGGGGCTCTCTCTGCCTTAGCTGAGGAAAAACTTGATGTAGTGGCCTTGCCAGGCCCAGCAGATCAGGTTTTTGGGGCCTGGGAGACTTTGGCCCCCTCGTATGGCCCCTCTCCTGTCCTCCCTGGGCTCTTGTGTGTGTCTTTCCCAGCAGGCACCCGGCCAAGTGCATTCAGCTCAGCGATGGGGCAGGGCTGTATGGAGATTTATGTGCTGAATTTAATAACCTTTCTCCCTTCTCGGGGCGACAGAGGAAACCAGTATCCCCAAGGTGGAGGTGTCCCCTTCCCCTGGGAGCCCTGCCTCCTCACAGGCTGCCATGCTTTGTTGTCCCTGTGACTCACCAAGTGTGTGCAGAGGCTGGAGGGTGGGCAGGGGCTGGGAGGGGCTGGAGAAGAGGCCGGTCTTGCTTCTGACACTCGAACTCCTCAGAATTGCCACCCGCCCTGTGTGTCAGCACTGAGAGGGCATTTTAGAGATGGACAGAGGCCTGGCCTTTTCCATTTTTTGAGTACCTTGAATATTTGAAAAAAGAAGAAAAATGCCAGAATTGGTACAAAAAATTGTAGGTGGTATATTCTATTTAGATGCTTAATGAAAAAATGCTTCTAAACACTTATAAAAATACAATGGCTACGAGGACCCTCATTTGGAGAGAATGATTCCATAGATCCATAGACCATAGATTCACAGTCTATGATTTGAGGTCGTTTGTGGATGAGATTCAGAACGCGTGGCTCTCCTGGTCCTCTGCTCCCCTTCACCTCCGTGTTAGATATGGGTGCCTTTGGCGGGGCAGGGTGGGGGGTCTCCTGCTGGAGGGCTCGGGGCCCCACTCTTCTACGGGACAAAAGCCTTCAGATCAACCTTGTGCCCCTGGGGAGAGGAGTGGTGCCCTCAGGCTGGCCTGGCCTGGGCAGGGAGGGTCTCCTTGCTGGGCTGGGGTGAACAGCAGGTGGAGGGACACAACCTGAGTCATCCGTGGGACACGATGCCCCCTTCTCCTGATGTCCTCCTCCTCCAGCCAGGGGCTCATCACTGGGGTATCTGGGTTACCTTGGTTACGACATGGGAAAAGGAAGTTTTGCGAATGGCTTCTCCTTGGGTGCTTTCAGACTTAAGAAATAGCTCCATCATTTGTGGCCAGCTTTCTGCTGGTTTCCTTCTGTGATGATAGCAGCCGCCAGTTCGCCTCATGACATGCCTACATCAGCCAGGCATTGTGTTAAGAGCTGAAAATACAGCGGTTATTCACGCTGGCTGTCCTGGGGGCAGGGGAGCTGACCGTTGATTTGGGAGAAAGGCACAAGTGTGTGAGTCACCTCCATATAATGAAGTGAGCACTCTTCTTGGATTATGACAGAACCACAGAGGAGAGCCGCCCACCCAGGGCGGGGCATTCCTGAGAAGGTTCTCGAACAGAGAGGGAGGCTGAGCTGAATCCTGATGAAGAAAGGACTTAGCCAGGCTGGAGTGGGTTGTGAGAAGATCCAAGGGACGGGGGCACCCAGCTTGGGTCGAGGTATAGAGGTGTGACAGAGCAAGGGTTGAGAAAATGGGGGCCTGAGTATCCAGGAAACAAGTAGGGGTGGATGTGGAGTGGGAATGAGGGGGCAGGGGTCTTATCTCTCAGACTGGTGAGGAGCAAGAGAGCGAGGGGGTCCGGTGGGTGTTTTGGATGAAACTCTTTAGTTGCAGTATGAAGAGAGATCTCAGTGGGGGAAGGGGGGGTAGGGCTTGACTGGAGGAGGTAGATGATTGTATGTGTAGGGGTGGCCCTGGGGAGAAGCCATCAAACTAAGAAAGGAACAGAGTTGGGTGACAAGGTGTCTTGTGGCCTCAGGGGCAATGGAAGGGAATGTAGCTGGGTCAGGCTGATGTTGGGCATCAGCACTCAAGACCCTTCCATAATAGGAGTGAGGCAGCTGGGAGGGTGAGAGGAGCAGTGGAGAGGAGAAATCCATGGGGACAGATGTGTAAGGGACAGGGGTAGGAGCCAGATGGGGGCAGGGGCTGGGAATGGGGGAGAGGAGAGCTTGGTGGAGAATCCAGAGGGCACGATTGGGTGGTCTGTCCCTCGTGTACCCACTTGGGCATTCTGTCCCACCAGCAAGTGCAAGAACTCTGGGGTCACTGACCTGAGGCTTCAGGGTTGATATCTCCCTCCAGTGCCTGCCTAACACTGTGCCTGACACACAGTAGGTACTAAATTAATGTTAAGTCCACTGAACACAAATACAGCATGGAGGCCAGTGAGAGGAGGGCTGGAAACATCCAGTGGCTTTGGCAATGGAGGCGGGGCATTTCTGGGGAGTGTTTCTGGGGGACAGGTGGAAGCGGAAACCAGATTTCTGGGGAGTAAGGGAGGAGGTGGAGGAGGCAATTTTTTTGGGTGGAGTTGGGTGAGTCAAGGGGTGAGGAAATAGAAGACAAGGAGTCTGTCTATTCTTTCTAGAAGCTTGGCCATGACAGGAAGGAGAGGAAGGGCAAGACTCATGGTTGAAGCACTTTTCAAACATTAACAGTAACTTTCATTGCTTCCTCCATCCCTACAAAGATTGGGCGTTCCTTACAGAAAATCTAGGAAATGCATATAAGGAGGCAAAGAAAAAAAAAAATGAAAATCACCCGTTAATCCCATCCATTGGCAATATACGCTGTTAAACCTTGCAGTCCTTGCCTTCCAGACTTTGTTGCTGTAGTTTTTTTTTTTAGTAGAAATGGGTGTCGTGCAGCACATTTCTTACTTTGCGACATACCTTTTTTTCACTATCTCTTGTATAACTTCCTCTGTCCGAGCTACTATTCCTCCAAAACATCCTTTAAAATTTTATCTATCTACCTAAATGGTCCAAATGGTTCAAACCTCAACACATACAAAAGAGGGTTGATTCAGTGAGAAGTTGCCTTTTATTGCCTGCCCCTGAGCTACCGAGTTGGCCTTGGAGGCAACTGGTATTTCCTTCTTTCGTCCAATATGGTGATTAGATACTATTCCAATGCATGTGTCTTTCAAAACTTATTTAAACAACTTCTCATCTTAGATATTTAGACGTGACTTAGTTTTATTTTGCTATTATACATCAGGCTATAGTAAGTCTTCTTCTAGCTAAATCATTGTGCACATACCTTGTCTTCCTAGACTACATTTCCAACAGTGGGAGTTCAGGGTCAGAAGGTAGAAAGACAACTACAGAAAACTTTAAATACCAGGTTTTCCCTCCAAGGAAATCAACGTCCATTGGTGTTCCCCTCCGCAGAGCATGAGAGTCTTTCTATCCCCACCTGCCCCTCCACCCGTGTTATTAAAACTCACTTCCTCCACCTGTGCCAACTCAGTGTTTTGTTTGTTTTTTTTTTTTTTTTAAAGGTGCATGCGAGGGCCTCTAACCGTCACTGTGAGTTGCATTTTGGGAGAAACAAATGGCACCATGGGGAACGATAGGGGACCAGGTGTTGCAAAGGCAGTTCTGAGCCTGGAAAGGGCTGACCTGGTGGGAGGACAGAGAAGATTGAGCTGAGGAGTGAGCTGGCTGGCTTGTCAGTGAGCACCAAGCCCGGGGACAAGGCCCTTCTTCATTTCTAGAAACCCCGCCCTGGCCATGAGGAGCGGGAGGGCCTCCAGAGACCTGGAAGAATTTGTGGGTGAGGTCCAGGGACAACTGGTATATGGTCTGGGCTGTTTCTTGTTCTTCTTTCAAGAGGCAATCTTGTGGGTTCTTTGCTGACAGCATCCGGGGCGGGGTTCCAGGAACAGCACAGAGCTGGGTGCATGCTCTTGGGTGAGCAGAGTCCGCCTCTCCCTTGACTTTGCCTTGGGGTGACTGCATGTGGCCTTGTGCTCCCAGATGCAAGGCTGCATGATTCCCGATTGGGGAAGAGAGGCAAAGGGCTGTTAGAGACACGCACCCAGCTGGAGCGAGCGCAGAGAAAATCTGCCTCACCCTCATTCATACATTCCCGGGCTTGCAAGGTCAGCACTGGGTGTCGGATGGGCTGTTTCCTTTCACATTCACCCTTCCTTAGGGACCCTCTGGAAAGTCCCTGCTTTTCCCATGCTGCCCCCAAGGGGAGCTGCTTCTCTCTGGTTGTTTTGCATACAGCAGACATCAGGCCTTTCTCCAGACTATTTAGTGTGTGTGTGTGTGTGTGTGTGTGTGTGTTTCCCCAAAAGAGAAAGAAAGAAAATCGTTTGGTTTACAGTCTGTAGTTACTTGTCTCTGGGTTAGGATCGCTGGAGGTTGCCCCCGCCTCGCGTCCAGCTTGACTTCCAAGTTTCTGAGGCCACATTTAGCCCCTACTCCCCACCCCTGAGCTCCGTCAAGGACTGTCAACTCCCTTGAAATTGACACCCCAGAGAGTTGGAATGGGAATCCTCACTCCCTGTAAATTTGGAGTTGTATTTTGTTGCTGCAGCTTGCTCATTTCCTGGTTATTCTCATGGATAATTCTTGGGTTATCCATGAATTGGATATATATGTATAGATATATCTTCTTTTCCCCCCCCAAGGCCCTGTTTTTGTGTGTGTCAGGCATCATTTCCAGAGAGCCCACACTCCACCTAGATTCTATATTGGTCTCTGCATGCGGGGTTTAGGGCCGCTGTTACCCAATTACCACAAACCAGGTGACTTAAAACAACAGAAATGTATTGTCTCACAGTTCTGTGAGTCAGAAGCCAGAAGTCAGGGCATCAGCAGAGTTGGCTCCTTCTGGAGGCTCTGAGGGAGAATCTGTTCCATGTCCCTCTCCTCGCTTCTGGTCGTTGCTGGCAACCCGTGGCTTTCCCTGTCTTGTAGATATATCACTCCAGCCTCTGCCTCTGTCTTCATATGGTGTTTTCCTCTCTGTATGTGTCTTTGTGTGTCCTCTCCTTATAAGGACAAAAGTCACTGGGTTTTAGGGCCCACCCCAATCCAGTAGGATCTCACCTTAACTAATTACATTTGCAAAGACCCTATTTCCAAATAAGGTCACATTCTGAGGTGTTCTGGGTAGATATGGATTTTCAAAGGTCACCGGTAAACCCACCACAGTCTCTTCACCTTCCGACCCTTCCTTCCACTGATCCGTCCCATGCACCTCGCCAGAGCCATTTTTCTCAAACCTCCTTAGCAGGAGCAACCAACTCTTATGCCAAAAATCTCCAGTGACTTCCCGCTGCCAACAGAATAAAGTCCTATCTCTTTAGCTCAACTTCAGAAGACTCACCATAGTGTTGCTCCAGCGATCTTTTTCACGTTCCTTGTCTCCACTCTCCTTCACACATTCTCCAGCTGCATCTGGAAGGTCTTCTGTGGCATGGCACATACTGTAAAGGGCTCTTGTCTTCTGCTAGGGCCTCTGTCCCTTGCCTAGATGCTCTCCTTTTCAAGCATCCCTGTCATGTCATAGCCTTTTTTCTCTGATGAGAACATCCCTGGCCAGTCGAGATCAAGGGCTCAGCGCTGACCACAGACCGACTTCGATGCCACCCCCTTCCTTCCCCCATCCTCAGTGGCGAGCGATGCTACTCTCTGCCAAGTGGAATTTTTATCCAAAGATAAGCCTGTGTCTAATACGTCTTTGGGTCTTTGGATTGGAAAATGATGCATTGAATCTTGCGACTTCTTGGCAAATGACTGTGGGTGCCACTGCTGTGAGCACATGAGGGGGGTGATTTGAATCTGAAGCGACCAGGATGCTCATGGGTCAGTGCATGAACTCCATGCCTATAGCCCCACTAGGTCTGAAGCAGATGAAGATCCCCTGTGTGGAGATAAAATGAGGGGAAGGAGAGAATGGCTGCTGTATTGAGAGTCAAGGGCAGTGGTCTTTCAAAGGAAGACGTAGGAGAAGCAGATCCCTAAGGTTGGGTACTGAGGGGCACTGGGCTCAGTGGGAAGGGTTGTAGTGATATCCAGCAGGCCCCCTCCCCATCCTCCCTGATGGACGGTTGGTGAGCAAGATGGCAGGTGGGACAGGGCTAGGGAGGGAGGTAAAATGGAGACATAGGGTACAATGAACAGAATGGGTTCCAACACCTTTCACTTCCAGCTTTCACAGATGCCCTGAACACTTGAAAGCAACAAGGAAGTTTTCATTGCAAAGAGTGATGCTGGCATCTTTTTCTAGCCCCTCCCAAGTGGCACTGATTGACCATTGACAACTGGCTCTTCAAACTCTCTTCCAAAGCATTGCATCTCTGTGGAGACACATGAGGAATGTAGTTCATCTGCAAGTAGGTTTCCTCTAAACTGTCTTGCCTCATGTGCTCTTTTTCCTCTGCTCATACCTCAGTTGCATCAAAGCCCCATAGGCATTGTCCCTGGGGATCAAGAAGCAGTCCACCCCAAAAGGAATAGCAGAGACATAAAGAATTGGAGTGAGAGAGAGTTCTGGGCAGATGCTCAAGGTGTGGGTGGCAGGTTGAGCCCACTGATTTGTGACATTCTGCATTTCAGGTACTGGGACATTTCTAACATCAAAATCTTTGAAGCCACCAGGGCTCTTTCTTGCTGGGTCTTGGCAATACTCCTTCATGTCATAGGTTTAGAAACTCAGGCTAAAGAAAGTACCCAGGGAAAAGTGCTTGCCCCTGGAAATGTTTATGATAGCTCTGCTCCTTCCTCTATTGACTCATAACTCTGCATGCATGGTCTCACCTGGCTGGGTTCAGAAAATAGTTATCTTATTATAAAAACAGTAAACCCTTGACTCCATTAAATAATTATAGCTTCTTAGACATCCCATCTAAAAAGTTTCCCATTTTTCTTCCTGACAAATTGCCAATTTGTGCATTTTAAAGCAGATGGATTTAGTCAAATTTCCTTTGTCAGTAAGTATTCTGTGCAACAAATCTGTTTCCAGGTCCTAAAGGCGACTTTGCTCAGGTTCAAGCCAACAACCTCCACCCCGCAACCAAACAAAAAGGAATGACCCCAGTTTGAGTTAGTCGTATCCATATACATGAAGAATATCCATGAGTTTGAAATGTTTTAAGAATCATGAAGGGCGGGGGAGAGGAGAAAAGAGGAAAAGGATGAATTGCTTATGATTCTGCTCTTAAGGAGTGATTTTATGTCACTGCTCCCTGCTACTGGAAGTTGCCATCCACCTCTGACCAAAGTACAAAGAACATTTGACACAACATAAAACATGAAAAGAACTTTCAGTGGCTTAGTGTCCTGGCTGTGACTCAAATGTGCATGCCCAGGCAGGCTCCACAGTGGAGGTCTGGCTCCATTGCTCTACTCTAGGAGGCTGAAGCAGATGTGGTCCATTAATATCACTCTCTTGCCAATAGCAGTTTCCATCGATGGAAGCTGGACTGATCCAACTGTAGTCTTACTTCTGAAACATCCAAGGATTCTAGGTAGCTGCTTCTGTGTTTCTTTTTCCAACTAGACAGTGAATTCCTTGAGGGAAAGGATAATGTCCATTTGGTTTGCATCTGTAGACATCAGCTCAGTAATTGGCACATAAAGGCACTCTGATAAAAAAAATTTTTTTTAATGAAATGGTTTAAAAACAGCAAGATCCTCTGTAAAAGTAGGACATTATACTCCTCTAGTTTTCTTCAGAGCATATAAATATTTGATAGGAGGTTGCACCAGGACTGGGATTCTGACTCCTAGTGGTGCCGGGATCTGGGGCTCCGGGACTTAGAGACAGAAGAGATGGAACTCTGGTTCCGTCAAGGACAAAGCTGATGGGAAACTGTGGCATGGGTGTTAGGAGGGAGGGTGAATTAGTTTCCTATAGATGCTGTAACAAATTACACCAAAAGATGAGTGGGTTAAAACAACACCAACTTATTAGCTTAACCATTCTGGAAGTCAGAAGTTCAAAATGAGTCCCCCGGGCTAAAATCAAGGTGTTGACAAGGCTGTGTTCCCTGGGGAGGCTCTAGGGGAGAATAGTTTTCTTGCATTTTCCCATTTCTAGAGGCCATCTGCATCGTTTGGCTCATGGCCTCTGCCTCCGTCTTCAAAACCAACATCTTCAAATCTCTCTCTGACTCTTACCCTGACCCTCCTGCTTCCCTCTTTGACTTATAAGGACCCTTGAGATTACATGGGGCTCAACTGGTTCCCCATCTCAAGGTTACCTGATTAGCAGTCTAAATTCCATCTGCAACTTTAATTCCCCTTTTCCATGTAACATAACATATTCACAAATTCTGAGGAGTAGGGCATGGATGGCTTTTGAGGGGAGGCATTATTCTGTTTACCACAGAAGGGCACCTGGGTGGTCATGGAGTCCAGCATCCTCGTGCTACACTTGAGGAAACTCAAGCTCCAAGAGTTTATTGGAATTCCAACTGTTTTCCTCCACAGGAGAGTTAAGCTCACTCTAAGGCCCGACCGTCTGCACCCAGAGCCCTAAGCAAGACTCAGCAGGAGGCCCCTGGCCTCCTCTTCCTCCAGTTCTTTCTTCTACACCTGTGCCTCATTGCTTTCCCACCCTGTCCAGGGGAGGGTGCCAGGGTGTGTGTGTGTGTGTGGGTCACAGTACACCTGACCCATGTCCAGACTGGATGGAGAATGGCCATTTCATGGGGCCAGAGAATGGATTGGACCCATCCATAAGAGCCGTGTCATTTTTGCAGAAGCATGAGCTCTTAGAAGTACAGCTTCTGGAGAGAGGGGAGGATAGGTGATGGGTATTGAAGAGGGCGTCTTTTGGGATGAGCACTGGATGTTGTATGGAAACCAAGTTGACAATAAATTTCATATATTAAAAAAAAAAAAGAAGTACAGCTTCTGGAGCCACCTGCGTGGCTCAGTGACTTAAGTGTCGGACTTCAGCTCAGGTCATGATCTCACAGATCCTGAGTTCAAGCTCCACATGGGACTCACTGCTGTCAGCTCAGAGCCCACTTCAGATCCTCTGTATCCCCTCCCCCTCGCCCCTCCCTCTCCTCTTTCTCATAAACAAATAAACATTAAAGAAAAAAAGAATGGGTGTCTGCATGGCTCAGTTGGTTAAGTGTCCGACTTTTGATTTTGGCTCAGGTCCTGATCTCACGGTTTGTGTGTTCGAACCCTGTGTTCGACAGGGCTTCTGCGCTGACAGCGTGGAGCCTGCTTGTGATTCTGTCTCTCCTTCTCTCTGTCCCTCTCTCCCTCTCTCTCTCAAAAATAAATAAAACGTTTTTTAAAAAAAAGAAAAAGAAAAAAAAGAAAAAAAAAGAAGTACATCTGCCAGTTGCCTAACTAGGACACTGAACTCAAGGGACTTGGGGCCTCAAGAATCTGAAAGCCTGTATTGTCCTTACTAGGAAGTCCATAAAAGGGGGAACTAGTGGGTGATCCCCAACTGGCTGGTTCACAACTGACACTGATATTGCTGCTGGGGCCGCTGCTGTGGGTTTCTCAGCCTGGAGACCCTGTTGGACCATGGCCCATTCTTGGCAAAAGAAGGTTCTGGCTGCCGAGTGTCCTTTGAGTAGATGCTGGTGATTCTGGCCCCAGAGCTCAAGTTTAAGGCAGTAGGTGGTCCAGGAGGCACAAGAGCAGGTCCCCGGTCAAGGCCGGGGCCAGAGGAGAAGACACAGGAGGATTTACTGCATGAGACATTTACTAGGAAAGAGCAAACCACCATCTGGGGGAGCAGAGGATCAGGGGACGGGACAGGTCTTATTCCTAAAGTTCCCTCCTTTCATGTCACTCCGTTCTGTGTAGCTGGCCAGCCCCTTTACCTTCACCACAGCCAACAAAAGCCTCTGGCCAAGGACACGAGGGCCCAGGACCTTGCTTGGAATTCCTCAGAACCCTGGGATGCAGCCAGTCTGGTGGGGGGAAGATGGGGTGTTAAGGGTGGATGGGACCACTGAGGAAGGCAGGCCAGGCCTTTGGAGGCGGTTGACATGGCTCCGTGAAGCACAAGGGGACCATGGCCCCCTCAGCGTAGGGCTATAGAGTTCCCCATATGTCCCCTGGCAGCTGACAGGTGGAGACAAGAACCCTGACCCGAGAGGTGAGTGAAAAGAGAAGCAAGGTATCTTCACCCAGGGGAGAACCCATGTCCTCTGGCTGAGTGCCTGGCGAGGTTGGGATCACCATGAGCAAGTTCTACTTTGATTGAAAGTCTCTAACCCAGGATTCTGGACCAAAACCTCAGCATCCTCTGAAGGAGACACAGCTGAGGATCCGAAAGGGCAGAGAGAGCTTGCGAGGAAACGGGTGCAGGTGAAACTGGGGAGAACAGGTGGAAATGGGTCAGGGATGTGGCTGAGGCTGAGGTTGGCGGTTCCAGTGATGATGGAGGTCGAGGAAGATGACGCGTCGGGGATCAGGATGTGCTTCTGAGACACAATATCGAGGAAGAATGAGGTGGGGGTATCGATCAGCCTGAGGGATATTCCTTTTGCAGATGGGCAGTGTTGATGGAGCCCTGCCTTTTCAGTGGTGCTGAAAACTGGGCAGCCCCAGGGAGGAGAGAGGCCTTATATACTTTGTCTACACCTACAGCTGCAGACAAGAAGGCAGGGCACCCGCCTTTCCCCAGAAGAGTCAGTTGAGAAGGACATAGCCGCCGTCCCTAGGGAGGCCCCTGCTTCCTTCCCGTCAGGGCCCTCCAAAGGCTGCACAACCCAGGCCCCCAGAAGTGAGCCCCCCTAATGTGTAGTGGAAAATGAATCCTAAAGGAAGGCCAGACTGCCACCTGACGAGCACCCTAGACTGGATGTCACTTGAAGCCTCCTGGGGCTCCGGTGCCCTGTGAATCTCTTCCTCTTGGAACCTGGGCAACAGCTATCTAGTGCCTTGCTGGGCCCCAGGCTCTCCTGCCAGCAGTGCCTGAGATGGGAAGACTGAGAGCTAAGATTCTCCTTTAGGAACTCAGTGTTCAAAAATGTGCCATGACCCATGGTGGCCCTTTTTCTCTTGGGGCTCCAGAGAGCTTCTGAGCTGGACAGACTGGAATAAGAGAACCCAGCAGAAATGGAGGGAGAAGCAAGAGGTAAGATCTCTGGCTGAAACGAGGCTGTTGGGGGGCAGCCTCTAAGATACTCTTCCTGGTGGGTAAGAGCTGAAGTACTCCAGAAAGCCCACCCAAGGAAGTCCCTGACCCCTGGGCACGGGACGGCCCCTTTGGGACTGATGAGTTCATCAGGCTTTGGCCAAGTTTGTGTTTCTCAGAGGGACCATGGCCAACCTCTGGTGCATAACTGTCTATGAGTGGAGACTGGATCTCGAGCAGAGAAAAAGTACTGTGGGCTCTGGAGCAAGGAGAACCCCCAAAGATATGGGATGGAGTCTGGCATTTCTGGGAGCTGGAGCAGGCCTGGGTGGGAAATGCCAGTGGGTGGCATGGTGTTACGAAGTTACTTCTTCCCAGAACTTATGAGACATTGAATTCATTTCTAGAATTTCTGTCCTAAAACCATGAGTTAAATGTTCTGTGTTTTTTGTTTTTGTTTTTGTTTTTTTTTTGTTTTGTTTTGTTTCTAACCCAGTTAAGCACAGGAGTTTGATAATGGCCATCAGGTAATGTGTTTGGAAATCTGGTCTGCGAAGACCAACATCATTATATTTTAAAACGCTGACGTGTACCTAAATGGCTATATTTTCAGATGAGCTTGAGTATGATTTGTCAAGATCTATAATGTCGCCATGAGAACTGTAACCACATCAAACCTATGGATTCACTTGGGAAGTGAAGCCATTGTTGTTGGATCTAGCGTTTTCAATTCAGAGCAGCTTGCGTAGAAAGGCAGAAGGTAGTGGTTAAGAACACAACCTCTGAGCCTCGCTGCCTGGGTTTGGGTCTCTACTTTGCCTCTCTGGCCTTGGGCAAGAGCCTTAAGATTTCTGTCCCTCAGGTTCCTCATCTGTAAAATGGGGATTAATCCCAGGGTTATTGTGAAGATCAGGTAAGTTAATAGATGTAAAATATATAGAACAGTGCTTGGCATGTACTAAGGACTCAAACGTTAGCTACTATTATTATTTCTAATTTTATTTTATTTCAGTTCTTTAAAAACTGCATTCCATTTTTGTGGATTCTGCAATGCTTTATTTTATTTTATTTTATTTTATTATTTTATTTTATTTTATTTTATTAAGGAAAACTTACTCCTTCCTTTTTTTCTGACCTGACAGCATGCCCAGGAAACAAGGTGGTTTGTTTTGGGGCTGAGGATTCTGGAAAGATGTTAGGAACAATACACGGGAATGTAATTTTTCAGTATCCCTAATCTACGCTCAGCCTTAAGCCCTGTGCCCTTTACAATGGTGTGAGCTTGGTAAATGGTCGATAAATAATTTCAATACATTCACCAAAATCATTTTTGGTTGTTTCTAGGTCCAGAGTCTGGGAAAATGTCATTGGAAAGTAGCTAGCATGGAAATGTGAGTTTCCCGCCCTCTACTATTCTGATATTCTCAGGAGCTGGGAAGCTGGCATAAAAAATAGTCAAGGTTTTAAAGCTGCAATGGACTATATTCTGTTTCTTTCAAAATTCTTTTCACATCCTCCCTGGCAGAGAGGCCTGCCTGCTTTCCTATCGACACTGAAGAATGTATAGCAGCATCTATATATACAGCCTGAGGTGTGCTCCCAGAGCCTGATGGTTGGAGCTGCCTCCCTGGCTCTTTCTTCCAATTGATGGAATGGTGTCTGTAAAAATGTTTTGAAAATATGAAAAGTGGCAAATTGGCCTTCATGACAAATAGAACTTAATGTAACATATTTTACACGTTAAATCTCCACGAACAAAAGCGATCTCTAATGTTTTCTTTCTCAGGGCAAATTTCTTGGCATTTACATACCTTCAGTGTTTTACTGTGATCCTGGCTGGTGGGGGTGGGGAGTTATCATAATAAATAAAACAGCTTTCACCTGTATGGAGCTTATGATTTATCTGATAGCAACCCATTGTATCTCACCCCCGAGAGAGGTGGGGTGCAGGTGATGGGGAAGAGGTCCTCATGTTGCAGCCCCCAGATGGAACCTGTTTGACTCCCTCCCCTAATCCCCCAACTCCCTGCTCCTCCAAACCCTGGGCTGTTAAGTGCTCCTTTGAAGGAGAGGGAGTCAGAGGTATAGGAAATACCAGCTTCTGAGACTTTGATGGCTGAGCCCAGTATGGTCTGGGGTGTCTCTCCCTGAGTTAATGGCATGGGGACTCCCCAACAGCAGTTGACCCAACTGATCCACTCCACTGTGGGAAAAGTAGGCCCTGCTTCTCCAGTGTCCCAAATGGGGTGTGGGGTGGCAGTGGGCACAGGGGACAACTGTTGAGGCAACTTCGACCCTTTGACACCCAGGGTTGCTTTGGACAGAAGCTGAAAGGAGGAGAATAGAAATGCACAGGGTTTGTGTTTTGCACTCCCCCCAATCCCCCATTGAAACAGTGAAATTGGGAGGGGGAGAAAGAAGGGACAGGGGACAGGCTTGTTTATTTTAATTTAATTTTTTAAAGTTTATTTTGAGAGAGAGAGAGAGAGAGAGAGAACAATAGGTGGAGGGGCAGAGGGAGAGGGAGAGAGAGAGAGAATCCCAAGCAGGCTCCTCACTTTCAGCCCAAAGCCTGACTCGAGGCTTGATCTTACGAACCGTGAGATCACAACCTGAGCCAATATCAAGAGTTAGATGCGTAACCAACTGAGCCACCCAGGTGCCCCCAGGCTTGTTCATTTTAAGGAGAGTAGAGTGGAATCAGAAAAGATGGTCTCATCCAGATGGTAATAAACACGATACTGTTTTTGAGTGCTTATTGTCTGCCTGGGACTGGCTACCTGGTACTCATCCTGGGTGTGGATTTCTCAAGTTGCAAACCATGGCACACACGAAATACTTCCTACAACTTGATTTCTACCCAGAGTTGTCATTTCATCTGACAGTAGAAACTTAATGATTAATTCGCCATAGTTCAGCCACTCTGGGTTTTCTGAGCATGCTTGGAATGTAACAGCTTAATTCTTTCAAAGCTCATCCATCACCCTTATGCCTCCCTCCCCTGGGATTTTCACCCAAGATCTGAGAGCCTTAATGGTCACTGGGGGTGGGGTGGTGGGGTAATGACCAAGGGGAGGGGAGTGGTGGTCTTGGGACCCATTCCCTGTGGAGTGCCTGTGGGCCTTCTCCCTGACACTTCTGGCTGTGACCCTCTTGGTCTGTCTGCCATCCCAAGCCAGCTCTAAAATGAATGCCCTCATGGTGGGGGCAGTTTGTGGTGCCTTGAGCTTTTTCTTATTCTTCAGTGCTCCTTTAAAAGTAATGTTATTTTTTTTTAACAACTAGAAGTTTGTACTTCTTAACGCTATTTTGCCCATCCCTCCTACCCCCTCAACCAGCAGTTTGTATTTAAGAGTCTATTGGGGGGCGCCTGGGTGGCGCAGTCGGTTGAGCGTCTGACTTCAGCCAGGTCACGATCTCGCGGTCCGTGAGTTCGAGCCCCGCGTCAGGCTCTGGGCTGAGTTCGAGCCCCGCGTCAGGCTCTGGGCTGAGTTCGAGCCCCGCGTCAGGCTCTGGGCTGATGGCTCGGAGCCTGGAGCCTGTTTCCGATTCTGTGTCTCCCTCTCTCTCTGCCCCTCCCCCGTTCATGCTCTGTCTCTCTCTGTCCCAAAAATAAATAAAAAACGTTGAAAAAAAAAATTAAAAAAAAAAAAAAGAGTCTATTGGTATTTTGTTTGTTTTTAGTTTCATTTATTTTTAAGTTTTTAAAGTTTATTTTTGAGAGAGAGAGAGAGAGAGAGACAGCAAGCTGGGGAGGAACAGAGAGAGAGAGAGAGAGAGAGAGAGAGAGAGAGAATCTCAAGCAGGCTCCATGCTAACAGCCCAGAGCCCCATGCAGGGCTTGAAACTACGAACCGTGAGATCATGACCTGAAATGAAATCAGGTGTCGAAGCCTTAACCGACTGAGCCACTCAGGCTCCCTTTCCATATATAAATGAAATCATATGGTATTTGTTTTTCTCTGACTTATTTCAGTTAGCATAATACCCTCTAGCTTCATCCATGTTGTTGCAAATGGCAAGATCTCATTCTTTTTTATGGCTGAGTAATATTCCATTGTATATACACCACATCTTTATCCATTCATCTGTTGGTAAACACTTGGGGTGTTTCCATCTTTTGCTATTGTAAGTAACACTGGAATAAACATAGGGATGCACCTATCTTTTTGAATTCATGTTTTCATTTCTTTAAATAAAATTTTTTTAATGTTTATTTTTGAGAGAGAGAGCGAGACAGAGTGCAAGTGGGGGATGGCAGAGAGAGAGGAGACACAGAATCTGAAGCAGGCTCCAAGCTCTGAGCTGTCAGCATAGAGCCCGATGTGGGGCTTGAACTCACAAACCATGAGATCATGACTTGAGCCAAAGTTGGATGCTTAACCAACTGAGCCACCCAGGTGCCCCTCATTTCCTTTAGATATATCCCCAAAATGGAATTGGTGGATCATATGGTAGTTTTATTTTTAATTTTTTGAAGAATCTCCATACTGTTTTCCATAATGGCTGTACCAATTTACATTCCCACAAACAGTACATGAGCATTCCCTTTTCTTCACATCCTCATTGACACTTGTTATTTCTTGTATTTTCTATTGTAGTCATTCTGACAGGTGTGAGGTGACATTTCACTGCAGTTTTGATTTGCATTTCCCTGATGATGAGTGATGTTGAGCATCTTTTCATGTGTCTGTTGGCCATCTATGTCTTCTTTGGAAAAATGTCTACTCATGTCCTCTGCCAATTTTTTAATCAAATTGTTTGTTGGTTTTGGTGTTGAATTTTAAAAATTCTTTATATATTGTGGATATTAACTCCTTATCAGCTGTATTGTTTGCAAATAGTTTCTCCATTCACTAGTTGTTTTTTGTTTGTTTGTTTGTTTTGTTGATGGTTTCCTTGGCTGTGCAAAAGCATTTTATTTTGGTGCATAAAAGTAAATTTAATGATTAAACTAAAAATCAATCCTCTGTAGACTTCACTAGGAATTTTAAAAACATGCCTCTAAGGATTCCGAAGTCCCACAATTTCTCTGTGCGCACTCTCTGGTTAGACCTGCCTTTCCTTAAGTAACTGTGTTCAAGTTAATAAACGATTTTCTACCCATTCTGTTGTGTTATGACTTAGTTACTAAGTTATTGTATTATTTCCCACTCTTCAAATGCATTGCTGGTAATATTATTAGTTTAGTAGGTTTCTATGGGCTGTACTTGGACACCTACCATCAACCAATTGCATTATTTCTTTGGGAAAATGTATTTTGAGTTTCTCACCCAAAGTGTAGACATCTTTTTAGAACTCAAACCAGTTTTGGGGAAACTTCTTATGTACTATATTAAATTTTGAAAAGTGTTTCTCTGGTGCACAATTTGAGAAAAATGTCATATTTTTATTATTTTGTCCTACGAGTTTAGCTTCTTCAACTATTCAAAATGGCAGGCAGGAAGTTGATACAATAGGATGGATTGTAAGAAAACAGGTTAAGAGACAAGGATGTCTTTTCTCCTCCTCAGCCCAGGAAAGAGATGCTGGCATTGGGTTTCTTTATTTATCTCCTTTTCCTAAGTTTTTTCTTTAGCAGTGATGATTTGTATTGTGCGTTTTAGGAAGACCAAAGGGCTTAGGCAAAACTGAGCCCCTTAACGGTGAGTAAATGAAGTCCATTTTCAGCAAGTGAGCAAGTCAAGCTGCAGGCCTTTATGCCTCTAAGCCCCCTGGGGGGATTACTGCTGACGGCTGAGGGGTCTGGGATGGCAAGAAGGGCTCAAAGAAGGCTTGATGAAATCAGTGGAGCAACCCAATGACAGTGGGTATTTCCTTCCAAGGTGGGGAAAGAAGATGGTGTCACATAGTAAGACCAGTGCCCAACTGGTTGGGGTTTGGCCACATATTTGGAGAATTTCGGCTAGTGTGGAATTTCACTGTTTTCTCCCAACATTCCCAGATATACTGGATATACTTGATGGGTCTAAGTCACTAAGTTCTTCCTCCCTCCCCCTCATCCCGAGTTGGGGGTAGTAGACAACTCTCAATGTATTGCCTGTGTGCCCTGGCATACCTTTGACTGTTTCTGTGCATCCTTCCCTTCTCTCTGGCTTTTGTGTGCTAGGAGTTTACATTCCCCTACCCAGCCCAGAGTCTGACTTGACCCCCCACATTTTTCCCACACCAACCAAGGGTTTAATAGAAATACAACCAGTATAGGAAAACAAACTCCATAAACCCAAACCAGAATGCCAAGTGGTCAAAGCAAAGCAGAATTTCTGACCCTTTGACTTAGCCAGCACCCAAATAAAAACCAATAAAGATGATGAAGTTAAGAGTAAAGTACTTAATAGAGATCTTTGTCGGGAGCATTGGGAGCTGTTCTGTCTCCAAATGAGGAGACAAGGTCATGCTGTCTTAGTTACTATTGCTGTGCCCAAAATTTAGTGGCATAGAATAACAAGTTATTTATTTTGCTCATTAAGTCTGCAATTTGGGTGGGGCACAATGGGGATAACTTGTCCATTTGTCAGCTCTGATGACTCTACTGGGAGGAAGTTTCACTTCCAAGATGACTTATTCACATAGCTGGCAAGTCGGTGGTGGCTTTCAGTTCTTCTCCTCATGGATCTCTCCATGGAGCAGAGCATGCTTCCTCACAGCGTGGCATCTAGGTTCCAAAGCAAGTGCTCCAAGAGTCAAGAAGTGGAAACTGACATTTTCTTAAGATCTGAGCCTGGAAACCAGCACAGCATCACTTCTGCTGCATTTTATTGGTCAAACAGAGAGTCCAGATTCAGGTGGAGGGGTCAGTATTAACACATTTTGCTGCCATGTTTTCAGACTTCAACAGCATCTTCCACCAAGTTGTGATGGCTGACAATCTGAGAGTCATCTTTGTCCCTCCATTTCCCTCACCCCTTATGTTTAATGTTCCACTAAGACCTGTTTTTTGCTTCTTTTTAAAAAAGTTTATTTATTTATTTGGAGAGAGAGAGCACAAGTTGGGGAGGAACACAGAGAAAGGGAGAAAGAGAATCCCAAGCAGGCTCCATGCTGTCAGCACAGAGCCTGATGTGGGGCTCAAACTCACAAACTGTGACATCATGACCCGAGCCCAAATCAAGAGTCAGATGCTCAACCGACCGAGTCACCCAGGTGCCCTGAGACTTTTTTTTTAGTTCTTTATTATGTTAAAATATACATACTATAAAAAGTATACAATCCAGTGGCATTTGCTACATTTACGATTTTTAATTGTAAGTCATTGCTGATTTCCCTCCCCTCTGCCCCATCCCCTGGTAATGACTCATCTGCCCTCTTCTAAGGATTTGCCTATTCTGGATATTTCATATGAATGAGTTGTACAATATATGGCCTTTGTATCTGGCTTTTCCCACATAGTGTAATGTTTTTAAGGTTCATCCATGTTGTGATATGTATCAGTATTTCATTTCTTTTTATGGCCAAGTGATAGTCCATTGTATGAATACACCACATTTTGTTTATACACTTACCAGTTGATGGACATTTGAGTTGTTTCCGTCTTTTGGTTATTGTAAATAATGCTGCTATATATATTTGTATATAAGTTTTTGTCTGAACACGTGATTTTAATTCCTTTGGGTATAAGTCTAGGAGTGGAATTACTGGGTTGTATGGTGATTCTATGTTTAACTTATTGAGGAACCTTCATATCGTTTTCCATATTGGCTTCACCATTTCAAATTACCACAAGCAATGTTTGAAGCTTCAAATTTCTCCACATCCTCACCAACACTTGTTATTTTCTATAGTTTGCATTTTCTTAATGACTAATGATGTTGAGCATATTTTCATGCATTTGTTGGTCATTTGTATATCTTCTTAGAAGAAATGTCTATTCAAGTCCTTTGGCCATTTTTTAAATTGGGTTGTCTTTTTGTCATTGGCCTATAATTGTTTGTTACATATTCTGAACAGTAGATATTTACCAGATCTATGATTAAAAATATTTTTCTCCCAGTCTATGTGTTGTCTTTTTACTCTGTTTGTAGTGTTCTTTGGTACGTTAAAATTTTTAATTTTGATAAAGCCTGATTGATTTTTTCTTTTGTTGCTGCTTTAGCTGTCATATCTAGAGTCAGTTGACAAATTTAAGGTCATGAAGATTTATTACTATTTTCTTTTAAGAGTTTTGGCTCTTATATTTAGGTGTTTGGTCCTTTTTGAATTAATTTTTGTATATAGTGTGAGTTAAACATCCAGCTTCATTCTTTCACATGTGGCTATCCAGTTGTCTAGCTAGCACCATTTGTAAAAAAAATCATTTGCCCATAGATGTATGGCTTATATTCTGGGCTCTAAATTCTATTCCATTGATCTCTATGCCTACCACACTATTTTGACTATTCTTAGCATTGTACTAAATTTTGAAATTGGGATGTGTGTGTTCGCCAATTCTCTTCTTTATCAAGGTTGTACTTGGGGTCCCTTGTAATTTCATATGGATTTTGGGATCAGTTTTTTCATTTCTATAAAAAGGGCCATTGAGATTTTAATAGAGATTGCATTGAATTTGTAGATTGCTTCAGGGAGTATTGCCATGTTAACCATATTCTTTTAATCCATGAACATAGAATGTATTTCCTTTTATCCAGCTCTTTAATTTCTTTGAGCAATATTTTGTAGCATTTAGTGTACAATTCTTGTACCTTCTTGGTTAAATTTAGTCCTAAGTATTTTATCCTTTTAGATGCTATAAAAATGAAATGAAAAAAAACTTTCTTATTTTCCTTTTCATATTGTTCATTGTGAGTGTATAGAAATACAATAGATTTTTGTGTGTTGATCTTGTATATTGTAACTTTGTTGAATTCATTTATTAACTCCAATAGTTTCTTTGGTGTGGATTCTTTAGGATTTTCTCTGTATGAGATTATGTCATCTGCAAATAGAGTTTACTTCTTCATTTCCAGTTTGAGTGACTTTTGATTTTGTCTCTTGCCTTATTTGCCTGCCTAGAACTTACAGTACAGTATTAAATAGAAGTGGTGAAAGTGGGCATCCTTATCTTCTTATTTCTTAAAAAATTTTTTTAAATGTTTATTTATTTTTTAGAGAAAGAGAGAGACAGAGCATGAGCAGGGGAGGGGCAGAGAGAGAGGGAGACACAGAATCCGAAGCAGGCTCCAGGCTCCGAACTGTCAGCACAGAGCCCAATGTGGGGCTCAAACCTGTGAACCTTAAGATCATCACCTGAGCCAAAGTTGGATGCTCAACCGACTGAGCCACCCAGGTGCCCCCTTATCTTCTTATTTCTAATTTAGAGAAAATCTTTTCCGTTTTTCACCATTGAGTCTATTAGCTATGGGTTTTTCATAAATACCTCTTATCATGTAGAGGAAGTGTCCTTTGTTCCTAGTTTGTTGAATGTTTTCATCACAAAAGGGTACTGAATTTTGTCAAAATTATTTTCTGTATTGGTTGATAATCATATTTTCCTTCATCATATTAATGTGGTGAATTATGTTGATTGATTTTTTATGTTGAACTGTCCTTGCATTTCTGGGGTAAACCCCACTTGGTCATTGTGGTTAACCATTGTAATGTGCTGCTAGATACAGTTTTCTAGTATTTTATTGAGGATTTTTGCATCTATATTCATAAGGGCTGTTTGTAGTTTTCTTTTGATGTCTTTGTCTAGCTTTGGCCTCATGGAATAAGTTAGGAAGTATTCCTTATTCTTAAATTTTTGGGAAGGTTTTAAAAAAGATTAGCATTAATTCTTTAAATGTTTGGTTGAATTTACCAGTGAAGCCATTTGGTCCTCAGCTTTTGTTGTTATTGGAAATTTTGATTACTGGTTCAATCTCTTTACTGGTTATAGGTCTGTTCAAATGCTCTATTAAGTCAGTTTTGGTAGTTAGGTGTGTTTCTGGTAATTTGTTCAATCTCACCTACGTCACTAATTTGTTGGCATACAATTTTTTCATGGTAATCTCTTATAATCCTGTTCCTTTGGTTTCTTTTATTTCCTTATAAATGGTCTCCTTTAGCTCTTTGAGCATATTTAAGACTTTATTTAAAGTCTTGGACTGGTAAATCCAATGTTTGGCTTTCCTTAGGGATGGTTTCTCTCAATTTCTTTTTTTCTTGTGAATGAACCACATTCTCTTGGTTTTTGTTTGTTTTTGTTTTTGGTTTGTTTTCTTTACATCTCTTTGTCTCTCTCTATCTCTCTCTCTTTTATTGGAAACCGAATGTTTTGAATATTATAATGTGGTAATTCTGGAAATGAGATTCTCCCCCATCTTCAGGATCTGTTGTTGCTACTTAGTATGGGATGTTGTTGTTTGTTTAGTGACTTTTGTCTTTGATTTTTGTCAAGACCATATTTTTTGTCATGTGTGACCAGTGGAGTCTCTTTTTAGTGACTGGCTAATACTTTGACAGAGATTTCCTTAAAGGCCTCGAGCAGCAAAAAAAAAAGGGGGGGGGCGTGCCTAGTTGGCTCGGTTGGTTAAATGTCCCATGTCCGACTTTGGCTCAGGTCATGATCTTGCCATTTGTGAGTTCGAGCCCCGCATAAAGCTCTGTGCTGACAGCGTAGAGCCTGGAGCCTGCTCCAGATTCTGTGTCTCCCTTTCTGTCTGCCCCTCCCCAACTCATGCTCTCTCTCTCTCTCTTTCAAAACTAAACATTAAAAAAAAGTAAAATAAAAGGAAAACTTTCCCAGGGTTTGCTGGTTGTCTCTGTGTTGGGGCACTCTTTCCATGCTTAGTCAGACCATTTATAACTCTGCCTTAGCCATCACTTCCTGCTTGTGTGGAGCCTAAAGGTTAGCCAGAGGTGAAAGCTTAGGGTTTTAGGTCTTTTCTGAGTGTGGGACACACACACACACACATTCCCCCGATTCTCTGGCATATGTAGAAGTCCCCCAAAGCCCTCACTCCCCAGGTATCTCCCTCCTAAGCTTCCTCTTCCCAGTGTCCTTAGTCCATCCATTAATTACCTTGTTTGCCATCTCCTGCCCCAGGAAGCTGTGGATAGAACATTTACCTTCAAGTGCTTTTGACAAACGCCACCTGGGAGGCTGCCCTAGCCCTGAGAAAGTGCTAAGACTAATTCCTCAGGGATCCACCAGCCACGTCAAATCATACAAACACAATTCCTGGAGAATGAAACAAAGATTTCCCCCTCAGACACCAGCCAGCCACAGCACATATGTGGGACACCATCCCTCATCCCTATAGCTGCTGATGAGCTGGGGACATAGCAGGTGGATAAGTTAAAATGCCACAGCACTCTTTTGCAAAAATTTCGTAGTTGCTTTCTTAATTTAACATTCTTCTGGTTGTTGTTAAGTTTTTGATTAGTTTCCAGAGTTCTAAAAAAGTTGATTCTGATAGTTTTTGCCAGTTTTAAAATTGTTTTTTGGAATTTCTTACTTTTCCATTTTCAGTGACATCATCTGTTGATTTTAGTTCTAAAATATCTCTAGAATATAGCTTCTTTTTATCCCTCCCTACTGCCCTCACTCTGGTCCAAGACATCATCTGTGTCACCTCATTGCAATGCGTTCTTAACTGGTCCCCTGACTCCCACCCTTGTTTCCCTATAAGCTAGAGTGAGGTTTTAAAACACAACTCTGCTTATATTACTCATTTGCTTATTGTAACCATTATTTTTAGAACAAAGGCCTAAACGTTCATCTCTTCTGCTCTCTGAACTTTAGCCCCACTCCCATCTGCAATGGACTTTGGGTGGAATGTTCCTTGTGCACAAAATGCTTTATCCATCATTCCACTTGTTAATCCATATTCACTTTTTAGGTCTCAGCTCAAGCGTCACTTCCTAGTGGAAGGCTTCCTTGCTTGGCCCAGGCTAGGCTCCTAGCACCCTGTATTTTTCTTTTCTAGCATTTGAAGTGAACAGTTATTTATGTAATTATTTCATTAACAGTTATCTCCTTAACTAGACTGTAAGCTCCACAAATGCTTTGTTTTGTTTACTACATATATCCAGTGTCTAGCATCATGCCTGCTATAATGGGTTTAATGGTGGTCCCCCAAAAGATATGTCCATGTTATAATCCCTCATAACCTGTGGATGTGATCTTATTTGGAATATGGATCTTTTTTTTAAATTAATTAATTAATTATTATTTTTTTTAAAATTTACATCCAAGTTAGTTAGCATATAGTGCAACAGTGATTTCAGGGGTAGCCCTTTACCCATTTATCCCATCTCCCCTCCCACAATCCCTCCAGTAACCTTCTGTTTGTTCTCCATATTTAAGAGTCTCTTATGTTTTGTCCCCCTCCCTGTTTTTATATTATTTTTGCTTCCTTTCCCTTGTGTTTATCTGTTCTGTGTCTTAAAGTCCCCATATGAGTGCAGTCAAATGATATTTATCTTTCTTTGACTAATTTCGCTTAGCATAATACCCTCTAGTTATATCCACATAGTTGTGAATGGCAAGATTTCATTCTTTTTGATTGCTCAGTAATACTCCATTGTGTATATGTACCACATCTTCTTTATCCATTCATCCATCGATGGGCATTTGGGCTTTTTCCATACTTTGGCTATTGTCAGTACTGCTGCTATAAACATTGGGGTGCATGTGCCCCTTCGAAACAGCATACCTGTAACCTTTGGATAAATACCTAGTAGTGCAATTGCTGGGTGGTAGGGTAGTTCTATTTTTAATTTTTGGAGAAACCTCCATACTGTTTTCCAGAGTGTCTGCCCCAGTTTGCATCCCCACCAGCAGTGCAAAAAAGATCCTCTTTCTCCTCATCCTCGCCAACATCTGTTGTTGCCTGAGTTGTTAATGTTAGCCATTCTGACAGGACAGGCATGAGGTGGTATCTCATTGTGGTTTTGATTTGTATTTCCCTGATGATGAGTGATGTTGAGCATTTTTTCATGTGTCAGTTGGCCATCTGGATGTCTTCTTTGGAGAACTGTCTATTCATGTCTTTTGCTCATCTCTTCACTGGATTATTTATTTATTGTGTGTTGAATTTGATAAGTACTTTATAGATTTTGGATACTAACCCTTTATCTGATATGTCGTTTGCAAATATCTTCTCCCAGTCGGTCAGTTGCCTTTTAGTTTTGCAGGTTCTTTTCTTGGCCATGCAGAAGCTTTTTATTTTGATGAGGTCCCAATAGTTCATTTTTGCTTTTGTTTCCCTTGCTTCTGGGGATGTGTTGAGTAAGAAGTTGCTGTTGCCAAGATCAAAGAGGTTTTTCCCTGCTTTCTCCTCAAGAATTTTGATGGCTTCCTGTCTTACATTTATGTCTTTCATCCATTTTGAGTTTATTTTTGTGAATGGTGTAAGAAAGTGGTCAAGGTTCATTTTTCTACATGTCGCTGTCTAGTATTCCCAGCACCATTTGCTGAAGAGGCTGTCTTTATTCCATTGGATATTCCTTCCTGCTTTGTCAAAGATTAGTTGGCCATACGTTTGTGGGTCCATTTCTGGGTTCTCTATTATGTTCCACTGATCTGAGTGTCTGTTTTCGTACCAGTACCATACTGTCTTGATGATTACAGCTGTGTAATACAGCTTGAAGTCCGGGATTGTGATGCCTCCTATCTTGGTTTTCTTTTTCAAGACTGCTTTGGCTATTTGGGGTCTTTTCTGATTCCACACAAATTTTAGGATTGTTTGTTCTAGTTCTGTGAAAAATGCTGGTGTTATTTTGATAGGGATTGCATTGAATATGTAGATTGCTTTGGGTAGTATTGACATTTTAACAGTATTTGTTCTTCCTATCCAGGAGCATGGAATATTTTTTCATTTTTTTGTGTCTTCTTCAATTTCTTTCATAAGCTTTCTGTAGTTTTCAGTGTATAGATTTTTCACCTCTTTGTTTAGATTTATTCCTAGGTATTTTGTGGGTTTTGGTGCAATTGTAAATGGAATCAATTTCTTGATTTCTCTTTCTGTTGCTTCATTGTTGGTGTAAAGGAATGCAACCGATTTCTGTGCATTGATTTTATATCCTGCAACTTTGGTAAATTCATGGTTCAGTTCTAGTAGTTTTTTGGTGGAATCTTTTGGGTTTTCCGTATAGAGTATTATGTCATGCGCAAAGAGTGAAAGTTTGACATCCTCCTGGCCAATTTGGATGCCTTTTATTTCTTTGTGTTGTCTGATTGCTGAGGCTAAGACTTCCAGTACTATGTTAATTAAAATGGCGAGAGTAGATATCCCTGTCTTGTTCCTGACCTTAGGGGGTAAGCTCTCAGTTTTTCCCCATTGAGGATGATATTAGCATTGGGTCTTTTGTATATGGCCTTTATGATATTGAGGTATGCTCCTTCTGTCTCTACTTTCTTGAGGGTTTTTATCAAGAAAGGATGTTGTATTTTGTCAAATGCTTTCTCTGCATCCATTGAGAGGATCATATGGTTCTTGTCCTTTCTTTTATTGATGTGCTGAATAACATTGATTGTTTTGCAGATATTGAACCAGCCCTGCGTCCCAGATATAAATCCCACTTGGTCATGGTGAATAATTTTTTTAACGTATTGTTGGATCTGGTTGGCTAATATCTTGTTAAGGATTTTTGCATACATGTTCATCAGGGAAATTGGCCTATAGTTCTCCTTTTTAGTGGGGTCTTTGTCTGGTTTTCGAATCAAGGTAATGCTGGCTTCATAGAAAGAGTTTGGAATTTTTCCTACCATTCCTAGTTTTTGGAACAGCTTCAAGAGAATAGGTGTTAACTCTTCCTTAAATGTTTGGCAGAATTCCCCTGCAAAGCCACCTGGCCCTGGACTCTTGTTTTTTGGGAGATTTTTGATTACTGATTTGATTTCTCTACTGGTTATGGGTCTGTTCAAATTTTCTGTTTCTTCCAGTTTCAGTTGGTAGTTTATATGTTTCTAGGAATTTGTCCATTTCTTCCAGATTGCCCATTGTATTGGCATATTATTGTTTGTATTTCTGCTTTGTTGGTTGTGATCTCTCCTCTTTCATTCTTGGGTTTATTTATTTGGGTCTTTCCTTTTTCTTTTTGATCAAACTGGCTAGTGGTTTATGAATTTTGTTAATTCTTTCAAATAACCAGCTTCTGGTTTCATTGATCTGTTCTACTGTTTTTTTGGTTTTGATGGCATTAATTTCTGCTCTAATCTTTATTATTTCCTGTCTTCTGCTGTTTTTGGGTTTTATTTGCTGTTCTTTTTTCCAGCTTTTTAAGGTGTAAGGTTAGGTTGTGTATCTGTGACCTTTCTTCCTTCTTTAGGAAGTCCTGGATTGCTATATACTTTCCTCTCATGACTGCCTTTGCTGCGTCCCAGAGGTTTTGGGTTGTGGTGTTATCACTTTCATTGGCTTCCATGTACTTTTTAATTTCCTCTTTAACTTCTTGGTTAGCCCATTCATTCTTTAGTAGGATGTTCTTTAGTCTCCAAGTATTTGTTGCCTTTCCAAATTTTTTCTTGTGGTTGATTTCGAGTTTCATAGCATTGTGGTCTGAAAATATGCACGGTATGATCTCAATCTTTTTGTACTTGTTAAGGGATGATTTGTGTCCCAGTATGTGGTCTATTCTGGAGAACATTCCATGTGCACTGGAGAAGAATGTATGTTCCACTGCTTTAGGATGAAATGTTCTGAATATATCTGTTAAGTCCATCTGGTCCAGTGTGTCATTCAAAGCCATTGTTTCCTTGTTGATTTTCTGATTAGATGATCTGTCCATTGCTGTCCAAGTGGGGTGTTGAAGTCCCCTACTGTTATGGTATTATTACCAATGAGTTTCTTTATGTTTGTGATTAATTAATTTATATATTTGGGTGCTATAGCATTTGGAACATAAATGTTTACAATTGTTAGCTCTTCTTGGTGGATAGACCCCTTAATTATGATATAATGCCCTTCTTCATCTCTTGTTACAGTCTTTATTTTGAAGTCTAGATTGTCTGATATAAGTATGGCTACTCTGGCTTTCTTTTGTCAACCATTAGCATGATAGATGGTTCTCCATCCCCTTGCTTTTAATCTGAAGGTGTCTTTAGGTCTAAAGTGGGTCTCTTGTAAACAGCATATAGATGGATCTTGTTTTCTTATCTTATCCATTCTGTTACCCTATGTGTTTTGATTGGAGCATTTAGTCCATTGACGTTTAGAGTGAGTACTGAAAGATATGAATTTATTGACATTATGTTGCTTGTAGAGTTGAAGTTTCTGGTGGTGTTCTCTGGTTCTTTCTAGTCTTTGTTGCTTTTGGTATTTATTTATTTATTTATTTATTTAATCTTTTCTCCCCTCAGAGAGTCCCCCTTAAAATTTCTTGCAGGGCTGGTTTAGTGGTCACGAACTCCTTTAATTTTTGTTTGTCTGGGAAACTTTTAATCTCTCCTTCTATTTTGAATGACAGCCTTGGTGGATAAGGAATTTTTGGCTGCACATTTTTCTGATTCAGCACATTGAATATATCCTGCCACTCCTTTCTGTCCTGCCAAGTTTCTGTGGATAGGTCTGCTACAAACCTGATCTGTCTTCTCTTGTAGGTTAAGGACTTTTTTTCCCTTGATGCTTTTATGATTCTTTCCTTGCCTGAGTATTTTGTGAATTTGACTATGTTGACTATGTGAATTTGACTATATTTAATGTGAATTTGGCATTGTTGATGGTCAGTTTTTGTTGAATCTAATGGGAGTCCTCTGTGCTTCCTGGATTTTCATGTCTGTGTCTTTCCCCAGGTTAAGAAAGCTTTTCACTATGATTTGCTCACATAACCCTTCTACTCCTTTTTCTCTCTCTTCCTTTTCTGGGGCCCCTATGATTCTGATGCTATTCCTTTTTAATGAGTCACTGATTTCTCTAATTCTTAAATTGTGCTCTTTTGCTTAGTCTCCCTTTTTTTTCCTGTTTCATTATTTTCCATAATTTTGTCTTCTATATTGCTGATTTTCTGCTCTGCCTCATCCATCCTTGCCGCTGTGGCATCCCTTTGAGATTGCAACTCAGTTATAACATTTTTTATTTCATTCTGACTAGCTTTTACTTCTTTTATCCCCACAGAAAGGGATTCTAATCTTTTTTTGACTCCAGCTAGTATTCTTATTATCATGATTCTAAATTCTGGTTCAGACATCTTGCTTGTATCTGTTTGTATCTGTGTTAGTTAAGTCTTTGGCTGTTGTTTCTTCCTGCTCTTTCTTTTGGGGTGAATTCCTTTATTTCATCATTTTGAAGGGAGAAAAGGAATTAATGAGATTAAACATTTTTTTAAAAAATTAAGATTAAAAAATTAAAAACAACAAACACACAAAAAAATCAAATAAGTGATGCTAGATCCTAGGTATGTTTTGGCCTGGGTGTTGAAAGGGGCTTGATAGATTAGAGAAAAAAAGGGGAAAGAAAAAAAAAGGAAATTGTTTGAAAATTTGAAAAAATGAATACACCGAAATAGAATAAAATGAAATAATGGAAGTAAAATAGGATTTGAAAAATTTACACAAAAGTAAAAAATATAGTAGAAAAAAAAGAAAAATACTTTTAATAAAAATTGAAAATAAAAATAAAATTTTTTTCTGTATTCAAGAAAAAGAAACGAAAAAGAGCAAAAAAAGGGAAAAAAAGAAAATTGAATAGATGGACCAGCGAACAGACTGAAATATGATTGAAATTACTTTGTTTTCCCCTAGAAGTTAAACTATGAAGCGCTTGATAGTCTGTAAACTAAGCAGGCGCAGAGACTTGTGTTCTGAAGAGCGAGGCTCCCCAGTTGGGCGGGGCTTAGTGTAACAGCTCTGTTCTCCACTAGATGGCGCTGCTTAGCCCTGGGGAGGGTTGTTTAGGCGCGCCTAGGTGTGTATGCGCATGCGCGGGAGCAGTGGCAAGTGCGTCTCCCGTCTACCCAGTCTCTGTTATTGGAGCTCTGTTCTCTCGGATCAGCAGTCGCGCAATGTCCTTTGTACCCGGCTTCCCTGCACTGCCTGCTTTTACACCCTCCGTGACCAAGCCGTCAGGTTGCCAGGCGGCACCTCCTTCCTGAGTTTTATCTCCGATGTGGCTGTGTTTCGCGACCCCTCACTTCTGAGCGACCGCGGCTTTGACCCGCTCCGCCCCTCTGCGGGAGGGTCTCCCTGAGCACGGCTGGGTGCCCGCCGCCCCCAGGAATGTTTGTGGGACCCTGCTGCTGCCAACACCCAGAGACCGCGGCCGGGTGCCAGCCGCCCCAGAAAAAGTTCCCGCGTTTGTGTAGCAGCAGCGTTTCAGGGACTGTGGAAAATCACAACATACACCTGGCACCGGACTTCACCCCAGCGACCTTGTTCCAGCACCAGCCAATGTGGTTGTTCTCTGGGGTCTGCTGGGACCGGGTGGCTGCACGGCCTCTACCGAATGTCCTTCCAGCAGGGGAACCGCTTCTCCCCGTGTGGCCCCAGAACCTCCCGGACCCCACTCTGCTCCTGAGGATCCGCCCTTCCCACCAGAGCTCCACCAGGTAACGAGCTGCGGAGTTGCAGACTCTGCGCTCCCCGTTTATACAGTCTTAATGGAATTCACCCCTCTCCTTTCTCCCTTCTCCTTTTTTAGTTAAGTCTCTGCGGCTGTTTCCACTTTTCCACGTTCTCTCCAGCTGCTTTTGGGGGCGGTTGCTTTTCCCGTATTAAACCCCCCCGCCCCGCGCCGTCTCTGTCCTCTCTCCACAAGCAAAAACAGCTCCTGCCTTCCGAGGCTTCTCTCTCCCCAAGTTCATCTTTCCGCGCTGCATACCTGCTGAGTTCTGTGGTTCAGGTTGTGCAGACTGTTGTGTTAATCCTCAAATCAGTTTTCTAGGTGTGCAGGATGGTTTAGTGTTGATCTGTCTGTATTTCATGGACGTGAGACACAGAACTTTCATGCTGTTCCCTGGAATAAGGGTCTTTGCAGATAAAATTAAGATTTTGAGATGTGGAGATCATCCTGTATTATTTGGATAGGCTTAAATTTGATGTTAAGTGTCCTTATAAGGGATCCACAGAGGACAAGACAAAAGAGAAGGCAATATGACTACAGAGGTAGAGATTTGAGTGATGTGACCACAAGCCAAGCAATGCCAACAGACACCAGAAGCTGGAAGAGGCAAAGAATGGATTCTCTCCTAGAGCCTCCGGAGAGTGTGGCCCTGTTGACACCTTGATTTTGGCCTCTTGGCCTTTAGAACTGTAAGAGAATAAATTTCTCTTGTTTGAAGGCACCCAGTTTAAGCCACCTAGGTTTTATAGCTGCCACAGGAAATGAATACACCTGACATACAGCTGGTGAGCAGCAAATATTTATTGACTGAATACACAAAAGCAGGAAGTGTTTTCATCATTTTGGGGTCATTGAGCTAAAATAAATGTTTCAGGATTCTGAGCCAAATCTAGGTTCCGCAAGAGAAGGTGTTGGAATTAATCGGGGATTGTACTTGTATAGTTAGGCCAGATTAATAACAGGTTACCCCCCAAGTAGCAGGAGATTAACACAATTAACATCTACTCTGGGCTCACGTTCCATGTGCAACATAGATCTGTGGGGGTAGGGTTGAAGAGTGACACTGCTCCAGGTGGTCACTTGGGGATCTTGTAGCCACACCATCTAGAACATGTGGCTTCTTTAGTCACTACAGATGGGGGAAGAAGCACAGGGGACTTCACATCAGTTCTGTGCTTCAGTCTGGCAGTGACTCACATCAACCCAGTCATGGCCCTTTAACTGTTACTGGTCACCTGACTGTGCCTAACTGGGAGGCCAAAGCGTCTAGAGTAGCATCTGGGAATTGGATAAAGAGCAGGTGTCTCTGCTGTGATGATGTTTGCCAAGAAAGTAATACCTTGTTCTTTCACTCAACATGTATTTGTTAAGCTCCTGTGACGTGCTAGGGCATCGTACCAGGGTCTGAATGGTGCCAGCCATTGGTCATCCATTACCATGAAGTTTCAGGAACAGAAAGCATGAGTCTGAACCTCAGCTCCTCCATTAAAGTAACTATTTCATCCTGAACAACTTTCTTAAACTGTCTGAGCCCCCTGGTATTCTTACCCGAAGTGCGCACAGAATGGGAATCTTCTCTAAGCAGCAGAAAGATTCTCTTTTGGGGGGAACTCCCCTCCTCCATGATTCCGCATCGTATTTTGGGTGGGATCACACCCCACTGTCATCTTCAGTGTTTGACTGATCTCAGGCAATCCTTGTAATGTGTTCCTGTGGCCAGAGTGGTTGGTTCAGGGGAGCATGTGATCTAAAGGAGGCTCAGGAGTTGTCCTTAATGGCTGGGGAAAGACGCTCTCCCTGTGGGTATGAGTGAGGAAGCCAGAAGCCCTCTTCCCTCTTTGCTGTTGGCAGTCATCCCGTAAACCTGAGCCCAGCCAGCCTTGAGATGACACTGCATGGTGGATGGTAGAGATGGGGTTCTTGGGACATCCCTGAGCCCTAGGATCAGTCCTTGCCGAAGTCTGCCCCACCTCCAGAGCTTCCAGTAACATGAGCCAATAAATTCTCCTGAAAGGCTGAGCCAGTCTGGGTTGGGGTTTCTGTTCCCTGTAGCTGAAGCACCCTAATGGGTCCACACCTTCCAATGCTGTTATGAGGGTGTTTGAGATCTTCCTGGTTTCAGGTATGATAAGTGATTTTGGACTGAAATCTGGACATTTTGGGTACTATGTTGTAAGACTCTGGATCTTATTTAAGTCTTGCATTTTAGCAGCCGCCTCTGACACCCTTCTGGTGGGTGAAGGGGGCACCACTTTGTTCCTGCCAGGCCTCTGCTGATACCTCCCTGGCGGGGAGGGAAGTGGGAGGAGCAGCTCCTTACTGCTGCCCATGTGGCCTCCAGTGACACCCTGGGGAGGTGATCTTGTCACCACCAAGCCGTGAGAGGTCCTGGTTCTCCACTAAACATCCTCTGATACTACCACTAGTGGTTGTCCAGGCTGCTCCCGCACAGCACCGCAGACGGGGGGCTTGAATATCAGAAATTTATTTTCTCATAGTCCTGGAGGCTAGAAGTGTGAGATCAATCAAGGTGTCACTGGGTTGGTTCCTTCTGAGGCCTCTCTCCTTGGCTTGTACGTGGCCATCTCCTCCTCCGTATGTCTAGACATGGTCTTGTGTGTGTGTGTGTGTGTGTGTGCGCGCGCACGTGTGCGTGTGTGTGTCTGTGTTCTAGTCTAGTCTCCTCTTCTTAAAAGGACACTAGCCATACTGGATTAGAGCCTACCCCAATGACCTCATTTCACCTTAACTGCTCTTTAAAAAACTGTCTCCAAGGGGTGCTTGGGTGGCTCAGTTGATGATGCCTCTGACTTCAGCTCAGGTCATAATCTTGAGGTTCGTGGGTTCAAGCCCAAGCTCAAAGTCTGGAGCCTGCTTCAGATTCTGTGTCTCCCTCTTTCTCTGCGCCTCCCCCTGATCACACTCTGTCTCTCTCTCTTTCTCTCTCAAAAATAAATAAAACATTAAAAAATAAACATTAAAAAATTAAAAAAAAACCTGTCTTCAAATACAGTGACATTCTGAGTCACCCTAAAGAGGATGAAGTCCTGCTCTGCATACAGTCTTTTATGGCCTCACCCTGGTTGAGAAGGGAGGTGAATGGAGCATCTTGTTACAGCCTTTTGAGGGTGGCTGTCCGGGCTCCTCATGTGGCCTTTGCTGGCATGGGTGGGGTGGGGTGGAGCCACAGGTTTTTTTTCAGGTGTGCTGTTTGGCTGGCCAAATGGGTTATTGTCTGAAAGTTTTCTGTCTTGCGAAGACATCCCTCTCTTGGTCCTTTGGCTAGAGAGAGTAGACTTTTGTTGGAGTTCGTATTGTCTATGGTTAGCATGTATATAGGGCAGGGGGAGATCAGCTACAGGATGGTTTTCCTCTACCAAAGGCCACAGCTCAGTTGGGATAGCCCCCTCCTGCAGCTACGACTCCAGCTTTCTCTAGGCTCCAGGCAAATCCCTCCCATGCCCCTTCGGGCCTGCGGTTATGATGGGTCTCCACTGTCTCTAGCTCTATGCACCACCACCCTTGTGCGTTTCTCTTACATGTACCCACACCTTTGAATGTGGCCGCTTTCCTAAACTTTCTCCAGTTGCTCTGCTCAAGGGCTGCATCAGTATCTTGTCAGCAAACCGACCAGTCATGGGAATATATTCGTGTGATGTTGGCAAAGTGTCCTGTGGAATTTCCTGTGACTTTTCCCTAAGAGTTAGCCTCTCTCCATGGCCTCTTTTTCCACTCTCTGGCTTGGGAAGTGACACTGCCATCCATCCCGGATGATGAGGCCCAGGGCCACCGCCTAGGATGGCAGTGTTGTGAGCTGGAAGGAGCCCACACATCCTTGAGGGTTTGGTGGGAAGAGGTGCTACACTGGTCCGGCACTGATGTCACTACTTACTGGCTGTGGGATATTGGGTCAATTGCTTAATCGTTTTGAATCTTAGTCTCCTTATCTGTGAAGTGGGTTTTAAAACGAGTTGCTCCCTGAAGGTGAAATGATTTATATACAAATGCCTAGCAAATGCATGCAAACAAAAGGGGCTCAATAAACATTGTGAATTTGCCTTTAATGAAAACTCCGAACCTTTATACTCCTGCCGAGAAGATGTACAGCCTATGTTTACTTTCTCCAAGGGAATAATAACACCTTAGATTTGCAGTTTACAAAGCACTCTGACATTCATTATCATATTTAATCCATGCAACACTTTGGTGAGGAAGGAGGCAACTCAGCATGACTGTTCTTTTTTTATATTAAAGAAGGAAGAGCCCCAGAAAAAGAAAGACTGGCAGAATGATACTGACCTAACTAGTTAACTAGTGAGTGACAGAATCAGGCCCAGAATTCTGGCACCCTAGCTTCACCAGAGAGATCTAGAGATATGTCCAGTGGAACATCCCTATTGGGAAACCTTGTTATGTTTTCTATTTAAATTATTAAAAAATGTCCTGTGGTAAATATCAGGCCTCAGACAAGAGATTATATAAGAGGCAAGTTTGCAAATTGTTCCCCAAGGGAACCTGTTGCGCAGTCAGTATCGGGGGCAGCCGGGGGGGCTTCCTGGGACAGGAAAACAATGGATGAAATTCACAAGTAATTAGGAAGAAATCAGGAAAGTGCCCTCAGAGCCTGTGTGCTCGGTATAAAGAGGTCCACGTGGCTGCAATGATTTTTCTTTCTAGTTGGAAACTCAAGAGGAAAGAAGTGGAGAAACCAGAGTGTTGTCATTTGTAGCCAGAAAGGAGACTTTGAGTCTCTCGCTGACAGTGTGAGCCAGGTGATGCCTGTGTTTCAGACAGCAGAGAGAAGTCAGCGCCTGAGCTAAGTGGACTAACAAGCGGACCAAAGGGCCGACACCCTGGAGCTGTGAGCTGTGAGAGAGATGCTCGCCACTCAGTTCTGGATGGAAGACTATGATTAAATCATGACCAGTTTGCAGTCAAGAAGTGGAGGGAGAAAGGGGTGCCTGGGTGGCTCAGTCAGTTGAGTGTCCAACTTTGGACTTTGGCTCAGGTCATGATCTCACAGTTTGTGAGTTTGAGCCCCATGTGGGGCTCTGTGCTGACAGCATTGAGCCTGCTTGGGATCCTCTGTCTTCTCTGTCTCTACCCTTCCCCAGCTCGTTCTCTCTCTCTCTCAAAAATAAATAAACTTAAAAAAAAAAAGAATTGGAGGAAGAGGGTTTCAGATAGCACCTGGCTAACTGTCCCCAGAGTAATCTATCCTTACTAAAATATACAGAAGCTGTGGGAAGAGAAGAGAGCTCACTGCAGTGGAGAAGGCTGGGGTTGGGATCAACCCAAAGGCTGAATTAGGGAGAGGTTGTTGCTAACTGCAAGGCGGGGGGAACCAGCTGGAGAACAGACCCCTGGTCTCTTGCAGCTGACGGGGTGGATGGAGCCACTGCTCCAGGAGCACTGGTCTGGTTGGGGCCTCAGCCAGACCTGGCCGCCGGTTAGGTTTCTCTGCTCCACATCCTCTCCCACCCTACTCGGTGACTCATACATACTGTTTTCACACCTCTCGGACTTCTGACTCAGTCTCTCCTTCATACTCCTCTCTTGCTTGCAACATTTACCCCTATGCCCACTGCAAACATAAACTTACTGTGTAGGTCACAGAGGAAGAAGTCACGAAATGGTAAATCCCTCAACTTGATGTATCAGACCTCCAAACCCACTTTGCCGTATTCCTGCCTGTTATGAGGGGATGTCCTGTCTCCTACCTAATCGGAAAAGTTCTTCATATTAACAGAGGTAAATTAATCCATCTTATATAGAGTCATATAGGGCTATGGTGTCAATCTTACAGTCTATTCTAGATATCCAGGCTGTCCTTTATTTTAGCTTAAGTACAGTTGGTTCTACTTCCCTGCACCGTTAGCCCATGTACCACATGGAATGCTAGCTGTTGTGCAGACTTACCTCCTCCCCTGACTGACCAAATGAAAAAGAATTCTATTATTTAGAACTACCTGGACTAAAGAATTTAAACTTGCTTGTTGTGATCCCAGGGAGTGGCTCCCTAAATCACGACATCAGCTCAATTAGAGGAAAACTTTTTGATTGTTCCAAATTCCCCAAATTCTATTCAGGATATTGATATCATTAGGGATGCATTCCACCAATACCTCCAGGCAGAGATATTATTCTTTAGGAATATTTAAAAAAAAATTTTTTTTTTTAACATTTATTCATTTTTGAGACAGAGACAGAGGATGAACGGGGGAGGGTCAGAGAGAGGGAGACACAGAATCTGAAACAGGCTCCAGGCTCTGAGCTGTCAGCACAGAGCCCGACGCGGGGCTCGAACTCACGGACCATAAGATCATGACCTGAGCTGAAGTCGGCCGCTTAACCGACTGAGCCACCCAGGTGCCCCTAGGAATATTTTTTAAGGAGACATAATTTACTGAAGATATTGAGGAGTCATAAACTTGGAATGATCTAACTAATAGCTCCACAGGGTAATTAGCTATGGTCCTTGGTTGGCTTCTAAGAGCCTGATTTTTACATGGGAAAAATAACTGAGGAAATGCACAGTAGTGTCACAGTATGTGGCAAATCTTAGTGGAGCCAAGGTGTTGTCAGGACTATTACATCACTGTTACATCCCAAGAAATTCTACATCTTCTTTTCCAAGCAGAAGTACATTTTTCTTCATTGAAAATGTCTACTAGGACTACTATAATTAGTGAGGTCAGCATAATTTTATGAGTATGGCTTTGGATATTTTTGTCTACTAGGGGATTTGACCTGAAATATTAACACTAAGGAAACACCATGAGTAGCTATGAAAGAAGGGGTAAAGAAGAGGGCTGGACCAGTTTATATGCTCAAGTTGAGTCATGGTCATTACATAAATATAGTTGTAGCAATCCTATCCTGGATGTTCATTAATAAATATTAGTCTAAAAGCTATTTGTTGATTAGAATATTCTTGAGCAAAATTCTCTTTAGGAGGATGAAGACTGATTGCATGTATGGCTATTATTTGGGGGTTTTTAGGAGTTGGCCACACTGGTAATAACTTAGGAACACTGTATTATAGAGTTGGGGTAATTTTACCTTCATTAAGGCCTAGACAAAGGAAATCGTTATTAGTAGGAATAGCAACATTATAGGCTAAGTCCAAAGTGTATGATGTTAAATCAGTAATGAGGAAAAGTATGATCAAAAGGTAATAGAGGAGAGTAACAAAGGGAAGTGTAGCATATAGAAAAATCTTGTTCTAATCATCTTCATGATGGGCATCAACTTGTTCTGAATCCCTTGAGTTAGAAGCCAACTTCTATGGACTGCTTCCTTCTGGAAGCTTTCTTTTTGGGGGAAATCTCAATTTAAGATATTTAGTAGATATGAATTTCTGTTGTGTGTGTGTGTGTGTTTTGGAATACCTTTTTTCAATTTATTTTTTAAATTTACATCCAAGTTAGTTAGCATATAGTGCAACAATGATTTCAGGGGTAGATTCCTTGATGCCCCTTACCCATTTAGCCCATCTCCCCTCCCACAACCCCTCCAGTAACCCTCTGTTTGTTCTCCATATTTAAGAGTCTCTCATGTTTTGTCCCCCTCCCTGTTTTTATATTATTTTTGCTTCTCTTCCCTTGTGTTTATCTGTTCTATGTCTTAAAGTCCTCATATGAGTGAGGTCATATGATATTTGTCTTTCTTTCACTAATTTCACTTAGCATAATACCCTCTAGTTCTATGCACGTAGTTGTGAATGGCAAGATTTCATTCTTTTTGATTGCTCAGTAATACTCCATTGTATATATATATATCACATCTTCTTTATCCATTCATCCATCGATGGACATTTGGGCTCTTTCCATACTTTGGCTATTGTCGGTACTGCTGCTATAAACATTGGGGTACATGTGCCCCTTCGAAACAGCATACCTGTATCCTTTGGATAAATACCTAGTAGTGCAATTGCTGGGTCACAGGTAGTTCTATTTTTAATTTTTGGAGGAACCTCCATACTGTTTTCCAGAGTGTCTGCCCAGTTTGCATTGCCACCAGCAGCGCAAGAGAGATCCTCCCTCTTTGCATCCTCGCCAACATCTGTTGTTGCCTGAGTTGTTAATGTTAGCCATTCTGACAGGACAGGTATGAGGTGGTATCTCATTGTGGTTTTGATTTGTATTTCCCTGATGTTGAGCATTTTTTCACGTGTCGGTTGGCCATCTGGATGTCTTTTTTGGAGAAGTGTCTATTCATGTCTTTTGCCCATTTCTTCACTGGATGATTATTTTTTGTGTGTTGAGTTTGATAAGTTCTTTATAGATTTTGGATACTAACCATTTATCTGATATGTCGTTTGCAAATATCTTCCCCCATTCTGTCGGTTGCCTTTTAGTTTTGCTGATTGTTTCCTCTGCTGTGCAGAAGCTTTTTATTTTGATGAGGTCCCAGTAGTTCATTTTTGCTTTTGTTTCCCTTGCTTCTGGGGATGTGTTGAGTAAGAAGTTGCTGTGGCCAAGGTCAAAGAGGTTTTTGCCTGCTTTTTCCTTAAGAATTTTGATAGCTTCCTGCTTTACGTGTAGGTCTTTCATCCATTTTGAGTTTATTTTTGTGAATGGTGTAAGAAAGTGGTCCACGTTCATTTTTCTGCACGTCAATGTCCAGTTTTCCCATCACCACTTGCTGAAGAGGCTGTCTTTATTCCATTGGATATTCTTTACTGCTTTGTCAAAGATTAGTTGGCCATATGTTTGTGGGTCCATTTCTGGGTTCTCTATTATGTTCCACTGATCTGAGTGTCTGTTTTTGTGCCAGTAGATAGAACTTTCTGATTTTTGTCAGATGGATGATGTCATTTTGATTGAGTAACATGTATCTAAGGATAATTCCTTGTTTGACAGATGCACCAGGAGCTAAGAGCAGTTTATAAGGTCTTTTTCAGTGAGATTCAAGGACATCTTTGTCTGATGTCCTTTCCAGTGCTCTAGATGACCTTGTTTTAGGTCAAAGAGGGGCTAGTTAGGTCATTGGAGGGGGAATAGCAGCCTATGTAATGATTGGACTGAGTGATTGAGGTAGTCCCTTATAATATTTAGCTTGATTAGCTTACAAAAAATTGGAATCGAGTATGGATGGAGATACTCCTAGTCACATGGATTTTCCAGTCATCCTTTTACAAGAAGGTAGTGTAGGAGTTCCTGAAGAACAAGAACTCAGGACTATAATACCTAAAGGTGGTGAGGTACTTTCAGTTTTAATATTTAATTTGTTCTTTCTATTTTCCCAGAGGATTGGAGGCAATAAGGACAACAGAGATTTTGAGAAAAGAGCAAAGCTTTGCATAATTTATAATTAACTATTCCAGTAAAATGTATTCCTTTATCCCTGGATGGATTAAATAGGAAGGTCCCAAGTAGGTCACACAAAGCTAATAGTATTTCGGCTATGGTGGATCCTAGGTTTGTATCAGAGGGATACTTCAAGTCACCCACAACAGAAATATACTATTACTATTATACGTACATAACCTGTAGAGGAAGGCAATTGTATAAAATTCATTTGGAGATTGTCCAAGTATCCCTTAGGACGTACTTCTGGTCCATATCCCACTTTTACAGTATTCCCTAAATTATGTTGGTTACAGATAAGGAATGAACTGGATAGTCTAGAAGAGTTTCTCAATCAGTGTTTGTTTAATATTGTAGTAGGCTTGTTCCTATTGTGATGAGTTGTTTCATGGTATATTTTAGAAAGTAGCCCTTTGAGGTTGTCTGGTGTTTCCATTCAGGCATCCTGGCCTCACCAGATCTGCCTTTCATGCATCTTCCTCTCCAGTTATTCACAGCATTTGTTTTCCTAGTTGGTAGCCAAATTTTGTGCATCTATTATGGAATTCTTTCTTTCTTTCTTTCTTTTCTTTTTTTTTTTTTTTTGTATTGTGGAATTCTCGAACAACTCTATGGATATTTATTTTTTCCTCTAAGAGATTCTTGCATAAGGATGATTATCAGGGCAGCTTGTTTAGCATGATGATGTACTAAAGCATTTCTTCTGATTTCTGTAGTATCTCATTTGCTTTTACAAGAACAGTTACCTTAGGTAGCATTAAGACATCAAGTAATTTATGTATTTGTTGTCCTTTGTTTGTGTAGGAGTGTTTGAGAAGGTTAAGACATTTACTTGCTTCCATGTCATTTCTAAGTCATGAACTACTCCAAAAGCATGTCAGCTGTCTGTGAATATATTTACCCTCATATTTTTTGCAATAAAAATGAACTTAGCTATGCCCCTGAAAGAGCTATGTATTTGATTACCTACACTGATTTGACTTTTAGTAAGGGACTGGTAATGCCTTATGGTATTGAGGTGGCTGTTAAGGGAATTTTCTTTTTTAAAAAAAAATTTTTTTTTTAACGTTTATTTATTTTTGAGACAGAGAAAGACAGAGCATGAACGGGGGAGGGTTAGAGAGAGGGAGACACAGAATCTGAAACAGGCTCCAGGCTCTGAGCTGTCAGCACAGAGCCCGACGCGGGGCTTAAACTCACCGACCGTGAGATCATGACCTGAGCCGAAGTCGGCCGCTTAACAGACTGAGCCACCCAGGCACCCCTGTTAAGGGACTTTTCAAGGGAATCCGTGATAGCTTTCATATAACCAGACTGGCCTTATCTCTTCTTATTTTTATTTCTTATTGTGGTAAAACATCTGTAACATAAAATATACCACTTTAGTCATTTTTAATTGTACAGTTAAGCAGGAAGTGGCATTAAGTGGCATTACATTCACAGTGAGCACACATCACTCTCATGCGGCTCTAGAACTTTTTCATCTTCTCCAACTGAAACTCTGTACCCAATTAAACACTAACTCTCCATTCCCTCCTTCCCTCAGCCCTGGAAACCACCATTCTTCTTCCTGTCTCTATAGATTTGGCTCCCCTAAGCAAGTCATATAAGTGGGATCATACAATATCTGTCCTTTGTGTCTGGCTTATTTCACTTAGCATAATGTCTTCAAAGTTCAACCACGTTGTAGCAGGTGTTAGAATTTCTTTCCATGGTAAGGCTGAATAACAGCTCATTGTATGCATATACCACACTTTGTTTATCTCTGCCAGTGGATTCCTGGGCTGCTTCCACCTTTTTTCTGTTGTAAATAATGCTGCTGTGGACATGGGTGTGCACCTTTTCAAGTAAGACCAATCAACAAACGATATGTAGTTAGGATTTGGTGTGGAGATGCCCACAATATGTGTTCTGGGCATGGACAATTCTTAAGCAACAGAGACACCGTTATAATACTCCCTTTCCTGGAGTAAGGATAATAAAGTTGCCGGGTGGAGTTGTCAGAATAGTGTATAGTTTTATGAGAAGGGAGAAAGTAACAATATTTTTTTATTAATAGACTAGAAGAAAAATGTTGGCATTTTCAATTAGCCATGGGGATTGTTTTACGTGTAGTCCCATCAGGTTTAAAGGCAATCCAAATACAGGATCTGAAGTACTTTGTTTAATTTAGCTGAGGGTACACAGTTGCTCTGAGGCAAGTAGGAAAATCTCTAGCTAGCAGACCAAGGGGCCAGATATAATAAGCAAAGGGTCTTTGATGTGAGGAATGTTTTTGAGTTAATACCCCTAGAGCAGGGCCTAACCTTTCAAGCACAAACAAAAGATAAGGCTTATGATAATTTGGGAGATTTAGTTTAGGAGGCTGTCAAAGGGATATTTGAAATCACTGAAGGCCTTTCTAGTTGTTTTTTTATTTTGTTCCATGGGAGGGTGTCTGGTATTTGATCCTGTCAAATCATATACAGCCAGAAAAACTTTGTGCCCGTTCTCCACAATACCCAGTTAATGCCAGATATCTTGTTTTTTTAGTAGTTGGTCTTGGGTAATTTTGCACAATTTATAATCTCTCTTCAGATAATGCCTTTCCTGCAGTTGATAGGTCACTGTCCAGACAATGAATTATTTTTTTCAGAATTAGAAATTGTCCCTTACAGCTCTGTGTGCTGTTTTTGGTAGCTCTGTGAGTAGAAGTACAGAGTTGGTTTTAGAATCTTCAAGAATAATGGAACATAAAAAGTAGTCATCTATACATTGGATCCAAATGGACCCACAAGGAAACAGTATATCCTTAAGATCCTTTAAGACTTGAGAAAAGTAGGATGGAGCTTTGGTGAATTCCTAGGGCATAACTATCCAGGAGAATTGTTGCTTTTCTGAAGTGAAGGCAAATACATATCCGGCTTCTTCATCACCTGGGATACTAAAGAACATTGAACAAAAATCTATTATAGTACAGAATTTGCCTTCAGGTGGGACCAAGGAAGGTGTGGTATCTGAGTAAGGCACTGCTGGGAAGCAAGCCTATTTTAACTACTCATAGACCTTAGACAAATCTATATGTTCAACTGTTAGGCTTTTAAACAGGTGAAACAGATATTACAGAGACCAGCTCAAAGAGTAATTAATTCTTTTTCAGTTGAGCTGGTTGTAATTGGCCTAAGACCTTTGCATTTAGTTTCAGTAGGTTATTGAGAAGTTTAGGTAAAGGTGTAGAAGAATAGATCTGGACTCTTGTGGCTCTGCTCCAACTAGTTTACTTGTGGTGAGGGAGCATAAGGCAGGCTGTGGGCAAAGCACCAGCGAGCACAATCCTCCCCCTCCCCCCTCCTTCCCCACCCCTGCCCCAGGTGAGATACCTGGGATATTCCTCAGGCACTCCTGGCTGCCCAAGGACAGAGGAAAGGGAAAAACAAATGGTTAATCCATAGAGATCACAGTCCTGAAGGACCTGAGTCTTCATCAGTTTGCGACTCTTTTAATGATTTACACAAGAAAAAGCCAATCACCAGAAACCTATAGACTCAGTCTCCTGGAGTCCTGACATCATCTTCCCTTCCACGATGATGTGGGGGAACAAAGGCAAGAAGAAAATGTAGATCAGATTACATTTCTTTATAACCTGCAGCCCAGTGACAAATACTTGAGGCAAGTACAGAGTATAACATTCCTCCAGGAACTCCCTACTGTCTTAATGTTAATGCCTTACTAGAGGGAAAAATAACTTCAGCTCAACAACAGCAAAGCCTCCAGTATCTGATGAGTCCCCTTTGGCATAGGAAAGTCCTTTTGTCTTCCCTCTTTCCTTATTCTCCCCTAGCCCCCCCCCCCAACTCCATAGTATATAATCAGTCACTCCTCACAACCCCAGTGAGCTCTTTCTGCCCACAGGTCCTGTCCCCATGCTTTAATAAAATCACCTTTTCCGCACCAAAGATGTCTCAAGAATTCTTTCTTGCCATCGGCTCAGGACCCCCACCACCACTGATGAAGTTTTTGAGGTGATAGTGGGGTCTGGAGCTGATGGCCAAGAAAGAATTCTTGAAGACATCTTTGGTGCAAAAAGGTGATTTTATTAAAGCACGGGGACAGGACCCATAGGCTGGAAGAGCTGTCTTGGGACCCTGTGGAGAGACTGGTTATATACTTGGGAGGTGGGGGAGGTAAAGTCAAGGAAAAGTTTCTAGTGAGATTTTCATCTGCTAAAGAAGACTCCCAGGATACTGGAGGCCTAGCTATTGTCAGGCTAATGTTGTTTTTCCCTCTAGCAAAGCATTAGCATGAAGGCAGTAGGAAGTTCCTGGAGAAATATTTTACTCTGCTGGCCTCAAGTAGTTGCCAATGGACTGCAGGTTATAAGAAAATTTAATTTTACCTGCCATTTCCTTCTTGCCTTTGTTCCCCACATCACTATGGAGGGGTGATGTTGGGGCTCCAGGAAACTGAGTCTATAGGTTTCTGGAGATTAGACTATTGATAAGACTGCCTTTTTCTTGTAATTTACTAAGATATTTGTAAGTTGATAGAGACCCATGTCCTGTAGGCCTGTGATCTCTATTAGTTAACCATTTATTTTTCCCCTTTCCTCTGTCCTTGGGCAGCCAGGAGTGCCTGAGGAATGTCACACAAACCCCACCTGGGGCAGGGGTGGGGAAGGAGGGGGGAGGGGGAGGGTTATGTCCTTGTGTCACCATGGGAGACAAAGAAGTAGAAATTGCATTGAAGACTATACCCCTCTACACTCAGGGCTAAGCCTTTTTGAGATCTTAGCCCGCTGAGCCCATGCCGGCATGAATAAAGCTGCTTCCTGGAAAGAACGGCCTTGGTGTCCTGTCCCTCTGTGCAAGACTCCTGTTACGCGTAGAGCAGCACCCATGTCAATAATAAAGATGAATTGTTGTCTGTATATATTTATAAACCGTTACCCTTGGGAGTTTAGGTGAAGGGCAGGGAAGTAATTGGGTACGAATCTTTCTCCCAGCTGCAGCACCACTGGGCTGACTTTGGACAGTTCTTTTCTGTTTCTTAACCAACATATGACATGTGTTTTTCCAGTGGCCCTTCTGCCTGCAGTATCTACAGGTGTCCTTACTCATAGACCCTTGGGATTCTCAGAGAATAGAAAACCTCCTGCTTTTGTTTTCATTTCAGGGACCAGTTGTTTAATTGGGACGGCCAGAAGTTTGTTTTCATTCCTAGCTTGTTTATTTTCTAGGGCTTTTTGAAAATGTTAAGCCACATGTTGGAGATCTTCTAAATTGGCAATTTCCCAGTCCAATTTATTTTTCTGACTAAATTTCCTATTTCAGATGTGAACCTATTTACAAAAAGAGAGGGCAAGGCTTCTTTTGCTTCAGCTGCTAGGTATATCTCAGAATATTGTTGAAAGGATTCCTAAAGTCTAGTTTTCAAGTCTCCTATTGAGACATATTTATTTTATTTACAACTTTGAAGTTTCATCCAATCTTCTCTCAAGGGGAAGACTCCAATAAAGGCTGTATGTATTTCATTTCCTATTTTTTTGTCCTCTCAAGGCCAATATCTGAAATATCTGAATTGAGCACAGTTGGCTTATTTAAATCCCATCTTGGCCTTTCCCACCCTATTGCCTTTAATGATTTTCCCCGTGTGAGGGGCTTACAATTAAGTGAACTAGTTGGTATGGATCTGGCAGTCCAGGATAGTAAATAACTGACAAAATCCATAATTCTGCAGATTACTTTTGTCTGTGTTCCTGTGGTTTTGGAATCCTTAATTATAGCCCTTAATTCAACTTAAATTTGACTTCTAGATCAGCATGTTGGCCTGGAAATTTCGAGGGGATATTACAAACTGTGATCCTTTTCTGAGAAAAAAATCTGGGAAAGGACAGTTCATTTAGGAGGTCAGGAGAAGGAGCCAAAGTACAGCTGGGTGTCTGTGGCCCAAAGATAATTTGGAGTAGAGAGAAAAAGGTGCAAGGAGAGCAGGTTTCAGAAGGTTGAAATGAAAGTGATTTTGGTTTGCTGGCTTCTGCCAAAGAGTCTTTCAGAAAGGCTATCTTGAAGTCAGTGTTTCATTTGGAGGTCTTGGCCAACCACTGAATGTCTGTCTTTGCCCGTGTTCCTGTTCAATGCATTATTTTTACCACACTGTAAGTTACGGATAGTTGAGGTGGGTAGATCATGTGGTCTTGAGGCTGCCCCTTTCCTGCTCCTTCCAGTGGTGGTGGGAAAAGGGAGTGAGCTGGATCTCAGCTGGGAATAGTGGAAGGGTGAATGTGGGCTGGAGGGAGGAAAGTAGCAAGGAAGGGGTTCTGCCCACCCTGGACAAGATGTCTACCAAGGTGCTCAGCCAGCTGAAGGGATATAAATAGCTTGAGTAAAGTGCAAAACGGAGAAGGAAGTTTTAATGAAAGACTCAAATGTGGAAGAGTTTTATTGTCCTATTACCATCTGTGGACATACCCATGGTCAATTTTATGATCTTATATAACTCTTTAGAATTGGTGGAAAATCAACAAACTAGCTGTTCATGGGATTGCTTTGGGGTGAGGAAGAAGGCTCAGAAAAGCAGCAGGTTCACCTGTGACAGATTTGTCAGACGTTAGGAAATGAAGTGTGAGTCGGGGGTCCTAAATTTTGTTCAAACAGAGAAGGTCTCTGGGGCACCTGGGTGGCTCAGTCGGTTGAGCGTCTCTTTTGGCTCAGGTCATGATCTCATGGTTCATGAGACTGATCCCCTAGTTGGGCTCCTTACTGTCAGCAAGAAGCCTGCCTGGGCTTCTCTCTCTCCTTCTCTCTCTGCCCCTCCCCTTCTCTCTCTCTAAATATATAAACTTAAAAAAAAAAAAAACACAGAGAAGTTCTCTTAAAGGAATTAATAATTTCACCCACTAAAATGGGAATGTAACAAAGCTCCAATCTGTCTATCAACCCTGGTCATTCAGTAATTGAATAAATGTACCTCTCTCTTGAGGATCTCCGTGGTTAGCATTTTCTGGGAGAACAAAGGGTAGGGTAATTTTCCTAGCACAAGAAACACCTCCAGCACGCAGATGCCTGCTTCTAAAGCTTCTATGAAGAAACAGCAGGAGGTCCTCACCAGTATGAAGCATAGGCAGGTGAGGAGGTTCCCAGATAGCCCCACCCACCCACCATTCTCCACCTGGACTGTGGTCGAATAACCCGAAGAAGTCTAAAACATCCCCAGGCCCAGGCCCCAATCCAGATCAATCAAACTAGACTCTTTGGGATGGGGGCTGGACATCAGTTTTCCTTTAATTCTGATTAAGGAGCGGCGCTCAGATTCTTGCCTCTCAAAATATGGTCCTCAGACCAGCAGCATCAGCATCAGCATCACTTGGGGCAATTGTTAGAAATGCAAATTCTCAGACTTTAGTCCGGATCTGCTGAACCAGAAATCAGAAATTCTGCGGATAGGTCCCAGAAACCTGTGGGTTTTTTAAATTTTGTTTTTTTCTTGTGGTGAAATAGACACAGTAATTATCACGTTAACCATTAGTAAGTGTACAGTTCAGTGGCATTAAACACATTCCCAGTGTTGTGTATCCGTCACTGTGATATATACTCAGAAATTTTTCACTATCCCCAGCAAGAACACTGTACCCTCCCCTGTCTTTCCCACTGTCCCCCCACAGCCTGTGGTGACCTCTATTCTACTTTTTGACTCCATAAATTGGCCTATTCTAGGTACTTTCTATAAATAGAATAATGTAATATGTGTTTCCTTCTGTTTCTGTCTTATCATGAAACCTAATATTTTCAAGGCCCATCCATGTTGTATTTTAGCTTATGTCAAAATTTCATTCCTTTTTATGGCTGAGTAATTAGCAGCCCGTGTTTTAACAAGCAAATCAGGTGATTGTGATGCTCACTCAAGTTTGAGGACCACTGACTTAGAGCAATGCTGCTCAGATTTTACCGTACATCAGAATCACTTGGGGGATCTTATTTTTTTTTTTTTTTTTAAATTATTTTTTCAACATTTTTTATTTATTTTTGGGACAGAGAGAGACAGAGCATGAATGGGGGAGGGGCAGAGAGAGAGGGAGACACAGAATCGGAAACAGGCTCCAGGCTCCGAGCCATCAGCCCAGAGCCTGACGCGGGGCTCGAACTCACGGACCGCGAGATCGTGACCTGGCTGAAGTCAGACGCTTAACCGACTGCGCCACCCAGGCGCCCCTTGGGGGATCTTATTAAAATGCGGGTTCTGATTCATTAACTGACTTACTAGTTGATTCATTAGTGTGCCCCAAGATTCTGCATTTCTAACAAGCTCTGAGTGCATAGGGTTGAGACTCATGCTCTGGAGCCGTCACAGCTGTGCCTAGTTCACCCTGAAATGACAGGGTGCAGGTCAGTCTCATTACCAGGGTGGAGTGACAAGGAAGCTGTGTCTATTTCTGCCTCATGGGCTAGAAGACTGGACCTTGAGACCCTGTTGTTCTCTGACTTGGCCTTTCTGGGCTGGGAGACTGTCACGAGTCTTGCAGGGCACTGGATTGGGAAAGGCTGGAATCTGGGAACCTTTGGGGGGAACTCAGTGTTAATTACCACACTATAAATGACAACCTGGTTAGTGTTGAGTCCCTGCCTTGAGATTCGGGCCTGGCAGTGCTGGGAAGGAGGGGGAGAGGTGAGGCTGGCTGAGTCCTGGGAGTGAGACAGGATGTCAGAGTAGGGGTTGACCAGCAGGCCTCGGGAACCAGCTGGGGCAGGCCAGTGGCATCACCTCAGGGGCCCCTGCACCAGGCAGGAGGGTCAGTACTTCTGTATTCCTTCCTGATTGATGAAATCTGACGTGGCACAGGGGGGCAGGGATAGAGCGAAGAAGGATGGGTCTCTAGGCCCACTGTTCGCATTGAAATGGTGCCAGATTTGTATTTTCAAAGCAATAGTCATCACCTCTGAGTGAATTCAACCACAGAGTATCCTCAAACAAGGACTGTTCAACCTCAGGATATTCCCACAGAGGAAACCACCATGTATCACCCACAAGCTGTTCCAATCTGACTCGTCAGATGATGCGAGCTGTCACCTGTGTGTGGTCTTGAACTAGGAAACAAAGATAGTTGGGAACATTCTTTTGGAAACTTATCTGTGTCGTAAGTAGAGCTCCTGCTGCATGGGAGAGAGAGCAGAGAAACCCACAGTAAGGAAATTATAGTTCGTTCGTGTGATGAAAGACTTTGGAGCCATTGAAAATGAAAGGATTTTTAATGACATTGCAAATATGGCCGTGATTCAAAAGGGAAAAAGGCTCAAATAACAGATGTATGCGTATATATACACATGTGTGTGTATTCTATGTGAAAACCTTAAACGATGCATATCTATAAAGAAAAAATGATAGGAAATACATTAAAAGTCACAATGGTTATCATTGGAGGGTAGGAAGCCGTGGTTTTTAATTGTATTATTTATCATGTTTGTATTTTCTACATCATTCATCATGAGCATATGACACTAACAAAAAGATATTGAAACTATATGGTAAGGAAATGATCAGAAATTAAAAGACGCAAGTTTTTATCTATTGTTTTTCTTAGTAGGTTTTTAATATTTTTTTTTTATTTGAGAGAGTTAGTGCCTGCAAGTGGGGTGGGTGGTGGAGGGGTGGAGGGAGACAGAGAGAGAGGGAGGGAGGGAGGGAGGGAGAGAGAGAGAGAGAGAGAGAGAGAGAGAGAGAGAGAGAATGAATGAGAATCCTAAGCTGGCTCCTTGCTGAGCAGGGCTGGAGCTCAGTCCCACAATCCTGGGATCATGACATGAGCTAAAATCAAGAGTTGGATAGCCAAACAACTGAACCACCCAGGTGCCCTGTATCTATTCTTAATTTTAGCAACAGAGTGTTTTAGTGCTTGATAAAATTTAAATATTCAGCTATCACCCAAGTCCCCCCCAGGATGCCCCCTGACTCAGAGAGAAAGCCATGATCTTTGACCTCACCTCCATAGCCTGCCCTGATCTCTATTCCCAAGGCCCCTCTGACATCTTCTCCACTCCTGGTCTTTCCCGTGCTCCCACCCTGGTCTCGTTGATTTGCATCAAACCCTGGTACTCTCCTGCCCTGGAGCCTTAGCACTGGCCCCACCCTTGGCCTGCAGTACTTCCCCCAGCCATCTGCTGAACTGGGCACTTCCCTTCTGTCAGGTCTTTCCTCCAAGCTACCTTCTCAGCAGAGCCTTTCCTGGAGATGCTGCTTAAGATCCCCAGACTCCTGTGACATTTTGGATCTCCCTCCTTGCTTTGGCTCTGATAGGAGTTGTTACTATTTAACATCCTGTATCTTTTATTTCTCTATTTCTTTATGGTCTCTCCCATCCATTATAACGCAAGCCCCACTGGGTCAGACTTCTGTCAATTTTTTTCCACTCCTGTAGCTCCAGCTTCTAGAACATGCCTGGCACTGGCCCTTGAAAATCAGCTGTTGAATAAATGAATGACCAAAAAACCCCCTCTTTTTTTTCTTTAAATGTTTATTCATTTTTGAGAGAGAGAGAGAGAGAGAGAGAGGGGCAGAGAGAGGGGGAGGGGCAGAGAGACGGGGACAGAGGATCTGAAGCCTCTGTGCTGACAGCAGAGAGCCCGATGTGGGGCTCGAACTCACAAACCTTGAGATCATGACCTGAGCCGAAGTCAGATGCTTAACCAACTGAGCCACCCAGGCGCTCCTATTTTTGACTTATAAAATCATAAAGCTTATAAATATCTTTCATCCCTACTAACAAATTAAAACCATTCAGAACCAAGGCACTTATTGCCACTTAATGATAGCATCCCATAGTAGCTTCTGCTGTTTCAGTGGTTTATAGATGTAATTTTCAGGAAATATGAATATACAAAGTGGTGCCAGGAATATCATATTATTTGGTGACTATGTGCAAAAAAAAGAGGCAGCTTAATTTTGGAATGGCATTATGACTTGGTGGTCGGAGGTGGATTATTTTCTAGAAACCAGTCTAGAGAAAGCTATACATATCAGCTGATATCCATTGATTCATTTAACATGGATTCATTAAGCATCTATTATGTGATGGGACCTGGGTACACACAGTGATCAAGACATCACTCCTTCCTGGATGCAAGTTACAGTCTAATGGGGGATATAGATGACTAAATAATAATAATGAGATGAGATATCATATGGGAGCACAAAGGAGGGGCAGCTAACCCAGACTTGGGATGGGAGATTTGGGGAAAGTTTCCTGGTGGAAGTAAGCTTTGAGCAGGATAAACAGGAATATGTCTGGGAGCAGGGCTTGGGCTGAGAGTGTTCCAGGCAGGGCATGGGGGCTAGAGGGGTCCATGTTCTTCTGGGAAACTGGAAGGCTCACTATGGTTTGAGTGTGGCCATGATCACACTCATATCCTGAATTCAGTCACTTCATATCATCTCCACTGCCATCCCCTCACCCCACCATGTCTCACGTAGACCACTGCATCGCCCCTGTACATGGACACCCTGCTTCTCCTATGTCTCTGATACTGGGAGAGAGAAAAGCAGTCCCTGGCAGGCAAGAGCTGGCCTGGCACTCACAGCCGGCCGGTGGTCTTCTGTCCCACATAAATGCATCACAGAACCCCAGCAGACAGATGAAGACAAAAACAAGCCCACTCTGTAATCATGCCTGAACAGAGATGACAACATCCACCATGTCCAGACCATAGAACTGACCGGCAAGCCTTCCATCCTGGCTGATACGGGTTACTACCACTTCTTTGCCAATCACACTTTTAGCTTCCCTCTGTTCCTCCTACCTCCAAGACAGATTTATTCAGACATCTGGCCTCAGAATTCCCCCCGCTTCCCGACAACATCTAATCCAGGGCAAACCACACTTCCTTGAACCTTCTCCACAATCACCTAACACAAGCCCCAATCCTATCATTTCTAACACCCTTCAGCTGTGAGGCCCCCACCGTCCCCATGGTGTATGTTCTAATTCACTGCAAGGCATTGGTCAATCCAGCTTGTTTAACCACAGTTGTGTTTCTGGTGATCATGGGCTGGAGGATATTGACAATACACACCTCAGGTTAAGGTACTTTCCTCTTTGCTTCCCATGACTCTCAGCATCAAAGTCAAACTCTTTTCCAACACCTCTGTTATTTGACTCTGTCTGCCTCTCTGCCCTCCTTAATTCACCCCACAAGTCCTGTTGAGGATCTGCGATGATCCAGAGACCTTTCTTGGCACAGGTACTTTTCACACTGCTGTGTGAAGAATGGGTTGGAACAAGAAGCTGGAGTAGAGTCAGGACACCCGTTATGAGGATCTTTTTTTTTTTTTAATTTTTTTTTAACGTTTTATTTATTTTTGAGACAGGGAGAGACAGAGCATGAACAGGGGAGGGTCAGAGAGAGGGAGACACAGAATCGGAAACAGGCTCCAGGCTCCGAGCTGTCAGCACAGAGCCCGATGCGGGGCTCAAACTCACGGACCGCGAGATCATGACCTGAGCCGAAGTCGGCCGCTTAACCGACTGAGCCACCCATGCGCCCCGAGGATCTTTTAAATCAAGCGACACAACTGGAGTGGAATCAGGGAGGGAGAAAGGTGAAATGCAGTGCCCAGAATTATGCTCAATGAGATAAATCAGACAAAGAAGTGCCGTGTGATCTCCCTTGTATGTGGAATCTAAAACAGAGAATAGACTGGTAGTTAGCATGGGTTGGGGGGAGGAGGAATGGGGAGATACTGGCCAAAGGGTACATGTGTCCAGTTATGAGATTAACAAGTTTTGGGGATATAATGTACAGCATAGTGATTGTGATTAATTTAGTTAATAGTTATAATATTGATTTTTAATTTATTGATAATGTATATAGTTAATCTATACTTTATAAAATTTTTTTTAATATCTATTTTATTTTTGAAAGAGACAGAGACAGAGAATGAGCAGGGGAGGGGCAGAGAGAGAGGGAGACAGAATCCGAAGCAGGATCCAGGCTCTGAGCTGTCAGCACAGAACCACCTTGGGGCTCAAATTCACAAACTGCAAGATCATGACCTGAGCTGTCAGGTGCTTAACTGACTGAGCCACCCAGGTGCCCCTAGTTAACCTATACTTGAAAGTTGCAAAGAGAGTAGATCTTAAAAAAGCAATGGTAATTATGTGATGTGATGGAGGTGTTAGCTAACACCACAGTGGTAATCATATTGCAATATCTAAATGTATCAAATCAACACTTTGTACACCTTAAACTTACACAATGCTGTATGTCAATGATATCTTAATCAAGTTGGGAGAAATTTTTCAAATGTAGAAAAAAGACAGGGAATTTCAAAGAATTCTGAAAAGGATTAAATTGTACCCCTATTTTACACCAGTCACAAAAATTAAATCAAAATGGATTAAAGACTTAAAAACAAGGCTCAAAACAGGGGTGCCTGGGTGGCTCAGTCAGTTAAGCGTCCTGACTTCGGCTCAGGTCATGATCTCATGGTCTGTGAGTTCGAGCCCTGTGTCGGGCTCTGTGCTGACAGCTCAGAGCCTGGAGCCTGCTTCAGATGTCCAGATGTCTGCCTCTCTCCTACTTGTGCTCTGTCTTGTTTCTGTCTCTCTCTCTCAAAAATAAATAAAAATGTAAAAAAACAAAACAAAAAAAACCCCAAGGCTCAAAACCATAAAACTCCTGAAAGAAAACACAAGGAAAGAACACTAAAGGCACAAACAACAAAATCAAAAGTCAACAAGTAAGGACTGACTACATCAAACTAAAAACCTTCTGCACATCAAAACAAACCATCAACACAATGAAAAGGCAGCCTACCGAATGGGAGAAAATAACAACAAAAAACCCCCCCAAATAATCCAATTTAAAAATGCTGGGCAGAGGACCTGAATAGACATTTTTCCAAAGAAGATGTACAAATGGCCAACAGGTACACGAAAAGATCCTCAACATCACTTATCATCAGGGAAATGCAACTCAAAACCACTATGAGATGCCACCTCACAGCTGTTAGATTAGCCATCATCAAGAAGAATAGAGATAGCAAGTGTTGACAAGGATGTGGAGAAAAGGGAACCCTCATGTACTGTTGGGGGGAGCGTAAATTGGTGCAGCCACTGTGGAAAACAGTATGGAAGCTCCTTAAAAAATTCAGAATAAGACTGCCATATGATCCAGCAATCCCACTTGGGGGTATATACCCAAAGGAAATGAAAACAGGATATTGAAGTGATAACTGCACTCCTGTGTTTATCGCAGCATTATTCATAATAGCAAGATACAGAAGAAACCTAAGTGCCTGACAATGGCTGAATGGATGAAGAAGATGTGAGACAGACACACACACACAGAGTATTACTTAGGGCTTAAAGAAGGAGGAAATCCTGCCATTTGCAAAAGTAGCATTATGCTAAATGAACTAAGTCAGAAGGAGAAAGATAAATACTGTACAGTCTCACTTATATGTGAAATCTAAAAAAGCCACACTCTTAGAAACAGAGAGAATGGTGGCACCAGGGGCTGGGAGAGTGGGGGAAATGGGGAGATGTTGGTCAAAGGGTACAAACTTCCAAATGTAAGATGAATAAGTTTTGGGGATCTAACGTACAGCATGGTGATTATAGCTAATAATACTACATTATATACTTGAAAGTTGTCAAGAGAGTAAATCTTAAGTGTTCTCACCACACACACACAAAAAGGAACAGCAATCATGTGACTTGACGGAGGTGTTAAATAATGCTATGGAGGTAATCATTTTACAATATATAAACGTATCAAACCAACACTTTATACACCTTAGACTTTTCTATACTTCAATTATATTTCAATAATGCTGGAAAAAAAACCCCGAAACATGATGCTCAGATTTCTGGCTTAGGCAACGGGGACCAGCACAGGATCATTTTCAGCTGATATGTTAACAAGGATTCTGGAAAAGGCTGAGCATCTCATTTGTGAAAAAGGACCCCTTCTAAGTTATCTTCAGGAAGCGGTCTCCCCAGGTCCTAGAAAGTACTGCAGAATTTCTTGGCTGCCTTTGGCCCATGGGCTGTGCCTGTCACTGCAAGAAATTGTTTGAATAATGTACCTATTTCAGGTTCTAGTTTATATGTTTAAGGGAGACATATTTCAGTGGAGTCAGTAACTTATTTCTTATGGCCTTCTGGGCTTAAATAAAATGATGATTAGAGTAATTCAGGGTCCATGAAGTAGTCCAAAACAGCCTCCATCTGCCATTGCTCTCATTGGTAACTCATTTACTTCTTATAATGGGTTTCCAGATATATGAATTAAGTGAAAATGTGCTGCTCCTGCTCAGAGGAACCAATAAATGACTTGCTTTTGTGTTACAACTCTCAGAAGTAAATTATTCAGTATTCATTGCTTGTAGGGTTTAAAGAGAAACTAAATTTATTTGGATTCCCCACCCTTCACTCTGGGACAGCTTTACCGTTCCCATCACAGGGACTTTGTGGAATCGACTAATTATGTGTTTTGCATATTTATAAACACTTTGTTATTTATTAATGGGCCATTTCGAGATAAAATTAGCACTTTATTCACACCACAGCCATTTCTCAAAGGCACCCTGACTCCAGCCTGAGGAGTTGAGATCTGAGTGCACACAATGAAAGCACGGGTGATTGTCTTCTCTGTAAATCCCAACAAGGGCGAAAGCTGCCTGTGTGCAATTTATCAGGCTGGCTCTCTAGAGCTGCGCTGTCCAATACGGTTTTGTAAAATTTAAATTAATTAAAGTTAAATAAAATAAAAAAAATCCAGTCCCTTAATCACACTAGCCACATCTCAAATGCTCAAGAGCACATGGGGCCAGTGGCCACCATATTGGAGAATGCAGAGCATTTCCATCATCCCAGAAAATTCTACTGGACAATACTGCTCTGCACACTTAGTGTGCTGATTTTTTTTTTAATTTTTAAAAATGCTTATTTTTGAGAGAGAGAGAGCGAGAGAGCGAGCACGATCAGTAGAGGAGCAGAGAGAGAGGGAGACACAGAATCTGAAGCAGGCTTCAGGCTCCAAGGTGTTAGCACAGAGCCTGACGCGGGTCGTGGGCCCATGAACTGTGAGATCATGACCTGAACTGAAGCTGGATGCTTAACTGACGAAGCCACCCAGGCACCCTGGTGCTGAGGTTTTTGTATGGCTCCCTGGACTGATAGAATTTGGTCCTTATAAACTGATTGGCCAGCAAGACTGAGGGGTTAAGGCATGCCTGGTGATACTTCAAATCCTGAATATATCCTGAATTTGATTACTTCTTACTACCTACAATCTGGTCCCATTACTTCTGACTCTTGCCTTTATTTCTAACTTCTTTCCCAGCTTCCATCCTGGGCTCTATAGTCTCTTGTCCACATTTAATAGGCAGAGCAGTCCTGCTCAGAAACTTCCAGTGGCTTTGTGTCTTGCTCAGAGTAAAAGCCAACATCCTTACAATGACCTCCAATATCCAATATGGCTGACTCCCTGCTGCCCCTCAGATACCCCATGGTTTCTACTTCTCCAGCCACACGGGCTCTAGGTGTGCTTTCCCCTGTGCTGGCTGTTTCCTCTGCCTGAAGTACTCTTCTCTCAGATATCTGTATGAATTGTTCCTTCACGTCTTTGCTCAAAAGTCTTCCCTGGCCACCCTGTCTAAAATTTCACCGTTCTCTCCCTGCCCCCCCCCCCCACCTCAACAGCATTATACCCCTTCCCTGCTTTCCTAACACTATCCATATATTTTACTAATTAGTGTTGTTTATTTTCTGATTCTTCTAGAATACAAACTCTGCCGGCAGTTTTTTGTCTGTATTGTTCACTATTATCCCCCAATGCTTAGACCAGTGACTGACATATAGTAGGGGTCCAAATGGTATTTATGGAATGAATGAATGTACTTTGTAATCCATGTGTCCATCAAGTGAGTGAATGGAGAGGCATGGGTTTTAGAATGTATGAAGCTCTGGCTTATTCCAGATGTGAGACTTTAGGCAAGTCTCTTAATTTCCTCATCTGTAAAATAGAAATCGTTATATTTTCCAGGAAGGATTGTCACTAGGATTTACAGAGGCACTCCTAGCGCATAGTCAGAGCACAATAATGTTATTCTGGGGCTGTGAAATATGGCCCAGGGCTCTTCTGCATGTGCCAATATCTATGTGAAAACCATGCCAGCCTTTTCTTTCACTGTGTATTTTAAACTGTTGTGCTTTTATTTTAATAATTAAAACATTATATATGTGAAAATCTGGATGATGATCTGAGTTTGGCTGTGAGATTACATTGGTGAGATTACATTGGTGAGACTACAATGTGAGATTACATTGGCTGATTATTACATTGGTTTTTAGATGTGAAAGCCAGCAATCCATGTTCATATTCTATGAATTAAAATTTCACAGATATTCAAATAGAGAAAATCACCAGAAGAGTAGGGTCCTATTGTGTGACATGTGGTGGCATAAGCCTGCCGAATTGAGCAAGAGCATGCACCAGAGTGGATAGGATTATATTCACATTTCAGCAGGGGATTTAGTTTTGCAAAATGATATGGTGCCCATGGCCTAGCACGTTGACTTAATGTTATTTTGAATTTTATTGTTTTTATTGTTATACAAGAGGCCTGTGCTTATAGAGTTTATACTGGGTTTTATGTTTGTACATATTGAGGAGTGTAGCAGGGTTGACGAGGAAAATAGAAACCACTCCAGACATTTGAGACAAAGACTACATAACACAGGGAAGTGGTACTTGGGAGCGGAGGTGCAGAGACCCAAATGGATGCATATGCGCTTGAACGCTGGCAACAGCAGGAAGCTCCCTCACCCTGAGGCTGGAGGGTCAAAATGTGGTGGCTTCAGAGCCCAGACTGGGGCCAACAGATAGAAGCTGAGACAACAAAGGGACCAAAGGCAGCTGGAGTTTTGCAGGAGATGCAGCTATTTCCAGAGAAGCTGCCCAAGGTCGATAGAGATGGGAGGAAATACTATGGTTTCTCCTTTTCTCTGCCTCCATTTCTTCAGTAATGTTTCTCTTTGGCTGAAAACTGCAGAAGCCAGTTGACATAGGAAACTGGGAAATGCATCCTGTAGGGATTAACAGCTCTGCCCCCCCCCCCCCCCCCCGCCCTCGTCCCCAGCATCGCAGAGCAGAGCAGGGGAAGGGTAGAGAAATTATCTAAGGATAAACTCATCATGATTGTGTGGATGTGTGGTTGATTCCCTCCATGCATAGTCTCCCCTTCCACCCTGTGTGGCAGCTAGGTTGATTACATGGGTTCGGTATACCAGCTCCAGGGGTGGGCGCTGATTGGTTTCAGTGTCTAAACCAAGAATGGTAGCCCTACCCCCCTTGCCATAGTGATTGGTTACATAAGTCCTGGCCTAAGATGAACAACTCAGGACATTCCCCAGGCCCCAGTGGTTTCAAGCTAGGCAACCCTGTCTGTCTCCTTCCTATGAACAAAATAACACATAACCCCTAAGCATTCCCCGCAGCCTGTCCCTGTGACGGGATCAGGACAAGCCTGAGGGAGAGGCCTAGTGCTGCATGCACACGCATACTCACATGCACACGCACACACAGAGCCAGAGACTTACTACATAATTCTGGAAGTCATTATACCCCAGGGGTCCTCATTCATTTGAACCAGATTAGTTCCCTTTCTTGTTCAAGCCAGTTTGAATCGGCTTTTCTGTTGCAACTAACACAATCATAAAAATAATTTAGATCAACATTGGGAGTTCAAAAAAAAATGTGTGCTAACGGGGATACATACATTGTTCAAACTTGAGAAACACTGTCACCTCCCCAGAGCCCACGCCTTCCATTTCTCAACTGAAGATGAACACTAGTGCTGCACAAAGCACGGCTCATGCTGGGTCCCAAGGTCTTTGGAGGCCGAGCTGAGAGCGTGTAATGCTTCTGCGGCAGCAATAAGACACATCCCTGGTTTTGAACCAGGAGAAGGAGCACACAGATACGTAAGTGGTGAAATGAGGAACTTCCAAATGTTGTAGGTGGAATAAACATAAAGCGTGGAGAGCCATGCTCTCCTTTTAGCAATGTGGGCGAAACTGGGGCCAAAGCAAGTAGAAAAAACGTCACTGCCACCATGTTATTCTCTCTTTAGGTGGAAAAACCAAGTGCTTAGAATTTTAGTAGGCTTAAGAAATTATCTCACTTTTTTTTAAAAAATTTTTTTTAACGTTTATTTATTTTTGAGACAGAAAGAGACAAAGCATGAACGGGGGAGGGTCAGAGAGAGGGAGACACAGAATCTGAAACAGGCTCCAGGCTCTGAGCCATCAGCCCAGAGCCCGACGCGGGGCTCGAACTCACGGACCACAAGATCATGACCTGAACCGAAGTCGGACACTTAACCGACTGAGCCACCCAGGCGCCCCAAGAAATTATCTCACTTAAGAAGGGGCAATGCTTAGATGTTAAATCTCTTGAAAAGAATGTCTGGCCTGAATTTCCTAGAAAGAAAGGCTCTTTGAGCCTACTGTTGTTCTACCAAGAGAGGCAATGGGTCCTGTAATTCCTGGTGAAAGCCACTGGGTTCAGCTCAAGGTGAGGGAGGGAGAGCAGATTTACACATTTGGAAGCTTCTTCCTTCTGCTGGTTTTTAGCAGTAAAGGATTCTGAACTCCTGGAGGATTCTGAATAGGGGTCTTGGTGTTTCTGCAGGCTAATCTTGAAATTGAATTGATCAACCTGAGTATTTTGTCTCCTCCTGAGTTAACTTTTGGTCAGAGGTCAACATCTTCAGGCAGGTGAGTCTAGAGTGCACTTTCCCCATCGCTCTGCTCCCCTAGGGCTGTCTACTAACGAGAGTAGAGGATGTGCATTAGCATTTACTGCTTCACGCTGGCCAGGCCAGACCTCTGCAGACAGCTGCTGTTTCTCTTACCCAGAATCAAGAGTCAGGTGCTCAACCAACTGAGCCACCCAGGGTTTATTATTATTGTTGTTGTTGTTGTTATTATTTTTAGAGAGAGAGAGAAAGAGCATGAGCAGGGGACAGAGGCAGAGGAAGAGAGAGAGAGAGGTAGAGAGAAAGAATCTCAAGCAGGCTCCGTGATGTCAGCACAGAGCCTGACACAGGGCTCGAACTCATGAACCGTGAGATCATGTCCTGAGTTGAAATCAAGAGTCTGATGCTCAACTGACTGAGCCACCTAGGCACCCTGAAATGGAAATTTTAATATGTGTTGCTATGGGAATAAAGTGGTAGCATCTTTGGGAGGGCTATCTGGCAGAATCAGTCAAAATGTAACATGTCTCCTGTCCATGGTGAAGCATTTCTAACAGGACCCTATCCTATAGGACCCTATGCTTGTGAGTATCTACAAGCATGATTTAAGACGGGAAACCACAAAAGGTCCTAAATTCCCTTCAGTAGGGAATGGTTGGACATGTTGTTATACATTCCCAACCCAGTGCCATGCAATCACTAAAAAGAATGTGTTTGAGGGACACCTGGGTGGCTCAGTTGGTCGAGCATCTGACTTCGGCTCAGGTAATGATCTTACTGCTTGTGAGTTCGAGCCCCATGTCGGGCTCTGTGCTGACAGCTCAGAGCCTGGAGCCTGCTTCGGATTCTGTGTCTCCCTCTCTCTCTGCCCCTCCCCTGCTCATGCTCTGTCTGTCTCTCTCTCTCAAAAATAAACAGTTAAAAAAAAAAAAAAAAGAATGTGCTCAATCTCACGTCTGTGCTGACATGGAAGTGTCCATGCTACATTGTTCAGTGAAAAAGACGAGTTGCAAACCAAACAAAGACGGCCTGTCCCTGTTAAAAAATGTGGACACACATGCATCTTTAGTTCTGTATGAACTCAGGAACAAAGATCTGGCTAGAGTCTATTAGTCCATTAAACTGGTAACGGTGGTTACTTGTGGAAATCCGGATTGGAGAGGTAGGATGTTGGGGACCTAACTTATCACATTAGGGGTGATTTTGAGTTTTTACGCCCTAAATAAAATAATCTAAATAAACTGACCAGCCAACTCTTTTGGGTTAGATTTCATTTTACAAAATTCTGTGAATAATTTTAGGAAAAACACCACTCAATTTTAGGGCACACACACTCACATGAATTTACCAGGAAAAGGGTTTATATTTGCAACATAAGGGAGAGAACCAGGTCACAGAATATTACGATCCCAATTTTGTCTAAAATAAGTCTATTATCAGTACATATGAATAGAAAAATAACTGGAAAGTTACACAAAGAAATGTTAGGAGGGTTTTTCTCGAATAGTATTGTGGATCATCTTTTTCTTTTTGTTTGTCTGTGTTTTCTAATCATCTGTAATGAACTTGGATTAAAAGTAAAGAAAGGAAGGAGGGAGGAAGGAGGGATGAAGGAAGGAGGGAAGAAGAGAAGGAAAGAAGGAAGGAAGAAAAGGAGAGAAAGCAAGGCAAGCATCCAGAACTGCCCCTGGACAGGGATGACATATGAAGGACGCAGGTGGGCATCTGACAAATCCTGGCTGCTCTGGCCTCGCTTAACCTAGTGGAGCAGAAGTGGCCAGGCTCTCCTTGTTAGGCCCTATCACCTGCACCCTCAGAGGCATGCACCGGCCCTCTTGCAGGGAAAGCCGTGGCCTTGGACATTCCTCAGGCTGCAGGCCCTTTGGGCCCAACTTCCAACTCCCAGATGTACAGCGGCCTGGAGAGGAAGCCAGAGCGCAGTCTGTTCGGCCCGGCTAAGCAGGTGACACTTTTATTAGCCACAAACCTTAAAAAAAAAAAAAAAAAAATCCCTCGACCTGGGGAAAGATTTCTATTTAGGGCTGGGAAAACTAGGCCACTTCTAAGATCAGTGACCTACATTTCCTGCTACAGAAATCTAAGATGAAATAGCAGTTGTCACTGCTGCGTGCAGGTGCCGAATCTCCATCAAAGGGCCCGGAGCATGGGGGGAAGGGAGGAAGACCCGGGAGAGAGGGAGGGAATTCTAAAGCGCCTCCGTATTTGAAATCTTTTTCAGCCGAGCTAACAATATTTAGTAACAGAAGAAAAATGAGTCTCCCAGCTGTGTGTTTGTTTTCCTGGAAGAGCACTGTTTGCTAACTGGTGGCTCTTGCAGCAGGTAAAAAATCCATTCCCACTCTGAGGACCTGTTAGAAAAATGACAGCTTCCCAGGCCCCCACCAGCCATTCACAAAGACGCGTCGTCTTGGTGTTTCATGCTGGCTTCCAGCCGTCTGCTTTCGGTTATAGACTTCTGAGACACTGTTGGCTTGACCGCATCGATCCGGGGCTCGTTACACCAGACCCCGTGGAGCATCTAAGGTTAATAGGCTCTTGGGACCTGAGTTCCTATGAATCTTGTGGTGGGGGCGAGCGGTTGTCTAGAAGAAGAAAGATAAAAGGACAGCTGTACACAGCACTTCTTATTATCTGTAGCCGCCTCATCGAGGAGTCTGGGCCAACATTTGGATGGCAATAACCAGATGGCTCCTGCCCAGGCCTGCGATCGTTCCATTCATTGTCAGCTCCTATCGGGGTTCTCTGTAATTGTTAAAATGTGGAGGCGAAGAGATGGCAGGATTCATATCCACTGAAGACAGTGCTACTATCCTCCAATATGGAGCTCCTTCCTAATCCCGGTGCATGGGTCAGAATCATCGGCCAGTAGCAGAAGTAACTCACCCAGAGTGAGGACCTCACAGGGCGAAACCTCTCTCCAGACCCAACCCAGGCCGAACTAGGGGTGTGAGCGAGAAATAATCTTCTGTGGTTTTCAGTCTGTAAGCCCGTCCTGGCAGAGGTGGTGTCGTATCAGGTCATTCACGAAATCTGTTATAGGTTTGGTCGTACCACTAAAAAACCAGAACAAAGGAAAGTCAAAACAAAACCCAAGAGATGAATGCGCATGTTACTGGAGATACAGCAGGAAGAACTGAGACACTGTCTCTCCTCTCTTGGAGCTTACGTGGGAACATGGGGGATTCACACAAACCGGGCAGTGTTCCTACCCCGAGGCTGCTGTTACAAATGATGACCAAGTTAGCGGCTTAGAACAACAGGAATTTTTCTCCCTCACAGTTTGGAAGGCCAGAGACCAAGGTGTTATCCCTCCCAAGACTCTAGGGGAGAAGCGTCTCTTGCCTTTTCTAGCTTTGGAAAAGCTGATGGCATTCCTGTGTGTGTATCACCCCAGTCTCTGCCTCCATGGTCACATGGCCTCCAAATCTCCCTCCACCCTTCTCTTATAAGGACACTTGTCATTGGATTTACAGTCCACTTGGATAATCCGGAATGATCCCATCTTGAGAGTCTTTTTTTTTTTTTTTAATGTTTGTTTACTTTTGAGAGAGAGAGAGAGAGAGTGTGTGTGTGTGTGTGTGTGAGAGAGAGAGAGAGAGAGAGAGAGAGCGAGCAGGGGAGGGGCAGAGGGACAAGGAGACAGAGAATCCCAAGCAAGCTCCTCACTGTCAGCTCAGAGCCTGACATGGGGCTTGAACCCACGAACTGTGAGATCATGACCTGAGCTGAAATCAAGAGTTAGATGCTTAACTGACTGAGCCACCCAGGGACACCCCCCCCCCACCCCCCGCCATCTTGAGAGTCTTAATCACATCTGTAAAGACCATTTTTCCAAATAAGGTCACATTTACAGGTTCAGGGTGGACATATCTTTTGGGAGCCCATTCAACCCACCACATAAATATTTTCTCAGTGCCAGCCATTAGGTCAGGTACTTTATGTCCATGATTTACCTGACTTACCTCTCCAATAAGTCTCTGAAGCAGCTATTGTGTACCTGTTTTAAAGATAGTGGAACTGAACTGGCTCTCAGGGATTTTAAGTAACTTGTCTAAGGTCGCAGAATAGTGGGAGCCAGAAAATATACTTAGAGCATAAATCTTATTCCTACACCTGTGGCATTTTAGATGTATCCAAATAAGTGTCATTTCCTCTAAACCACTGTTGCTTGAAAGATTTCTGGACCCCTCTGCTTCTAAACCAGTCTACAATCCACACAAGAAGGCTGCCTACTTGTATTATTGTCACAGTGTGTTTGTACATGGTTGTAGGCAACTTTATTTTCATATGCCGCAGCACCCAGGTGAGACTCTGCTTGCAGCAAACAGGTCCCTGCATGTGATAAATCACAGCCTATGGATTCCTCAGAGCACTAATGGCTCCAGAGCAAAGTAACCTGGCTAAATCCAGCTGAGGGCTTGACATACACTAGAGAGGACTAGGTGGAGACAGACAATTCGAAACGTCCCCGGTCCCGGATGGGTGGTCACACCGGTGGAACCCCTCTGCCATGTCCCGTGATGCCTGGAAGGCACGCAGGTGCGGCCCGTGAACCAACCGTAAGCATATGGAGTCCATGTGTGAGCACGCACACACGCAAATACATCTTTCCTTTCCCCACTGTGTTCAGCCTGAGCCGTACGATATTGATTCCATCCCACCAGCTGTCTCCTCTGTCTCCTTTGCTGGCAATGCCCCCTCCCTTTTTTTGCCAGCGGCCACATGACACCTGGGAATGCAGGGTTGCCTCATCATGGTGGGGAAACAATTGTTGACCTCCTCGAGACTCCGGACGATGAAAGCAGCTGTGATGTGACCAGCTGTGTCCAGAACTCCCTACCTCTGGACTCCCTGCGAGGTACCCAACGCCTTCATCTGAATCCTGTGCTCCTTACACGCTGTCTGCTTAGAGGAGTTACAACAACACAAAAGGTACACTGTTGTACACAACAGTGTGCCCTGGGAACTTTTCACAGGCTATCTTATTTAATTCGCACAACAACGCTATGAGGCAGGTATTGTTACTTTCACTTTGTAGATGAGGAAACCAAGGTACAGAGACGTTAAGTAACATACCCAAGGGCACACAGTAAGTATAATAAAGGTAGGATTTGAACTCAGAGCCATGTGCTTAACCCATATACTAGGCTAACTCTCAGTCCAGTGGGCATCAGGGAATCCTTCCTCTGTCTCCCCGCCTCCCCCAGAAAGCCCTGTTCTATCACCTGCCTTGACAGTTCTTTCTGAAATGGAAAGGGTAAGTTTGCCGGATAAGTACCCTCAGCTCTTAGAACCTTGGGCACAAAACAGATGTTTTCTCATTGGAAGGAGGATAACACGTTTGTTATTTGAGAAGAAGGAACATGCTTAGAATGTTTTGCTTCTCGGGGCGCCTGGGTGGCTCAGTCAGTTAAGCATCTGACTTCGGCTCACGTCATCTCACGGCTCATGAGTTGGAGCCCTGCGTCGGGCTCTGTGCTGACAGCTCAGAGCCTGGAACCTGCTTCGGATTCTGTGTCCCCCTCCCTCTCTGCCCCCCACCTCCCCCACTCACGCTCTTTTTTTCTCTTCTTCAAAAATAAGTAAACATTTAAGAAATTAAAAATTAGAATGGTCAGGCTCTGTGCTGACAGCTCAGAGGCTGGAGCCTGCTTCTGATTCTGTGTCTCCCTTTCTCTCTGCTTCCCACCTCCCCCACTCACGCTCTTTTTTTCTCTTCTTCAAAAATAAATAAACATTTAAGAAATTAAAAATTAGAATGCTTTGCTTCTTTTGCATCGCTGAGTTGAGAAGGATCCTTAGGCTCTGATCAGATAGTCTTGTCTGCAGGGGGCTCAGGCAGGATGAGACGTGGTAGGTGTGCTGCGTGTGTCAATCCTGCCCTGGTGAATCACAAGACATTCAATCCAACCGAGAAAAGGATTTATTGATAAACTGGGTAGCGGTGGAGGGAGGGTACTACTTTTAAGTTAATTTTGCCTTAGGTGCTACTCCGTGGGGTAAATAAAGAGAATGTGTGTTTGGTGCATACGATACAATTGGCAAGGAGGGAGCATCTGTGTGAGCTGGTTTTCCATGTCTCTTGCTATCCTAACTGCCATATGGCAGGGAAGTCCTGTGGCCATAGGCTAAGGGTAAGCTCTAACTTAGCCCAAAATAAATGATGGCAGATTGATGATTAATTCATTTTGATCTGATGGGATTTTATTATTTATTGTCTAATGTTATTTCTGGATGAAGGAATGCTGTGTATAGAGGCTTAAAAGAACAATTGATAAATAGCTTAGCCAGCTAGTGGGTTTCTGTTTCCTTTCCGACTCTTGCCTGTATCGTTGCTGCCAGCTCTTACCAGCACCTTCCTTGAAACTGTCCTGTTTTATGTGTCCTGGTCATTGAGAGTTATCGGCTGCTTGGTGCACCAGTAAACTGCGGCTCTAGCTGTGGTCATTTTTGTGGGAACAGCTCCTTGAGCAGCTTGTTTGGGGGAAACTCCAAGAATGTGGCCTATTTCAGTACCCTGGAAGTATGTTTCTTGATGGGAGTATGGGAGTTGGGGGTTGCTGTCAGTCCCCGAGGTGGTTCTCCCAAGACTCATAAAACGATGCTCTTAGAAAGGATAAAACCAGGGGTGCCTGGATGGCTCAGTCAGTTAAGCGTCCGTCTTCGGCTCAGGTCATGACCTTGCAGTTCGTGGGTTCGAGCCCCATGTCGGGCTCTGTGCTGACAGCTTGGAGCCTGGAGCCTGCTTCGGAGTCTGTGTCTCCCTCTCTCTCTATGTCCCTCCCTGCTTGCACTTTGTGTCTCTCTCTTTCTCTCTCAAAAATAAATAAACATTAAAAAATTAAAAAAAAAAAGAAAGGATAAAACCATATGATCATCAATAGATGCAGAAAAAGCATTTGACAGAGTACGACAGCCATTCATGATAAAAACGCTCAACAAAGTAGGGTTAGAGGTACACATACCTCAGCATAATAAAGACTTTATCAGGAAAACCCCACAGCTAACATCACGCTCAATGGGGAAAAAGTGAGAGCTTTTCCCCCAAGGTCAGGAACAAGACAAGGATGTCCACTCTTACCACTTTTATTCAACATAGTACTAGAAGTTCTAGCCACAGCAAGCAGACAACAAAAATAAATAAAAGGCATCCAAATTGGTAAGGAAGAAGTAAAACTTTCACTATTTGAAGATGACATGATGCTATATATAGAAAATCCTAAAGATTCCACAAAAAACCTAGTAGAACTGATAAATGAATTCAGTAAAGTTGCAGGATATGAAATCAATGTACAGAAATCTGTTGCATTTCTATATCCCAATAATGAAGCAGCAGAAAGAGAAACTAAGAAGACAATCCTATTTACAATTGCACCAAAAATAATAAGATACCTAGGAATAAACTTAACCAGAAGTGAAAGGCCTGTACTCTGAAAACTATAAAACAGTGATAAAGGAAACTGAAGATGACACAAAGAAATTGAAAGACATCCCATGCTCATGGATTGGAAAACAAATATTGTTAAAATGTTTATTACTACCCAAATCAATCTACAGATTTAATACAATCTTTATCAAAATACCAATAACATTTCTTACAAAACTACAACAAACAATCCTAAAATTTGTGTGGAACAACAAAAGACCCCAAATAGCCAAAGCAATCTTGGAAAAGAAAAACAAAACTGGAGGTACCACAATTCCAGACTTTAGTTTATATTACAAAGCTGTAGTAATCAAAATAGTATGGTACTGGCACAAAAACAGACACATAGATCAGTAGAACAGAATAGAAAACCCAGAAATAAACCCACAATTATATGGTCAGTTAATCTTTGACAAAGCAGGAAAAAATATGCAGTGGGAAAAAAGATAGTCTCTTCAATAAATGATACTGGGAAAACTGGACAGCCACACGCACAAGAATGAAACTGGACCACTTTCCTACACCACACACAAAAATAAATTCAAAATGTATGAAAGACCTAACCGTGAGACCTGAAACTATAAAAATCCTAGAAGAGTGCACAGGGAATAACTTTTCTGAACTTGGTCGTGGAAGCATGTTTCCTGGGCAAGGGAAATAAAAGCTAAAATAGACTATTGGGACTACATAAAAATAAAAAGCTTCTGCACAGTGAAGGAAACAATCAACAAAAGCAAAAGACAATCTATTGAATGGGAGAAGATATTTGCAGGTGACATATCTGATAAAGGGTTAGTATCCAACATATATAAAGAACTGATACAGGGGTGCCTGGGTGGCTCGGTCAGTTAAGCGTCTGACTCTTGATTTCAGCTCAGGTCATGATCTCAGGGTCATGAAATTGAGCCCTGCATTGGGATCTGCACTGAATGTGAACCCTGCTTAAGATTCTCTTTCTCTCCCTCTGCCTCTCTCCTGTTTGGTCTTTCTCTCTAAAATTAAAAACAAAAAACAAAAAACCAAGAACTGATACAATGCAACACCCCAAATAATCTAATTAAAATGGTCAGAAGATATGAATAGACATTTCTCCAAAGAACATATTCAGGTGGCCAACAGACACATAAAAAGATGCTCAATGTCGCTCATCATCAGGGAAATGAAAATCAAAACTACAATGAGATATTACCTTACACCTATCAGAATGGCTAAAATCAACAACACAAGAAACAAGTGTTGGTGAGGATGTGGAGAAGAGGGGAACCTTCTTGCACTGTTGGTGGGAATACAAACTGGTGCAGCCACTCTGGAAAACAGTATAAAGATTCCTCAAAAAGTTAAAAATAGATTACCCTACAATCCAGTAATTGCACCACTGAATATTTACTCCCAAAATATAAAAACGTTAATTCAAAGGAATACATGCATCCCTATGTTTATTGCAGCATTATTTACAATAGGCAAATTATGGAGGCAGCCCAACTGTCCACTGAGAGGTGAATGGACATACACAATGGGTACTAGCCATCAAAAACAGTGAAATCTTGCCTTTTAGAATGACATGGATGGAGATAGAGAGTATAATGCTAAATGAAATAAGTCAGCCAGAGAGAGACAAATACCAGATGATCTCACTCATATGTGGAAGTTAAGAAACAAAACAAATGAGCAAAGGGAAAAAAAGGAGATGAACCAAGAAATAGACTCCTCACTATAGAGAACAAACTGCTGGTCACCAGAAGGGCGGGGGGCGGGATATGATGAAATAGCTGATGGGGATTAAGGAGTGCACTTGTCGTGATGAACACAAGGTGATGTGTACAATTGTTAAATCACTGTATTGTGCACCTGAAACTAATATCACACTGTATGTTACCTAACTGGAATCAAAATAAAATCTTAAAAAAAAATTTTTTTTTAACTTCTATTCAGTTTTGAGAGACAGAGAGAGACAGAGAGTGAACAGGGGAGGGGGAGAGAGAAAGGAAGACACAGAATCTGAAGCAGGCTCCAGGCTCCGAGCTGTCAGCACAGAGCCCAACGCGGGGCTCGTACTCACAAATGGTGAGATCATGACCTGAACCGAAGTGGGACATGTAACCGACTGAGCCACCCAGGTGCCCCTGAAATAAAGTCTTAATAAAAAAATGATGTGCTCTTAATAAATCAGTGCTATTCCTTTTTCATTTCGTTACTGGCAGGTTCCAGGGTATTTGTCAGAGAAGTGCACAGCACCTCCCAAAGGCTTGTCTGCGTCTCTACATTTTCATAAAGCTCCAACTTGTCTATTTCCTTTCTCTGGCTCCCTTTGCCAAGGACCTTGACAAAATTGGGAGATAACTGATGTTTTTCCTCCCAGCCTTTCCTGCTGTCCCCCTTTGCTCTCTGTGGAAGCTCTCCAAAAGTCTTCTGGGGGAGAGTTTCCTGATTCCGACCACCTTCAATGAGTAACGTCCTCCTTTGCAATTTATATTCTGTTAAATTCTCATTTCAGTTCTCTCCAGAAATTGCTATGCTATTTTAGAGATGAGGGAAACCGAGGCTCAGGGAGGTCAGATAATGTGGCTAGTTTTCTGCTGAGCAAGAACTTGCATTCAGTTCAGGGCTGAAGTCCTCCCTGTGGGGCGTGCTTCCACGGACTGCCTTCCACCCGCCCCGGTGACCCCCGCTTTCTCCGGCTGCCCTTTACAACATCTGCTTTCAGCAGGCTGTATTTTTCTAGCCATTATCTTTTTGTTCATGTTCATTTTCTATTCCATTATTTTCCTCGATGGCAGGGTGCTGCCTCTTTAAAATACAAATCCCATCACGTTGCCCCTTAGCATAAAATTAGTCATGCTTCCGCACGGCTTTCTGGACAGAATCCAAGCATGGCCTCTCAGGCCTGATCTGGCCTTTGCTCTCCTGGCCATTTATTCCTTGCTCTACCCCTGACCCCCGCCCCCACCCATTCCACTTGCCCCCTGTGCTCTGCACAGGATCATTGGCAGTGCCTAGGATTCTTGAGTCTCTCTTACCATCATGGCTTTGCACCTGATATTTTCTCCTTGCCTAGAATGAGCTGGTTTCTGCCCATCCTTGAAGATTCACTCCTCTGGGGAGCCATTCTTACCATGGTCACCCCGCTGCCCTGGGCTGTTCTGTGCAGGACCCCTTACAGCTGGACAGCTGAACCCCTGCCCACCCAGTGCCTGCGCCCTCATCTAGACCATGTTCTGAGCCTCAGGGCCCAGGAATATTCTTTGCACAGGGCTCTAGCCTGCTTCCAGGGCCTGAGAAGTTGGGCTGTACACGTCAAGGTCAGAGGGACAGCCACGTTTAGGGAGAGGAGTGTTATGTGAATTTATATGTATGTACTGAGCATAGGAGGCCTTTTGTGATGTCCCTGTGAAGTCAGGATAGGAACAGAAAGAGGGTAAGCTAGGGTGGGGAACACTCTTCTCCTGGGTGCTACAGATACTATGCTTAGCCAGCATCCATCCATCATCCTTCCTTCCCTTCCCTCCCTCCTTCCCATCCTCCCTCCCTCCCTCCCTTCCTTCCTTCCTTCCTTCCTCCTTCCCTCCCTCCCTCCTTCCCTCTCTCCTTCCCTCCCTCTCTCCCTCCCTCCCTTCCTCCCTCCTTCCATCCTTCCCTCCTCCATCTCTTTCTCCCTCCTTCCCTTGTTCATTGTGGTACAAAATACATCACACAAAATTTACCATCTTAATACTTTTCTTGTTATTAAGGCGATGCTAACGCTCGAGGTTGAGCTCTTTAATATAAGCTACCCTGGAAGAATTCTGGAGGTCAGACCAGACCTAAGCAGCTAAGGCCAGGAGTTCGATTTTGGCCGAGAAAGAGCGAAGTCTGGATCGGAAGGCCAGCTCTGGGTGGCAGGAGGAGGAAGACTTGCTCAGAATGCAAGGTCAAAAGACAGTACTTTTGAATTGTTGTCAGCATCTTGAAAAGGGAATTTTAAGTTGGGGTCCAGAAAGGGTTGTGGCCAAATCCTTGATAACGCCCTGCTACTGAGTGCTATGCCAGGAAAATCACCTCCTTAACTGCCTTGGTTTACTTTCCAGGCCTGAACTGGGTATATCCCTGGTCAATACACTTTAAGAGAGGTAGTGACAAGCTGGGGTTTTCAAGAGTAAGGTAAACAGGGGTCTGGATGTGTGCCATAGAAGGAGCTGGAGATATTTGCTCTGAGGACAAGATTCAGGGGGCCAAGGTAATTGTGCATGTAGTGCAATACTATGTAAATAACTGGGGAAAGAATCCAGTCTTGCACAATTTTAATTAAATTTATTCTTAGATACTGTCTATATGTTGACATATGCTGTAAATTGTGTACTGTTCTAAATAGCTTCTTCTGAAAATTACATTTTGAACAGTTATTTTGCTGGTATGTAGAAATGAAAAATATTTTTATATTTTGATTTCAAATCTGGTAACCTTAAACTATCATATTAATTCTAATTATCTATAGATGCTATGTATTCTACATACCTAATAGTATATTCTGCAAACAATGATAGCTTTGTTTCTTCCTTTCCAATCTTTATTTATTTTCTTGGAGAAAGAAAATTCCTTTTATTATTCTGGGTTTTTTTTGTTTTGTTTTTTTGAGGCCTCAAGAGCAGAGGGTCAAGTTATTTATGCTTCTTAGCTCATGGTGAATGGAGAATTATCATAATTGATTCATGCAAAGCACCTCTCTTGCATTATTTATTTATTCCCCATTTCTGATACTCCCACTGCCCTCCCCATACTCCAGGGACAATCGCTTCAGCATGTTTAATCTACATGTTTTCCTTTGTATGTATTTTGGAAGATGTTATTGTTTGGTGGGAATATACTTTTAGTTTACACAAATATGTTGTATTATATAGGTCATTAGGTTTCTTTCTTTTTATGTTAAACGTTGTGTGAAGACTTAATCCATAGTTTCTAACTGCTTCATAGTAAATCTATCGTATTTTGCTTCTTCAGTTTCTCAGTAACACATGCCCAGAAAACCTCTTTGCCCACAAATAGTTACAGCAAACATATCTATAAATATCTCCTTATAGACCTGTGTAAGAGTATATTTGGAATCCATAGGTGGGAGTGGAATCATGGGCTCTTAATTTTTTTTAAGTTTATATACTTATTTTTTAAAGTTTATTTATTTTGAGAGAGAGAGAGAGAAAGAGAGAACAAGCTCATGAGGGATGAGCAGAGAGCAAGAGAGACAGAATGAAGGCTCCAGGCTCTGAGCAGTCAGCACAGAGCCCCATGTGGGGCTTGAACCCATGAACTGTGAGGTCATGACTTGAGCTGAAGTTGACCACGCTACCGACTGAGCCACTCAGGTGTCCCAGTTTATTTATTTATTTTGAGAGAGAGAAAGTGCAAGTGTGGGAGGGGCAGAGAGATGGAGAAAGAGAGAAAATTCCAAGCAGGCTCTGCACACTGTTAGTGTAGAGTCCGACGTGGGGCTTGAACTCATGAACTGTGAGATCATGACCTGGGCCGAAGTTGGACGCCCAACTGACTGAAGCACCCAGGTGCCCTGCATATTCCTAATTTGATGAAGTCGTCTGCATGGGGCTTCAGAACCCCTCTTGCCAGTGGTGTATGGTGTTTCTGTGTCCTCATCTCCTCCAACACATGGCATGGGCCATCTTCCTAATTTTGCCAAGCTAACACATGAAAATGGATATTTCATTGTTATTTTCATTTTCATTTCTTATCCTAATAAGTTTGAGCATCTCTTCATGTACTTTTTGGTTTTGGGGTTTCTTTTTAGTAAAATGCTTGTTTATATTTTCCTCATTTTTCTATTGGGTTTCTGTTCTTTCCTGTTGATTTACACACATGCCTTGTATATTCTAGATATTATTCTCTTGTTGATTTTAGACATTGAAAAATTGTTGATTTTATCAACATGTTTGCCTTATGATTTATACTTTTGAAAATTTGTTTATAGGGTCCTTCCTTGCCCCCAAATCACAAGAATGTTATTGTGCATTTTCTTTGATTAATTTTATGTTCATACTACGTTTCATATTCAGGTCTTTGATCCATCAGAAGTCCTCTAGTAGTAGGTTTAAAATCAGATTTAATGATCCATTCTTTTCCAACTGATTCATGGTGACACCTTCGTCACATATTCAATTCCAATGCATGCACATGTGTGTGTACATAGGCATTTATATGTGTGTGTGTATGCATGTGGATGTATACATAAGGTTAACCCAAATCTGTAGGTTTGAACTGAGCTCTTCATTCTCTTCTGTTGGTCTACTTAACTATTTTTTCTCTACTACCAAAATGTTTTTTTGTTAATATGTGAGTATGTCTTTGGAGACTGTCTTATGTAAGCAAAGACCCTTTATTAACTGTACTTTTTTTTAGGTTTATTTATTTATTTTGAGAGAGAGGGTGAGTGGGGAGGGGCAGAAAGAAAGGGAGAGAATCCCAAGCACAGAGCCTGACACGGGGCTTAAACTCATGAGCCATAAGATCATGACCTGAGCTGAAATCAAGAGTTGGATGCTTAACCGACTGAGCGACCCAGGTGTCCCTTAACTAACCGTACTTTTAAAAAGTGATTTACCTACTCACAAATCTTTATTTTTATATGTATGTTTTAAAGTAAATTTATTGAGTTCCTTAAAAAATCGAAACAGAATTTTGATTGCATAGGATTTATACATTACTGAGGGCAGACTGTAAATTTTATATTAAGTAATATCATTCAAGAAAATGAAATGTAATATCTCTTCATTTAATTAATTTTGAATATTCTTTACTGAATTTTAAAGTTTCACCATAGATGTCTTGTGTGTTCTTGATGAACCTTTTTCTTAGAAACTTTCTAGTTGTACTGATTTGGGAAATTATGTCTTATTTTGAAGTATATTTTCTTTACGGTTAGAAGGGTCATGTAGAGAAAGTCTCAAGCTGATGAGTCTTATAGGTTATGTCTCTCTTCTGGGCTCTAATTAGATGCATGTCTCTATATTTCTTATTTTTTTCTTTCATACTTACCATCTGTTTTTCCTTTCCTGTTTTTCCTTACCATCTGTGTTGCCTTTTAGATAATTTATTCAGCTGTAGCTTCCAGTTAATTAATTCTCTCTTCAGCAGTGTCTAAAGTGCTCCACCTCTGTAGTGTGTTTTTAGAAAATAAAAATTTCCCCATGTTATCTTTTTTATTTTTTGAGAGAGAGAGAGAGAGAGAGAGAGAGAGAGAGAGAGAGACAGACAGACAGACAGACAGACAGGCAGAGAGGGAGAATCTCAAGCAGGCTCCATGCCCAGTGCCAAGCCCAATGCAGGGCTTGATTTCACAACTGTGAGATCATGACCTAAGCCAGAATCAAGAGTCAGATGCTTAAACTACTGAGCCACCCAGGTGCCCCCATGTTATCTTGTTTTTTTAAAGTCAGGTTTATTGAGATATAATTTATAGCCAGTAAAATTCACCATTTTTAGTAGTTTGATATGATCAGTTTTGACAAAATTATACAATAGTGGAATCATCACCACAATCAGTGCATAGAGCATTTCCATCCCCTCAAAAAGTTTCCTCAAGATCTTTCATATTCATTTCTGTCTGTCCTCTCCCAGGTCCTGGAAACCACTGGTTTATTTTCTTTTTTTATAGTTTTGCCTTTTCCAGAATGCCATCTAAATGGAATCATATAGCATATAGCCTTTCATGTTTGGCTTCTTTTACTCACTTAGCATGCTTTTGAGATTCATCCATGCATCAATAGTTCATTCTGTTTTATTCCTGAATAGTATCCCTTTGTATGGATGTACCATGATTTATTGATCCATTTTTTTCAATGGATAGAATTTGGGTGGTTTCAATTTTTTGGCTATTATGAATAAAAATGCTATGAACACTTGCTTGTAGGTCTGTGTGTGGACGTTTGTTTCACTTATTATGAATAGTACCTAGGAGTAGGATTTCTGGATTGTAGAGTAAATGTATGTTTAGCTTTAAAAAACAGCTGAACATGGGGCGCCTGGGTGGCTCAGTCGGTTAAGCGTCCGACTTCGGCTCAGGTCACGATCTCGCAGTACGGGAGTTCGAGCCCCGCGTCGGGCTCTGGGCTGATGGCTCAGAGTCTGGAGCCTGCTTCCGATTCTGTGTCTCCCTCTCTCTCTGCCCCTCCCCCGTTCATGCTCCGTCTCTCTCTGTCTCAAAAATAAATAAAACGTTAAAAAAAAATTCAAAAAAAAGAATAAAAAACAGCTGAACATTTCCCAAAGCTTCCATACCATTTTGCATTCCTGCTGGCAATGTATGAGCATTTCAATTCCTCCACATCCATGTCAACACTTGATATTGCCAGTCTTTTTTAAGTTCAGCTGTTGTAGCAGGTGTGTGGTGTTTATGTAATATATTTGCAACTTCAGTTACTATATTTTTTATTTCTAGAGGTTTTATTCATTTTTCTTCAAATCTGGTTAGTCATTTTTAGATATGCTTGTTTATTACTTGACTCTCATTTACTTTTTTTATGTTTATTTTTGATAGAGAGAGACAGAGAGAGAGAGAGAGAGCGAGCACAAGTGGGGGATGGGAAGAGAGAGGGAGACACAGAGTCCGAAGCAGGCTCCAGGCTTTGAGCTGTCAGCACAGAGCCCTACACGGGGCTTGGACTCAGGAATGGTGAGATCATGACCTGAGCTGAAGTCAGATGCTTAACCAACTGAGTCACCCAGGCATCCCTCTTCTTTACTTTTCAAAAACATATTAAACTTACTTTATATTCTGCATCCAACAATCCCCTTAGCTACCATATTTTCAGGTCTCATTCTGCTGTTTTTTCAGCTGACTCTTATTCGTGATTTCTCGCTATAGATTGTGAATTCATATTATTTGGACCTTTATCTGAGGAAATGCTCTGAGAGCTGGGTTGAAGATGACGTTCCTCAGATAGGGAGGGCATCCCTTGCTGTCAGGTGCCTGGGGAATCACCAACCCGGGACTGTTTGAACTGCATTCTCTCCTTGAGGTTCTTAACATCAAACAGGTGTTTTAATTCAGTCTGTGAACATGCATGCACGAGTCAGATTTGGGATTACAGAGTCTCAGGGGAGATGTTTTTTCTTCTCTACTCACCACAGAGATTTGAGACAGGTCATTTTCCTTGCAGCTCTTGACGGGTGGGTTTCTTTCTAAATCATTCTTACACTAAGGGATGGCTTTTGGGGTCCCAGCTTTTTGTGGAGGGTGTCAAATTTCACGCTCGCTCTACGTTGAGGGAGCTCTGAGCTTTGCTCTGCCATCAGGAAAGATGGGAAAGGAACGGAATTGGGCAGGGAACCAACCCTGTGTACTGTAAACAGTATCCTACATGAAAATCACATTAAACACATCCCAGAGTGAGAAAAAGCAAGGGCCAAGGAGTAGGAACAAAATCCTTACAGGCTTACCTGAAGGCACGGTGTGAGTTGCCTCTAACACCTCACTCCTCTCCTTTTGCATAAAGACTCACACATCATTTTCTCCTTCTCGAGATGAGTTCTTCATAGCTTGCCAATAGAGGTCAACCAGCAAAGCATTTAATCCCCCTCATTTTTTTTCTTTAAATATGACTAATGTATGGTGGAATAATAAGGTAGAAATGAACACACTCTAACTCAGATGTGAGAAAACATGTGGCACCATCAGTTACTGCCGATTCTAGAGGAGATTGAGGACGCTTGCACTGTAACAGTGCTCTGTAAGTAGGTTTGTATTGCTTTCTTTCTTGCTGCCTGATAAACTTGTTAGGATAAATGACTAGAAACAGAATTGCAGGCTCAAATGTATGCTGATTTTAAATTTGGAGAGGTATTACCTAATTTTTCCTCAGTTACTGTCTTACCAGCAGAGTATGGGCATTCCTTTTCCTCCATACGCTAGTCACACACCAAATAAAATTCAAAAAAATTTTACACGGTCTTGTAGTCTTGTAACAATTGTCATAAGTTAGTTCTAACTCTCATCTATAACTATCCAATCAAATTCGTGTTCAGCCTCTACTGGGCCAGTTGTTTCTTCTTTCAAGTGCTTTTGTCTATTCTCCATCTTTTCAAGATGGCATCTGGGTGTAGGCATAGGTGTATGTGATTTCATGCTAGTATGCAGGCGACTGGTTCATGGAGGGTGCTTTTGTCATCATCTGGATTCTTGATGGTCCTACCAGGGTTCTTGTGGGCCTTGCAGATATTCTCTTCACTTTCCATCTGTCCGTGGCTTGGGCCATCTCCTTATCAATTTCTGCCTTCAGTGGCACCTTGCCCCTCACCACTGCAGTCTCCTGGCAGGCCTGCTGGCTTACAATGTTCTACTTCCTCCTGCTTTCCTCAGTGGTAAGCCAGGGTGAAAGTTCTGGCTGCTCTCTCACTGGGGAAAGACACTAATGTGTCCAACTTACACTCTTGGAGGCAAGGCAGCCCAGGACATAGTGGGTGTAAAAAATACGTCAATTTTCCTTCCCTTCTTTTTCTTCAGTAGGCAGTCACACGTCTGGCTCCAATAGTGGGTTACAGGAAGGGAAATGGGTCCACTGCTCAGAGATAACCACTTCTCCCTTTCTGATATTTATCCACCTCCAGACATTTTTCTGTGACTACATATCTACTTTAGGGTGTGGGTAGAGGGAACCTCCTTTCTCTGCTGTTTGTGGTTCCACATGGTAACACTTGGACTAGAGGAACACTCTAGCCTTTCTCTAATGCTTCACTTAGTCCTCTGAAGAGGAGGGGCTTGGAGATGCTGGGCCTGTAAAAGTCAGTACCTCCACTTGCCTGAGACATGCAGAGAGCCCCCATTCTGCCTTGGGGCTCCCTACTGTGAGTCTTACAGGGACAGGATCTGGTCCTGCTGAGGGAGCCTGCTTTTGCCCAATGTTGCCAGTGATCCAGTAGGCAAGGCAGTCAGTGGTGGGGCTCTGTACTGGGAAGCCATAGTCAGTATTTCTCTCTCTCTCTCTCTTTCCCTTAATCCCCTATGGATGCATAAAATTGTTTCCATATTTTACTATTAAAACACAGGCTTTGTAAACATTCTTGTACGTATTTCTTTCCTACTTGTCTGATGAACTCGTTAGGATAAATTACTCAAAGCAGAATTGTAGGGTCAAATGTATGGTAATTTTAAATTTGGAGGGGTATTACCTAATTTTCTAATTACTTAATTCTTTCGTCAGCAGTGTGGAGTTCCTTTTCCTCTGTACCCTTGCCAACACTGGCTGTAATTAATTAAAAAAAAAATCTTTGCTCGTCTGCTAGCTGAAATATTGTTTTAATTTCCATTCGTTTTATTACTAGTGAGCTTGAACATCTTTTCCAATTTGTTTTTCTTCTTTAATTTGCTTGTGTGTGTTCTCTACAAATTTTTCCATTAGGGTGGTTTTTCTCCCCCTTCTTTGATTTGGAAGAGTTATTTTTGTGTTAGGGATCTCCATCCTTTGTTGATGGCAGATTAGAGTGGTGGCTGAGAGCTTGGGTTTTCGAGATCAAACTAAGATATTTAAATTCTGCTGTCACTTCTTCATCTGTAAATTAGTCCATATTGGACAGGTATAAAATATTAGTCTTTTCCTCTCAACCACACCCCTCCAGGGACAACTGGGAGAGATGGCATTGGTAGCAGCCAAGAGGGTTGGGTCTGTACATAATAGTGACAAATCCAGAGAAGGCAGGAAGCATAAAGAGAAGAATCAATGGAGGAAAATGGAAAGAGAGACGATTGAGGGGAGCAGCTCCACTCTGGGGTGTGGGGAAGATAGATGGGCCAAACAGTTTTTTAAAGAACGTTTTTCTGAGTGTTGTAACCTTTCCTTTGTAGACTCTGGTTCCTCCTCCTCCCTGAGCTTTTTATTCAATAAAATTCTTTTCTTGAGCTTTGATACAGAGCTGTATTTCTTTAGTACTTAGCTCTATGTGACACGGGATTTAAGGAGAGCCAGAAGACTCATTTGACCAGGTTATTAACTGAGATGGGGCAAGTGAAGTGCATTTTGCAAACATTTTCCTTTATCTGTTCTTAGTCTTTGTATTGCTTATGACATTTTGCCACGAAGGAAAAATTGTTTTAATTTTAAATATTTTAAAATACTGTCTCCTAAACTTGTGTCAGTGATGATGTATTTGTCTGCAGGTGACAGAAGACACAATGCAGAGGGGCTTAAACTGTAATCAGGGGTACTGGTTAATGTAAAGGTAGGTCTAGCAATGGGTTGGGCTTCACATCAAGGACTGAGATCTTTCCACCTTTCAGAGTATCGACAACATCTTAAGGCTGATTTCTCTTGTTATTCTAGGACACCTAGAACTCTCCTCTTGTTTCGTGTTCAGGGCAGGAAAAAAGGAGAGAAAGTCTGACTTGCCCTGTGGCTCTATCTTAAGGAAGTTTTATTCCAAAAAACTTTTATCAAACATCTCACTGTATCTCAGAAGGTATAGGTGACCTATCGCAGAAGCCATCATTGGCAAAAAGGAGGGGTATTATACTCTTGGCTTATCAGGGGTTCTCAAAGTGTGGTCTCTAGAACAGCAACATCAACCTTCCTTTGAAATAAAAGTTCTCAGGGCCTCACTGCAGGTCTACAGAATCAGAAATTCTCTGATTTAATAAGCCCTCCAGCTGGTTCAAATGTCCCCTCAAGCCTGAAACCCACTGGCTCAGGGCCCACCACTGGAGCTGAGTGGGTATGTCCTTTGAATCACATAGAGTAGTTAAGGGAGGGATGGACTCCTGAATAAAGCTGAGATTCTGGGAGGCAGGAAGAGAGAAATGAAAGCTGGAGAGGTACCAGCAAAGGTCACTACATGGGACAAATGGCCCATAATTCAAACCCAGATGACCTTTTAAATGCAACTTGTTAAATACAAAAATTAAACAGCACCTGGGTGGCTCAGTCACTTAGTGCCTGACTCTTGATTTCGGCTCAGGTCATGATCTCGCAGTTGTGAGATTGAGCCCTGCTTCGTGCTCCACGCTGAGCATGGAGCCTGCTTGGGGTTCTCACTCTTCTTCTCTCTTTGCCCCTCCTCCGCTTATTCCCTCTCTCTCAAAAAAAAAATTAAAAAATTAATACATGCACTTAGTAACGTTTTCTAGCTGTGGAAAGGTATAGGTGGGCATACTATACTCATGATTCTATACTTGCTTTTTTCATTCAGAATGCCAGGGAGATTGCTTTATGTCCATAGCCACGAATCTCAGTCTCTCTAAAAGCTGTATATCATTCCATTTCATGAATGTTCCATAATGTATTCCATCAGTCTCCTCTACCTTGAAGTTTTTTCTAATGTTTTGCTAATATAAACAAGGCCGCAGTGAACATCTACGTCCACACATCTTTGTGTGAGACCAGATATGTACAAGTGGAATTTCCAGCTCAAAGGGAGAGCCATTTAGAATTTTGATAGTTATTTGCAAATTATTCCCCATTGGAACGATACTAATTTGCACTGCCACCGAGAATGTATGAGACCCATTCTCCGCCAGCTCAAGGTAGTACCGCACATCTAGATTTTTGCTTATTGGAGAAGCAAAAAATTATTATTTTAATGTACATCTTTTTGTCACCATTTAAATTGGCATATACTTATATATAAGGAAGGTTGGGTTAATTTTCCATATTTTCTTATGCTTAAAATCACCTTTCTCGAGGGGCCAGCCACACAGACATTCATATTTATATGGTTTCTGCAAGTTCCTGGCTTCAGTGTCATGCAAAGCAGGGTCTTCTGAACTCCACGATTTTGAAGTGACTTTCTAATAGAAAAGAGATTAAATAAAGCATTTCGGGAGTGATAAAGAAGGTCAGTGCTGTTCCATTTGCAAAACTCTGGCTTGTTGAGAACTTTTCAGGCATACATGTCTTAGGCGCAAGCAGGATTCTTTACTATCCAAATGCCTGGGTAAAAAAGCTTGTCAAACCTTCCATTGAGCAGGGACAGGCTGTGGCAAGTCTGAGCTTTCGGTGGAGACCTGAGTTCTCTGTCTGTAGGACGAGGTGTTTACAGTGTTGGCTCTGGTGGGATCCCCCCCAGGACACCCCCCCCCCCCGCTCTGCTGTTGTTTGCTTCCCATTCCTGGGGCCTCGCTGGTCCTCTGCAGGTAGCTTTCAAATACCAGCTCCTCTGGGTCTTGTTAAAATACTTTATCAATGCCCATCTTTCTCTGCAGGGGTGACCTTTAACTCAGCTTTGCTGTCACTACCTGACTTGGATAACCTCCAAAGGAAGGTTGCCATGGCGATCCTGCATTCAGCTCAACCAAATCTGGCTTCTGTATCTTATTAAATGTTCCCTAAAAAGGAAATCACACAGAGACACGGGCGATGAGGGTCATTCACATGTAGCCATGATGTGCTCTCGCCTTGTCTCGCTCCCTGATTACCAGCCTCTCCTCCTCTGCCATGAATCCGGTCCCTGCCCTGCTTCTCCTTGCCCTAATCCCAGCTGTTGTGGTAAATGCTTACATTTTAGGGGGCGAAGGGGTGGGGGATAGTTAGGCAAATGTCAATTTGCCTTTTAGAAGCCGTTTTTTTGCAGCTCAATTCGAACATCACTGGCAAATGTCAGAAGTGGATGTATAATGAGGCCGTGTTAGAGACACTAATTGGACGGATCTCCTTTTTCCTCCTTTTTTTTTTTATTGTGTTTTTCTTCTTTTCCTGGGGACTCTGTTTTCACTGTGACTCTCATTAAATCTGAGGAGATAATCTCCTTTAAACTACAAGCTCGGTGCTTCTTGTAAAGGGAGAGGAGCTGGAATGCACAATGACTGCTGGGGACTTTCAAGAGGTTGTTTTGTATTCACCCCATGGTTAAAAGAAGAGGGGAGAAGGCAAAAAATATGTGACGCTCACAGAGTCTTCAGGAGGATAGATCAGGCTCTCAGTCCCTTGCCAACAGTCAGTCTGGCGAAAGGGATGATTGGGCATCGGGGAAGATAAAGGTCGCTCCTGGAAAGGGCACGTGCTGCCATCAGTCTTCGGGTCCCCCTGCCTTTAGAAGCAGAGGCCCCACATCTGCTCTGAGAGGAGGGGAGGCCTGACCCTCTGGCCAGTGCAGAGACGAGGGGCTGGAGATGTGGGCAAACTCTGCTGGTCCTTACCTCCTCCCAGAGTGTCTTCCCCACCCTGACCCCCGTGTTAGTCTGCTATAGGCCTGCCATAATGAAATACCACAGACTGGGCAGCTTAAACATTTATTTCCTCACATTTCTGGAAGTGGGAAGTCTGAGCTCAAGATGGTGGTACAGTTGTTTCCTTCTGAGGCCTCTCTCCTTGGCTTGCAAATGCTTGTCTTCTTCTTGAGCCCTCACATGGTCTCCCAAGTGCATATCTATGTCCTAATCACTCCGTCTTATAAGGACACCAGTCAGATTAGATTGGGGCCCACCCATATGACCCCATTTTACCTCTTTGAGGACCCTATCTGTCCCCAAATACAGTTGCATTCTGACGTGCTCGGGGTTAAGACTTCCCCATAAGAACTTTGGTAGGACTCAGTTCAGTCCCAAATAGTCACCTGCTCCTGACCAGTCATCTTTACTGGGCTACCCTTGCCCCCATGCTGTGTTTGTTGAGGAGAATCGCCAGGATTCTGTTCTAGAAGCATGTCTCAAAAGCAAACCGGAAAACTGGAACAGTGTCTGGAACCTCATTTTTACTAGATGTTGGTTGCCATTATGATGAAATGCTAACAAAATTTGATGTTTAAATAATATAATGATCTGCGGTTAAAAATATAATAAAGCATAGGGGCACCTGGGTGGCTCAGTCAGTTAAGCGTCCGACTTCGGCTCAGGTCGTGATCTCACAGTCTGTGGGTTCAAGCCCCATGTCGGGCTCTGTGCTGTCAGCTCAGAGCCCGGAGCCTGCTTCAGATTCTGTGTCTCCCTCTCTCTCTGCCCCTCCTCTGTGGTCTGTCTCTCCCTCTCTCTCAAAAATAAAATAAACATTAAAAAAATATAACAAAGCATAATGTTCCAATAAATAGGAGTTGTAGGTGAGGTCACTCATTACACTCTCTTTGGGCTCTCGGATCTCTCCCGTTGCACGCCACAGAGCCCTAATTAATACGTTGCGTACAGCATGATTCTTGTTCATTCGTTTCTGGTGTTGGAAGCTCCATCCGGGCAAGAACTGTGACTGTTTTCTTCACTCTGTATCCTAACCACTTTACACGGCATGTACTTGAAAATAAATGGTTACGGGCACCTGGGTGGCTCAGTTGTTTGAGCGTCCGACTTCGGCTCAGGTCATGATCTCACAGTTTATGAGTTCAAGCCCCATATCAGGCTCACTGCTGTCAAGCCTGTCAGCACAGAGCCTACTTTGGATGCTCCGTCCCCTCCCCTCTGCCCACCGCCCCCTTCCCCCCGCCTGCTTGCACTCTCCCCAAAATAAGTAAATATTAAAAATGCTAAAAAAAAATATGGTGAGTCTGGAATATTACTCAGCCATCAAAAAGGATGAAATCTTGCTATTTGCAATGACATGGATGGGCTAGAGTGTATTATGCTAAGCAAAATCAGTCAGAGGAAGACAACTACCATATGATTTCACTCATATGTGGAATTTAAGAAACAGATGAACATATAGGAAGGGGGGAAGAGAGAGAGGGAAACAAACCATAATAGACTCTTAACTATAGAGAACAAACTCAGGGTTGATGGAGGGAGGTGGGTGGAGACTGGGCTAGATGGGTATTAGGGAGGGCACTTGTTGTATGAGCACTGGGTAAGTGACGAATCACCGAATTCTAGTCCTGAAATATTGCACTGTATGTTAAATAACTAAAATTTAAATAAAAACTTGAAACAAATAAACAAACTAAACGGTGAATAAGTAAGTTTATATGCATTCTTATTCCTCCCTCTGTTACAAAACAAATGGCCACAACTCAAGTGCTTTTCTGGTAAGTCAGTGTCCAGCACCCCCACCCCCACCCCATCTGGGAAATCTACCCACAAGTGCTGAGAGGGGGACCCTCCACCAGAGAGGACTCCCCACCTCCTCCAGCTGCCTTGGCCCAGAGTTAACCACTGACTCTTCCCTTTGTCTTCTAAGAGATAAACACGAACATGGATCTGTTTTAAAAGCTTCACTTGAAGCTTGAAGGATTTGTATTAAAGAAAATAAAACCTTAGAAGTGGTCCTGGGGTTTCACTTCCTCAAAGTTTGTTACCTCCAGGTGTCAGACCTGCCTCCGGCTCCCTCCCATCTCCAGAGCAATCTATTTGCTGAGCCTCAGGCCTGTCCCCAGCTTGTGAGGCTTCTCCTTGCACAGCTGAGTCAATCTGGTGTTATCCACTTAGCCCCCTACCTCGTTCTGGAGCCTCCCCACCCCTGTGCCTGGGAAGGTCAGAGCTGGCATCAAAACTGTCTTCGGAGAGGTATCCCTCACCTTCTGTGAAGATTTCCTGTTAGGTTATCACACCTGGCGACCCACATCCCAATCATAGCATTGGCTTCTGCATTGTTAAGCACTCCCCATTTCAGGACACTTACATGAGGACTTGGGTCTGCACCCTGGAAAATAGCCACTGTCGTGACTTTTCCCAACACCAGGAAGGTCCTGCCCCAAAGAAAAACCACAACTTCTGCCCAAAGCCACTAGAAATTAATGCTCCAGGTTTTGGCTTCTAGCTCTCTGAGCCTCAGAGATATTGGGGTTCAGTGTCTGGGGCTCTGGTTTTGCAGGTCTCTTTACCCATAAATTAGGGCCAAGGTGGCACTCTAAGACATTAAGGGATAGTGGGTTGGCCCAGAAAGGCTCAGCTTATAGCAAGGGGCAGTGGAGATGCCCGGGGGCGGGGGGGTGTGCCTGGCACAGAAACCGCCTGGTCTCTGGCCCCTAATGCTTATCTGGGGGACTCAGAACGTGTCCCCGTGCGGAGTGAAGCCTGAGTGGAGTGGAGAAAAAGAGAGGGCCCCAGAGCCAGTCTTAGGTGGTCATTAGCCTTCCCACCCCTTCTCTTAACTCTGCAGATACAGGACAAAATCGGGGCTCACTGGGTCAGTTCATAGAGACAGGTCTTCCCTGGGGTAGAGGTAGCCGGGGCTTATGCCCCTCCTCAGAGGAGGTGAGGAGGGGGTCTTGGAGAACCCCTCCCCGGCTCTGCCTGCCCAGGAAGAGGGAGGAGTAAGGAGATGGGCTGGAGGTGAAGCTGGTGATCATGACATTGGAATTGGCTGAACTCTCTTTGTCATTTGCTTTCACTGTGTTCCTGACCTTGTGCCGAAGGATTGCACACAAATGTTCTCATCCCATTCTTACAGGTGCCTTTGAGTTAACAGATAGAGAAATGGGAGACTCCAGGAGACCCAGATCACACTGCTAGCTTGAGGCATGACCAGACTTTATTTATTTATTTATTTAAAAAAAAATTTTTTTTTAACATTTATTTATTTTTGAGACAGAGAGAGACACAGCATGAACGGGGGAGGGGCAGAGAGAGAGGGAGACACAGAATCAGAAGCAGGCTCCAGGCTCTGAGCCATCAGCCCAGAGCCCGACGCGGGGCTCGAACTCGCGGACCACAAGATCATGACCTGAGCTGAAGTCGGACGCTTAACCGACTGAGCCACCCAGGCACCCCGAGGCATGGCCAGACTTTAAACCTTGATTCCCTGATTCCCAAACTGGCCCTGTCCAGGGCTCTGGCCCATAGGTTCTCACTACTCTCTCCTTTAGCGGGTAGAGACAGAACTCTCCTGAGCCAGTTTTGAGAAGCTCATACCTGAGAGGTGGAGACTGACAAATAAAAACGTCTTCAGTGCAACAGGAGCCGCAGTCTCAATTCCCTGGGTTGTAGGAAGGACCCCAGGAGTCTTGGGGTGCCCATCCTGAGCACATGGTGTGCGTTGTGGCAGATGAAGGAACACGCCGGCTGCAAACATTCCAAGTTCCTTAGGAGCTGGCCACGTAAGTGGCCGGGAGCTCTGGGGAAGGCCAGCGCCATCTGCATGGGGACATTCCTTCCATTCTAGTTTACAACCTGCCTCATCAGGACGGGGTCCTGGGTCGTCCCCACCACGACCACAGGCATCCTTGTTTCCTGTCCTCTCAGGCTTGGTTCGCCTTCAAAAGAGGGTGGAAAACAGATCCCAGCCCGGGGCTGCTGCTGTGTGGCCACCTGGAAGGTGACAACATATTTAAAAAAAAAATTTTTTTTAATGTTTATTTTTGAGAGAGGGTTTTGAGAGAGGGAGAGAAACAGAGCACAAGCAGAGGAGGGGCAGAGTGAGAGGGGGACACAGAATCCAAAGCAGGCTCTAGGCTCCTCGCTGTCAGCACAGAGCCCGACTCGGGGCTCAAACTCACGGACCGAGAGATTTTGTTGTGTTCTTGTCATTTAACAATCCCTGTCTTTGTCGTCCCTGCCCCACCTCGCTTACCTTGCAAACCGTGGTACCAGGTCACCTCAGACAACATCAGTGGGGGCCCACAGGCAACTGCGTTCCAGGGGAGGCAAGAGCCCCAGGCAGCAAGCGTGTTCATGGGCACACCAAGGGTAGAGCCTGGAGGCTGGGTGACTGCCCCCAGCACCCCCTGGCCCCATGAAGAGCGAAATCATTTCCAGACCTTCCAACAGGCATAGAAGCAGTGCAGAGCTGGCCCCAAGGGCATTGAGGAGAGAGAGGGTCAAAGGGAATGTGGGCAGACATCTGGCAGTTGACAGCAAGGACCAGATGGTGACACCGCAGAGGTCCTCAGGATTTGGGGGCCATCACAGGGAGATGAGGGCATTCTGAACTAAGTCAGATTTTCTCCCAGCCTTATGGAGCGATGGCTCCAAACAGAACTAAACCCGAGTTCCGAGTTACGGAAAGACAAGCAGGTCTCCTTATTTGCACACCGAGTGGGGGACTACAGTTCATGTCTGCCACCCATGTTGCCAGACTTAAAGGCCCTTTCTTCAGGGGGCAGGACTCTGGCCTTTTTTACAGACTGGGTGTTGGAGAAGGAAGCAGGGGCTGGTTCTGAATTAGGGGATGGGGATACAGGCCTGTATAGGAAGAGGGTGAGTGCGGATGGGGAGGGGGTGCTTGGTGGGCGGATGCAATTTTGTGTCTTTGTCCCAGGGGAGGTGGGGAGGGGGCAGAGGCCAGTGTCTCAGCATAACGTAAATTATCCAGACATGGCCACCACAAGGAGCTTTCTTTTGGAGGCAGGAGAAAGCTGGGAGCCTGTGCGTCAGGCCGCCTTCCTGGGCCTCCAGCTCTGCTCAGCATCTCCTACTTCTTGTGCGGCTTCTTTGCATTTACCGGCCCTGTGGTGGCATTTCCTGGATCAGCTGCTGACAAATAGCTTCTCAACGAATGCTCTGATGGGTGTGTTCTGTGATAGGGAAACCTGAAATAAATTGTGCTAAGCCTTACATTGGGTGTCAAAATGAGGAACGAGAAGGAACCAGAAAAAAAAAACAAAACTCCACGATTTTCCAGTAAAAGAAATCTACATTTCATTTTCTCAGAATCCATTCTTTTAGAATGGATACCGGGGAGCTAAAACTGTCTTCTTTTAATTTCCTTATATCTTTCACTTGGATCTTGAAAACACCAGAAGACACATCACAAACAGATGCAGCGGCTTCTTCTGTGACCTCCTTCCTATCAAGCACCGAGCAAGGCACGGTCACCTTGCACATGATGCTTGGTCTGCTACCCGAGTGAGGGCTGCTCCAGACAGAGGGCTCAGTAACACTCTCTCTTGGAAATGATGCAGGTGGGGACTCCCTTGAACTCCACCTTCTGTGATCATGTAGGATGATACGGTTCCCTTAATGCACACAATTATGAAAATGGCTCTTGTTAACGACGAGCCTGGCTGCTTCCCACAACAATTCTGCTTCCTTGCAAAAAGCCAAGAGATGTGTCCATGGCTGGTTTGTCAGGACTCTTACAGGTAGAAGGTGAAAAATGGGTCTACAACTACAGATTTCCAGCAGATTTCCAGATTTCCTTCTTTCAGAGAAGGAAGCCATGAGCCCCCCACTCGCCTTTCAAATGGAGGGGTTCTCTTTGCCGATTTCATCTGGAGGGGAAAAGGTCTCTGTTGCTGAAATAGGTTTGAAAACCATGCGACTAGGAAGCCCCGAATGGACAACAGCCTTCACTCCATAGGGAAAGATTGAGTGTGGGGTTTTGGTTAACTTCAGCCTCAATCAGAAGTGTCTTTAAAAAATTTTTTTTAAATGTTTTATTTATTTTTGAGGGAGAGAGAGAGGGAGAGAGAGAGACAGAGTGCAAGTGGGGGAGGGGCAGGGAGAGAGGGAGACACAGAATCTGAAACAGGCTCCAGGCTCTGAGCTGTCAGCACAGAGCCCAATGCGGGACTCGAATTTGTGGACTGCAAGATCATGACCTGAGCTGAAGCTGGACGCTTAGCCCACTGAGCCACCTGGGCACCCTGTTTTTTTTAAACGTTTATTTTTGAGAGAACCTGCACCTGTGCCTGCACAGGCAGGAGAGGGCCAGAGAGACAGGGGGAGGGACAGGGAGAGAGAGAGGGAGAGGGGTAGAGAGAGAGGGGGACAGAGAGTCCCAGATGGGCTCTGTGCTGACAGCAGAGAGCCCAGTTTGGGGCTTGAACTCTCAAACCCTTGAACCCTGAGACTGTGATATGAGCCAAAGTTGGATGCTTAACCGACTGAGTCACCCAGATGCCCCTTGATCAGAAGTGTTTTTTTTTTAAAGGTAATTTTTTTAAATGTATATTTATTTTTGAGAGAGAGACACACACACAGCATGAGCAGGGGAGTGCAGAGAGGGAGGGAGACACAGAATCCGAAACAGGCTCCAGGCTCCAGGTCTGACAGCACAGAACCGGAAGCGGGGCTTGAACTCATGAACCATGAGATCACAACCTGAGCTGAAGTCAGGTGCTTAACTGACTGAGCCACCCTGGCGCCCCAGAAATGTCTCGATCGGAGTCATATTACAGTGTTGAGGAAGCCAGTCCCGTCCAGGTGGGAATGATGCCATCAATGTTTTGTGTAGGCTTCTGCCCTGTACTGCTTTGACCAAGGACCATGACTAGGGAGCAGTTGATTTTCTTGTTAGCCCTGGTTTGAGTGAACTGGCACTTTAGGCATGCTGGGCTGTCCCATCACAAGATGCAGCAGCCCACATGGGTGCTCACAGAGGATGCCACCCCACCTTTTCCTATTTGATCCCAGCATAGGCTTGGGGCAGGAACACTGGTGTTCTTGGCCTACCGTTCACTAACTCCGTGACGTTGGCAGCTACACTTTCTTCATCTGAAAAGCAGGGAGGACAGAACTTACAAAGTTCTTCTAAAACGGAATCAGATCATTCACATGTAATGCATAGCATGCTGTCTGGCACAGATCAGAGTCTCACTGAATTATCATCATCATCATCACCATCATCTCAGGAGTGGATGGCCTGTGGGTCAGTGACTGAGCATCACAGGGGCTGCAGGTGAGCCCTCTGGGACGTGAAATGTGTGACATGGAAGCACAGCGCAGTTGTTCAAGGAAGAACTCCAAATTCTCTCTTGCTACATTTAGGAAGGGCAAGTCTGCCCACTGGTCCCTTGAGGATAAGCAGCCCATGGAGTTTTGCTGGAGGGGCATGACCAAGAAGACCCCATGATGCATTTTTGTTTACATTGAAGTAAAATTGGTATACAACATTATATAAATTTCAGGTGTACGACATTATAATTTGACATCAGTAATACTACAAAGTGGTCACCATTAAAAGTCTAGTTACTGTCCATCTGCTATGGACACTCACCACCTATTTCACTCCCACCCTCCCACCCCAGTCCCCTCTAGTAACCACCAATCTGTTCTCTGTCTCTATGAGTTTGAGTTATTTTGTTTGTTCATTTGTTTTGTTTTTTAGATTCCACATTTGAGTGATACCATACGATATTTGTCTTTCTCTATCGGACTTGTTTCACTCAGAATAATGCCCTCTAGGTCCATCCATATTGTTGCAAATGGCAAGATCTCATTCTTTTTTTTATGGCTGATTAGTATTCCATTGTATATATGAAATGTGTATATACCACATCTTCTTTATCCGTGCATCCATTGGTGGACATTGGTATTGTTACCATTTCTCCTGGATATTGTAAATAATGCTGCCATGAGTGGTGGTGCCTATATATTTTTGAATGAGTGTTTTTGTATTCTTTGGAGAAATACCCAGAAATGGAATAGCTGGATCATATTGTAGTTGTATTCATAATTTTTTGAGGAATCTCCGTACTGTTTTTCATAGTGTCTGTACCAGCTTATGTTCCCACCAGCACGTATGAGGGTTTCCTGTTCTCCACATCTTCTCCAACACTTGTTATTTCTTCTGTTGTTGACAGTAGCCATTGTAACCAGTGTAAGGTAATAACTCATTATGGTTTTGATATGCATTTCTGTAATAATTAATGATGTTAAATGTCTTTTCTTGTGGCTGTTGTATGTCTTCTTTGGAAAAATGCTTATTTAGGTTCTCTGCCCTTTTTTTTTTTATTTAAATTTTTTTTTAATGTTTATTCATTTTTGAGAGACAGAGATAGAGTGTGAGTGGGGTAGGTGCAGAGAGAGAGGGAGACACAGAATCCGAAGCAGGCTCCAGGCTCTTAGCTGTCAGCATGGAGCCCGACGCGGGGCTTGAACCCACAAACCATGAGATCATGACCTGAGCTGAAGTTGGACGCTTAACCGACTGAGCCACCCAGGCGCCCCTCTCTGCCCTTTTTGAAATTGGGTTGATTGTTGTTGTTGTTGAGTTGTATGGGTTCTTTATGTATTTTGGATACATAATCCTTTGTCATATATATGACTTGCAAAAATTTTCTCCCATTCAGTAGATTGCCGTTTCATTTTGATGTTTTTTTTTTTTTCTCACTGTGCAGCTTTTTAATTGATGGAATCCCATTCGCTTATTCTTGCTTTTGTTTCCCTTCTCTTTGGAGTCACATCTATAAAAATACCACTAAGACCAATGCTAAGGAGCTTATTACCTATATTTTCTTCTAGGAATTTTATGGTTTTAGATTTTACATTCAAGTCTTGAATACATTTTTGAGTTTATTTTTGTGTATTGCATGCAATAATGATACAGTTTCATTCTTTTGTGTGTGGGTGCCCAGTTTTTCAAACATCATTTATTGAAAGACTGTCCTTTCTCCATTGTATATTCTTGGCTCCTTGTCATAAATTAATTGCTCATATATGTGTGGGTTTAATTCTGGGCTCTCAATTCTGTTGCATTGTTCTGTGTGTCTGTTTTGATTATTGTAGCACTGTTTTTTTAAAAAGTGCTTATATTATTTACTTTGAAAGTGAAAGGGAGAGAGAACACGTGTGTGTGTGAGTATGGGCAGGGCAGAGAGACAGGGAGAGAGAATCCCAAGCAGGCTCCGAGCTGTCAGCATGGACAGTCTCATGAATTGTGAGATCATGACCTGAGCCGAGGTCAAGAGTCAGATACTTAACCAACTGAGCCCAGGTGCCCCATTGATTATTATAGCTTTATAACATAGTTTGAAATCAGGGTGCATGATGCCTCCAGCTCTTTTCTTCTTTCTTAAGTTTGCTCTGCCTATTCGGGATCTTTTATGGTTCCATGCAAATTTTAGAATTATTTGTTCTAGTTCTGTGAAAAATGCCATTGGAATTTTGATAGGTATTGCACTGAATCTATAGACTTTTTTGGGTAATATGAACATTATAACAATATTCTTCTAATATGTGAGCATGAAATATCTTTTCATTTATTTGTGTCTTCTTCAATTTCTTTATCAGTGTTTTATAGTTTTCAGTGTAGAGGTCTTTCACTCTCTTAGTTAAATTTGTTCCTAGGTATTTTATTCTTTTTGATGCAGTTGCAAATGGGATTGTTTTCTTAATTTCTCTTTCTGATAATTTGCTATTAGTGTACAGAAACTCAACAGATTTCTGTATGTTGATTTTGTTGTTTTTTAATAAAACATTTTAAAATTTTATTTTAGAGAGAGGGAGAGAGAGTGTGAGCAGGGGAGAGGGGCAGAGGGAAAGAGAGATAATCTTATTAAGCAGGCTCATGCTCAGCATGGAGCCCCATGTGGGGCTCCATCCCATGATCCTGGGATCATGACCTGAGCCAAAATTGAGTCGCATGCTCAGCTGACTGAGCCAGATGCCCCCAGATGGGTCTTGTTCTTGCCTTTTTTTTTTTTTTTTAAATCCATTCAGCCACTCTGTGTCTTTTGATTGGAGAGTTTAGTGTGTTTACATCTGAAGTGATTATTGATAAGTATGTGCTTATTGTCATTTTGTTAATTGTTTTCTGCTGTTTTTGTAGTTCTTTTCTCTTCCTTTCTTTTTCTCTTTCTTTCCCCCCCGTGGTTTGATGGCTTTCTTTAGTGTTATGCTTAGACCACTTTCTCATTTTCTTTTGTATATTTAGTATAAATTTTTGCTTTGTGGTTACTGGGAGGTTCACATATAATTTCCTAAGTAAATAAAGGTCTGTTTTGATTTGATAGCAACTTAAATTTGATTGCATTATAAACTTGACATTGCCTCCCATTTTATATTTTTGATGTCACATTTCCCATCTTTTAATTTGTGCATCACTTTACTAATTATTATAGCTTTAGTTAATTTGACTATTTTTGTCTTTTAACCTTCTTAGTTGCTTTATGAGTAATTGATCGTACTACCTTTACTATATATTTCCCTTTCCCTTTTCTGGTAAGATTTTTGCTTTCTTGTATTTTCTTATTATAAATTAGTGCCATTTTCTTTAGTCCCTTTACATTTTTTGTAAGGCTGGCTTAATGGTAATGAACTCCTTTAGCTTTTGCTTATTTGGAAAACTCTTAATAATCTCTTTTAATTCCTGAATGATAACCTTCCTGGGTAAAGAATTCTTAATTGGACGTTTTATCCTTTTAGTACTCTGAATATGTCATGACAGTCTTTTCTGGCTTACAAAGTTTCTGCTTAAAAGTCTGTTGATAGCCTTATGTGATTTCCCTTGTATGTGGTAAGTTTTTCTTTCTTTCTGCTTTTAAGATTCTCTCTTTAACTTTTACCTTTTTAATTATAAAGAGTCTTGGTGTGGCTCTTTTTAGATTCATCTTATTTGGAACTCTCTGGGATTCCTAGACCTGGGGTGTCTCCTTCTTTAGGTAAGTTTTGGGTCATTTTTCTCAAATAAGTTTTCTGGCCCTTTCCCTCTCTCTTCTCCTTTTGGGACCCCTGTAATACAAATATTATTTCATTTAGTACTGTCTCAAAGGTCCCTTGAATTATATTCATTTTTTAAAAGGTTGTTTTTTTTTTTTTTTTTTTTTTTCCCTCCTGCTCGGTCTGGATGAGTTCTATTTCTTTGTCTTCCAGTTTGTTGATCTTACCTTTGGCCTCATCCAGTCTGTTGAAACCTTCTATTGTATCTGTTAGTTCAGTTATTGTATTTTCAGCTCTGTAACTTCTGTTTGGAACTTACTTATATTTTCTAGCTCTTTATTGATGGTTTACTTGGCTCGTCCATTCTTTTCTCAAGTTCAGTGAGCATCTTTATAATCATTACTTTGACTCTTCCTCAGGTAGATTGCTTAGTCCATTTCATTAATTTCTTTTTCCATTGTTTCGTCTTGGTCTTTCACTTGGAACATATTCCTCTGTCTGTTCATTTTGCCTGACTTTCTGAGTTTGTTTCTATGTGTTAGGCAAATCAGCTACCTTTCCCAGTCTTGAGGGAGTGGTCTTGTGTAGGAGATGTCACATGGAGCCCAGAAACATAATTACCTCTGACTATTAGAGCTGGTCACTTAAAGGGTATCCCCTATGTGGGATGCACATGCCTGTCTGCTGTGGTGGGGCCACATCTGTGGCATAGAGGCAAGTAAGACTGGCACCTGCTTGGCTGTAGTGTGTAGTTGTGCTGTGGTGTAGGGACAGGAAGGGCTAGTAATTGGCCCATCTGTGACTTGCTGTTGCACTGGGCAGTGTTTTCAGCTGGGTAAGCCCACCACCTCTAGCGTGTTGGGGAAATAGTTTCAAAATGGCATGTGCCAGTGCCATCATTGGCAAAATACAATGAAGTTGCAAATATAGTGCCTTCCAGCGTCTCTGTCCCCAGAGGAAGTCCTAATAGTTTCCTGCCTCTTTGGCAGGTGATTTAAGGTTAATAAGTGGGTCTTTTTCGCATATGGTATAGGTGCTTTTCAAATTGATGTTTTGTGCTGAGTCCTAGGGTGAGTTCCTGTGCATGAGCCCTTTAAGACTGGGTTGTTTATTCCCTACAGTTCTATGATTTCCCTGGACATAATCCCCAGTGTTTTTCAAAGCCTGCCATTTAGGGGGCTTGTTCCTCTTGTGCAGGATCTAAGGGTTGAGATGCCTGATGTGGAACATAAACCCATTACTCCTCAGGATAAAGTTCTATATTTTTGAGATCCCTCCCAATTGTGGATTGAAATGCCTGGGATGGTCCCCCCGCTTTTTTTTGTGACATAGTGTCTCTATCTCTCCTACCTGTCTTGATGCTATCCTTTTTGTCCTTTGTTGTGGATCCTCTGTTTACTCAGTTTTCTGGTCTTTTTCAGAGGAAAGTATTCCATATGTAGCTGTACATTTATTGTGTCTGTGGGAAGGAGTGTGTTCAGGATCTTCCTACACTGCCATCTTGCACTCAACTCCCCATTAGGCAGTTTTTAAAAGAACATCTACTTGAATTCTCTCTCCCAACCTCATCTTAGGGAGTTGAAACAGGATCAGCTGTGCCTAGTGTTGTGAACTTCATGAAATCTGGCCTGTTACAGAAGCCAAAATGCTTAGTGCATTTCCTGGGGGGAAACAACACAAAATAACAGAGAGTGGCTTGAGAGAAGGAAAAAGGGCATTTATTCCTTCAAGGAGAATGTCAAACATTCAGTCTAAACACCCCCGTAACTAATTCATTACTTTACACCAAGCAGACATCTTTTAAATTAGGTGGAATACAAATGAGTCTTGTTTTGTGCCATTAATTTCAATGGTTTTACACAATATTTGAATCACTGGTTTTTCTTCTCCTTTGGAGGCAGACCAAGTCAGGCTGAATCTACTCGCATTAAAAGCCATTCATGGGACCCAGCCAGCCCCATCTTGCAGATGGAACGCCATATGTTTTGGCTTGCCCCCACATATGGAACAGTGATATTCAATCCAAGAATAGAATGCACTATTTCTCTACGTCTGCATTGTCGGTCACCTCTAACCCATAAGCATTTTCTGTTCTGGACAGAGGTAGGCAAGTTTATCTGGAAAAGATTCAGAAAGATGCTGAAAGTCTGAAGAGATGGCTTTTGTTTTCTCTGGCTCCTTCTAGACTCAAGACCTCAAATGCAATCAGTTCTAAGAATTTAGTGCATCCATAATATGGCACTTGGAAGTATTCCATTTTTACTTTTCCAAGAATGTTGGGCCTTTTCACTTGAAAGCATAACATTTGACTTTTTGTTAAAGTCTGAAGACTATAAATAACGAGTTAGCTTGTTCTAGTCCTTTCAAACTCATTTGAACTTAATTTGATGCTTCTTGGGGTGATCTCAGCATGGAAAAGCAGAAGTACTGTGGCTCAGGAGAGACTGGTAAATATGGCATCTAGATCATATCTACAACTAGAATAAGCCTTGAGTGTTTGGAGAAACTTGACAGGAAAGACAGAGTAAAGGTAGTAAGAAGGAAGGGCTCATTTTCCTGTTTACCCACGTTGCTGCTGACTGGCTGTGTGACTTTGAGCGAGTGCTGGGATTATGTTCCTCACCTATAAAATACGGGAATTAGGTAGAATTGGCAATAGCAAATGGATTTCATCTCTCATGGTATCTTGCACTGGTGGGTACTGGCTGAGGCTTAGTGTGCATGGTGGTGAGGTGAATTAGATGTTCGCTGTGAGCCTGGGGCCTGGAGGTGAGCATGGCCACCACTTAACTTGGTTTAGAATTGAATGTCTCCAAGGTCCTTTCCAGCAGTAACATTTTGTAACTACGATTCAGTTTGTTCCAACGATTGACCTTGAGGATCCTGGGCACCATTTGGAAACCTCTTAGTGACTAAAGAAGGCTGCTCGGACTTCTTCAAAGCATTCTCGAACATGAGGAATGCCTGTACACAAACCCCTATGTCCATCTGCCCATTGCTGTGAGGTTTTCCTGCCCAGACAGGGAATAGTTCCAACAACAGACCGTTTGATGTCATGGAAACACAGATGCAGCTACTCTGGAATTCTGATTTTAATGAGATTGTAAACCAGAAGCAAGGGTTAGATAATGGAATCTCATCTTGTTTGAGATCCCTGAGGTGTGGCCCGTCTCTTCTGGTAGCTCTTTGGGTTTCAGTCAGCTATAATCATGGCCTTTGAGTTACCAAATGTCTATTTTCTGGGTCCTTGGAGATTGAGCTTTAAGAAATCTAGGCCCTGAGATTGCCTGACCCTGTAGAACAGGCTTTCAAGCAAGCTGCCTGAACCATGACCTGTAACGGTACATTAAAATGTGACTTTCTGGGGCGCGTGGGTGGCTCAGTCAGTTAAGTGTCCGACTTCAGCTCAGGTCATGATCTCACGGTTTGTGGGTTCGAGCCCCGTGACAGCTCAAAGCCTGGAGCCTGCTTCGGATTCTGTGTCTCCCTCTCTCTCTCTCTGCCTCTCCCCCACTCGCACTCTGTCTCTCTCTCTCTCAAAAATAAATAAATATTGAGAAAAATAAAAAAATAAATAAAATGTGACTTTCTATTTCTCTTTTCGCTGAGATGCCACAGGCCAGGAACATGACTCTCGCATTCCAAAGCCAGGAGCTACACATCCACTCAGGACTTGCAAAGGGGGTGACCTAAATCCAGCGTCCTGATCCTTAACCCACCGCCCATCTCAAGGCCATATAATTGTGGAAAATGGCAATTGGAAAGAGGATATTTGGGGGTAGAGTTGGTAGGTGATATGACCCGCCCCCCACCCCAATCCACACACCACAGGGGAGAGGAGGCAAAACAAGTAAGAAAAGCCTCTGGAGGACCACCTGGAATGCTGCTCTTCCTTAGAATTGGGTGACACAGTGGACTGTGACCTGATACATGTTGGAGTTATTGATTAAGGATTAAAGATGAAGTTATAGATTGAGGCACCAGAGCTGGGAGGATGGAGGCTGCTGGCAGGCAATGTTGTGAATTTTCTGTGAGTCCAATGGGTGTGAGGAGGAGATTTGGTCTGGAAACTTTGCCCAGGAGGTACAATTGGAAGGATGATGGACCCGACGCCTGGTGATCCTTGAATGCTCATGTGTTAGCACTGTGAACGAAAATGTGTCAGTGTATGTGTATATGTGTGTGTATTTGTGTTAGTCATGAGAGACTACACTTATGCTTTTCTTCTTTTGATTTGAAGATCTAATTGGCTTTGTTAAGTAATTTATGAATTGGGTAGTATACCATTCAGCAAGTAGAGGGGAGCTCCCATAGACTTATGTTTGGAAACAGTCTCCACTTCTGAGCCACTTAACAGAACATACCTAGTGAAGGTTACTTTAGAGCTCTGCTCTGCACTCAGGGTCCCTGCTTGAGGGAGTTTCCATCATTCTATTGTTTCATCTGGGTCATGTTGTCTATTTGGGCACAGTACAGGAATAGTCAACCAGATGGCTGTGTGTGTGTGTGTGTGTTTGTGCTGGTTCTTATATGTCTTACTCCAGAAGTATTATGCCACTTCTGCCTAAAGTCAATTGGCCATATCTAGTTAGAATTAGGTTCTGCCTCACTGCAAGTGGGCTGGAAAATGTGGGAGAGCAGATGGAATGCTTGTTGACCAGCACTGCCTCTGCCACAAGCTTTTTAACTGTGGGCTCTTGTACAGTGATCTGGCTGGACCCCAGTGTTAATATCTTTCTGTGTTTTTCTCTTGAGATAGATTCCAAAAGAAGTTCTTCTAATCTCTTACCTATAGAGTGACTCTCCATATCCAATGCTCTGGAAGGAGGAAGAAGGCTAAAACGGGGTTTGTGGAGGGGAAATCTCAACATTTAATATGCCCAGAATCACTCAGTCCCTCTGTCCCGTACCTTTGCCTGGTATCCACAGTTCTTTGGTTTTATCCTCTCCAGTGCTCCATGTGTGAGGAGCTGTCATCTAGTTTCCCAGAGGGCAGAGGGAATCAGAGGGTTTAATCACTACTGTAATGTCTCTTAACCATTTTTCCTGTTTTTAGCCTCATCTTCACCCCACATTCACAGGCACCTGGTGCCACCTTTCCTATGCCAGCTTACAACGTAGTCAGGTCAGTCTGTATTAATCCCTGTGCTTTTCATCTTCCAAATTTCTCTTGTTTTCTTTCCCATGATTTATGTGCCAGAAGATTTGCATCCTTTTTTAAAAAAAAATTTTTAGTGTTTATTTATTTTTCAGAGAGAGAGAGAGAGAGAGACAGAGAGACAGAGAGACAGAGCACGAGTGGGGGAGAGGCAGAGAGAGAGGGAGACACACAATCTGAAACAGGCTCCAGGCTTCAAGCTGTCAGCACAGAGGCCGACGCAGGGCTCGAACTCATGAACCATGAGATCATGACCTGATCTGGAGTCAGACATTCAACCGATTGAGCCACCCAGGCGCCCGGATTTGTATCCTTTTTAAAAATCATTTTAATAGGATTTCTAAAGTCAATAGAGGTAAATGGATGCGTTCAATCCCCATCTTTATGCAGAAGACCTGTTCTCACAATTTTTAGAAATCTCCCTTTCTTGTTAAATGACAATTCCTGGAATCTTACATACATCTTATCATTTAAAATTGTTTGTATAGGAACTTGGGACAGCTCTGTCCTACTCCCATTCAGGAAGCAAAACAGGGCACTTTACTCACCCTGCCTTCCTTCTCTGTAGTAAGAGTGGTAAGTAGGTATCTTAGCTTTGGAGTATTTTTGTAGATGACAAACCATAGTTAATTCAAAGGAGCTTGGTAGAGTAGGACCACTGAATGTGGAGAGAGAGTTTTCTTTTTCATTACCTGGAGCACAAATTCATCCACCACATATGCCCTCAAGCCCTAAAACTGTTGTGCTGTGACTCTGGTACCATAAACCTTCAGGGTAGCATATTGTGGCTTTATCATGGGCTTTTTCAACTTGGAAGACGCGTAGTGTCTCTTAATGTTTTAAGAGTTTATTTAATGGTTTATGGAAAGCTTGATGAGAGCCCACTTTGTTCTCTTTATAGGGAGTTATAAAAGACCTTATTTCCAGAAACACGTCGTAATTTATCTTTTTTTTTTCTCTTGTAGAATATGGCAGAATGAAAGGAGATTTCAAGGGGAGGGGCGGTGTCTGTGGGACACAGAGACACTATATTGAAGGTACAGCCTGAAATAGACTCTCCAGTAGAAATGGGTCATTGTTTGTGCTTTTCAAAGGGAGGATAAACACATGCTTTGTGCTTGGAGTTTGTTTAGAATATGGTTGAGACTCAGCTAATCAACTCTGCTTTTAAACCTACTCTGGGTACATATGAGTCATCCTGAGCCCATCCCCTATCTACAGATTTACATGTGAATATTTGATATTCTCCGGTCCCTTGATGTACAGCTAAGGCCCTTCTGAGTTAAGCTCTGGTGGCAGCTGCCCTGTGTTCAGCATAGGAAACATGAGCTGGAATTATAGAGCCATCTAGGCCAGCTTCCTGTCACTGGCACATGCAGGAGGAAAAATCGGGTTTGAATCTAGTCTATGACTTAGTGCTTCCCTGGGAAGCCTCTTTATAATTCCATAATGGAAGTCCCATTGTCCTTAAAATTCTCTCTCATGATTGGCAAAGATAATGCCTGAGTCAAAAGTAGGCAGGGCTACCTTCTGTGCCCCAGCTCTTGAGAAAGGCTAGACCCCACATTGTGCATGCTGTTTTTAAATAGGCTGAGTTCAAAGTCACCATCTGTTATAGACAGAAGTGTAGCTCGTGTCTCCCTTTGGAAATGCAAGCAGGGATGAGCTCTTTTGGCATCTGCGTTGTTGGGTGTGAGGTTGTAAGCACCAGCAAAGCGCCACCACTTAGCCATGTGTCTCTGTGTCTTGACTCACCTTGCTCCTCCTCCTTTTCATCAGTCTTAGTACCTTAAATATGTTGGGAAAAGGTGCCACTTTGTAGAATGGGCTTCTCTTCCGTCCTCCACCACCACCTCCAGATATAATTCAGGGTAGGTCATCTTGTTAATTTCTCCTTTCTTTTTAACCAAGCAGGCAAATTTTGAGGCACCCCACTATTTACCATGCCCCATTTATTCCTGCCATCCACCTCTTCCTCTTGTAGGTGGGCGCTCAGATTTAGGACCTTGTCACATATCCTTTATGCTCTCAGGCAGGAATAGGATAGCATGTCTCCTGGAGATTCTGGTTAGCTTGGTGGGATCCCGACTGATGACATCATTAGGTGCTGAGGCTGCTCCTCAGATCCAGGACAGGTCTTTTTTTCCTCCAGGGCTGAAGAAAAAAGTGCAGGATCCTGCTCACCCAGCTCAGTGATCCATGGAGTTGCCACTACTTTTATCCTTAGCTTCTCCTTTCTATCTGCTTGACTCCCATTGGTGAGAAGCTAGAGGCCCCTATGTTCCTTGAGAAAGAGCAGGAGGAAGCAGATCAGTGCCTCAGTGGTCTGCGTAGTTTACAGCACTCTTGGGAAACTGTAGCACTTTGGGTGGGCACCTGCTTGCCTTCTCTCCCTCTGCAATGGCAGAGACCATTATCCACAGATCAAGGGTCTCATGAATCCAGGTAACCTCACCTGGGGCAGCATTTCAATGCAGCGGGGAGGCCAGTGGCAAGGTTTATTCCCTTGGTGGCTTTCGTAAATTGGTGGGGATTGGCGGGAGTGTGGCAGTCCGCTGCCCGAACCTTCCCCTGCTCCTCACTGCTGCCAAGGAGGGTGGAACCATCCCAGAGGGCCAATCAAGAAAGTCAACATCCAACTACCAAAATCCTACTCATTCCTCAAGCCTCAGCTCATCTATCCTCCCCTCTGCGAAGCCTGCCCTGAATCTCTCCAGTTGCTTGGACTGGCGTTTCCCTTGTATTTCATTCTGCCATTGGTTGTGCAGAACTGTCCCTCCCATCAGACCTGAGCTTCTGGGGGCAGGTTCTGTGTCTCCCACAGTGCCCAGAGAAAGCTAGTTCATTGCTGGCTCTCAGTGTGTCTGATAATGAATGAACAACTACAAGCAGACACAGGCACCACTTGGGGCCCTCTCCTTGCCCTGCTCCTACTGGTGAGCTCACTGGTGGGGGCCGTGTGCTGTGTATATGGACTACACCCCCCAACTCCCAGAGCCAGAGGGTCACCAAGCTTCCAGGGTGTGGGGAGGTAGGATCCAGAGGGTCCCAGCCCCCACTGGGGTCCTGTGTCTGTAGAGGAAAGGAGAGTTGTCTTCACAGGCATGCAAACTCAGTCCCTAGGGCATGTTTTAGAGTTCCACTGCCCCTCCGTAGTGAAGGTCATCAAAGAGAATGGACAAACAGGAGAGGAAGGAGCTGACATGTGCGGGCTGGAAAACTGGCAACAAGGGGAACAGTCACTTACTGTAAGAACTCAAGCACTCCTCATTTGAGAGCTGCCCCTCCAAGGGCCCTTCTCTTTGTTGTGCCTTCCTGCCAGCCAGGTTCCTCCCTCCTTTCTTTCTGCTCTCCCTGGGCAATCTGCTCATTCCCCTCACATGTACCCTTACAGTGCTGTGCTGTGTGTCTGCCCTCCCTCTGCCATGCCCAACACTGGACTGTGAGCCCCTCAGGAGTGAGCACGGGCTCTTCTTGTGCCCTGACACCCAGAGGAACTCCCCAGTGTTTCTTGAGTGGGTGAAAAGATGAATGAATGAGTGATGCATGCATGCATGCATGCATGAATGAATGAGCAGACTCCACCTGCTGCATAGATTAGGGAGGGAGAGATTCATAGAAGGAATTCTCCCTCTGAGTTAGATCCCAGCGCTGCCATACTAGCCATCTGACAGGCATGGGCCTTGGCTTTCTCATCCATAAAATGGGGATAGTACTGTTGACCCCAGAGGGCAAATTGCCCGATGCGGCAATGAGCAAACGGTAGATACTCAACAAATGGCAGGTCCTAAGACTACATGACTCGGGGTGTCGCAGGGACACAAAGCCACTTAGACAAAGCCCTCTTCTGGTGTGCAGTGGGGAGGGAATTTAGGGATTCTGACTGGCATTCAAAACCCATGGTAATCTGCTGCACTACTATGATCCTAGCTGTGGCTCTCAGGTAGAGGAAGGCAGAGGAATGGACCTCTTTTGTTCAGGTATGGAAACCAAGGCTGGGGAGCCCATCTGTTGAGGAGCTGGAGAGAAGTGGTTTCAGGAAACTGGGAAGCATCGTTCATCCATTCACGCCAGGCCCTGCCACTCACTTCTGCAACAGCTTAGCAGAGAGGCTGAGCCAGGCGGGGACCAAGCAGAACTCATCACAGGCTAGGCTTCACCCGAGTGGCCTGAGTGCCCTGGAGAAGGCCTCGCTGGCTTTTCGAGGTGGGGTGGGGGAGGGCTCAAGGTGCCTGGTCAGACTTAGTCACAAGGGCATCTAAACCAAGCAAATTTTCATTTTCCCAGTTTTCTGATGGGGAAACACAGACAGGGGATGAAGTTGCTGGACCCAGCAGCTCAGACAGGACGCTGTGGAGGAAAGGTTGGGGCTGGGTCATCTGGGGTGCCCCAGTTCCCCAGTGCTGCAAAGCAGGTCTGGAGGTCCCTTGTGTGCTGTAACTCAGCCTCGTATGAATGGTTGTTTTGAGGCAGGCTGTTAGAGCAAGGGTCTTGGCAAGACAGCTGGTGACATCTGGCAGAGTTCACAGGAAAGCTCCATGACCTTTTCCATGCTCTGTCTCTTCTGTTCCTGCTCTTTACCCTCTCACCTCTGTCCACTGTCCCTTTCCAGGCTAGCCTCTGACAGAGGGCGCTTCCACATTTTCCTAGCAGCCTGTGGCTTGGCTGTCCCCCCATGTCATCCCCGGACACGGGCCAAGTGGCTCGGCGTGTGCAGAGGGAAATGTCCAGTCCCCGCTCCCTCGCCAAGTTCAAAAAGCAACAGCTGCATCCGCAGGGCCCTGTGCAGACAGAGCCTGTCACTGTCACCGTGCTAATGAGCGTTTCCACTCGGTGGGCCTGGTGGTGACAGCTGGGGGTCAGCGGGGGCTGGTGGCTGCGACTGGTGTGGGAACAGCACCTGTGGGAAAAGGCTGGTCATCCAGCAGTGAGGAATGCAGCCCCCCAGGCCACTGAGATATGCTGACCAAGGTGATGGTGAGGGGCTTCCCGCACCACTTTGGAATCTGTGGACTTCAGTTCAAACCCCAACTCAGTCACTTCCTGGAATTTTGACCCCTGGCAAATTAATAAACCCTTTGCCTCAGTGTCCTCATCTGTGAGGTGGGAATGATGATAATGTCCACCTGCAAGGACCACTGTGAGGAGTTAGTCCACGTAAAGCATTCAGTTAGTGGTCAGTGAACCTTGCCTGCCTTTTCTGGTCCCCTGCCACCCCTCTGTTCCTGGCCCACCTCCCACCCTCCACTTGCGCCTCACATATACTCGTGAAGGCAATCATTTCTTACCACCAGTCCTGGCTGATTGCCCTAAGATGCCTCTCCTGCTTCGTAGGTCTCTTGATGCTTCTGCACTTGAATTCACCACCCACGCTCACATGAGCTGCACAGAACATCTGCTCTGGGTCGAGGGTGTGTCCACGGGAAACAAGAGGGGGGAAAGCCAGCCACCTCTGCAGGCCTGGCTGCCACAGAAACACCAAGGAGAGAGGAGGCTGCGGTGTCCTGCCCTGTGGTCCAGATGCTCCAACCGCTCTCTTGCCTGGAGGGTCTGGGAGCAGGGGATGACGTGGGGAATGGTGAGGGGCCCTGGCCAGTCAGCGTGGACTCTGGTCATGGTGCTGGAGCGTGGCGCACTCGGGGGGGCTCAGCATGGTAGCTCGTAACCAGCTGGCAAGGAGGTAGTTTTTCTTTTTTTAATTTTTTAAACGCTTATTTATTTTTGAGAGAGAGGGACAGAGCACAACTGGGGGAGGGGCAGAGAGAGAGGGAGGCACAGACTCCGAAGCAGGCTCCAGGCTCCGAGCTGACAGCACAGAGCCCGACGTGGGGCTCGAACCCATGAACCGTGAGATCATGACCTGAGCCGAAGTCGGATGCTTAATCAACTGAGCCACCCAGGTGCCCCTTTAATTTTTTTTTTTTTTTAATGTTTAAGGAAGTACTGTTAACAGTTGACATTGTTGTGCAAGTGTGTTCTGGGTCTATAGCAGCCGTGCCCATGGGAAGAGCCAATGCAAGCAGTAGGCCGGGAGGGGTCTGGGTGCTCCTGAGCCCCTTCCTGTATGCGGGCTCAGCTTGTGTCTAGAGAGTAGAGGGTTCGAGGGACTTGTGCTAAGTGTTGGCTTTGGCATCAAACCATCTGCTCATGAGCTTTGGCATCTTGCACAAGTTTTTAGCCTCTGAGACCTTGGTGATCTAATCTATAAAATGGGGGCATGAAGCTCACACGGCTGTTGTAAAGATAAGTGTTACAGAAAGCACAGGGCCCAGCATGCAGGGCCCACAAGGAGAAATGGGTGCAATCTCTGTTCCTCTTCAGGAGGCCCCGGTGTTCTTCCCATTAAGATAGGAGTCCTTCCCACTCTGGGGGTCAACGGGGTGCAAATCTTCCTTAAAGCACTCACTCCCTGCAGCCCGGGCCCGTTTGTTCATTCAGGCCACAAGAAGTGCCTTCTCTGTGCCAGGCATAGTTCCAGTGCTGGGGATGCTTCAGTGAACATGCCAGGTAGCCCCGGGCCTCACAGAGCTTTACATTTGGGAAGGGGAGGCAGGTGAGGCCAGGCCTTTCCTCCTGCTGCAAGCATACAGAGATCTCAAACCCTGGAGGTGTTTCATCAGCAGCAGCATCAACAGAACCCAGCAGATGCAACGGAACCAAGCTTGACATCGAGGAAGGAAAACTCCAGAAGCCAGAAACAAAAGAACGACCTCCAACCAGCAGCCTGAGGGAAGTTGCCATGAACTGGTGCAGGGATTCCTGAGCTGGGTCTGGGTCAGCCCTTCCCGTGGGGGTGCACCTCAGTGCCCCCTGGGGGCCTTCTAGAGACGCCAAGGTCTCATCTCAGAACCAACTGTATCAGAATCCTGCTGGGTGCAGGGCTGAGGTACCAGCCATTTGAAAGCGCCCCCAGCTTCTGCAGTGGGATGGGGCTGGGGTTCTCAAGCCTGCTCAGACCAGAAACGAGCTGGATCCCGGGTAGGGCAGGAGTCGTGAAGTTCTCTGAGTAGGTGAAAAGGGCACCGGAAAAACTCCACTCCCAACTCGGCTAACGGGATAAAATGCTGGCCACCTGCCCAGCTGCTACCCAGCCACCTACGAGGCTGCAGGGGACAAAGTGTCGCTCCTGAGAGTGCAAAGCTGGTTTGTGCCTCCTAAGAGTGCCAGAGAACTGGTCACATTGCCAGCCTGTTGCCAGCACCCGGGGCAGACACATTAACAACAATGATGAAGGGTGGACATTTCTCCCTCCCGGGGCACAAGACATTGCTGTCAGAAACGAGTTCCCACTGAACATTCTAGAAAGGCAGGCAGGCAGGCAACAAACAAGGGAGCAAATGCCATTGTTTCTTAATCCTGGCTGTGCACCAGAAGGAGCTTTTAAAAAATACTGACGTCCCCGATGAGTTTCCGGAGAAACTGATGAAACTTATCCAGAGTGTGGCCTGGGCATTGGGACCTTTTATGACGTTTCTTGGAGCTGAGAACTACAAGATAAATGAGACAATTCAGAGAGTTTATAGAGGCTACCTAGCAGGATAATGTGATAGGTAATAGAGAGCAATTAGCTGTGGGAGACCAGGGATGGACTCCCCAGGAGGTGAAGTTCAATTTGCAACTCGAAACATGAGGAGGTGGCAGCTTGCAAGGGGCAGGGGAAGCTGTGATCCAGGTAGAGGGAACCGTAAGTGCAAAGTCCCTGAGACTGGAATGAGGCCGGTAAGTTTTAGGAGAAGCCGAAAAAGCTGTGTGCCTGGAATGGCATGAGCCAAAGGGGAGGGGGTTTCAAGCCCCAGTAAGCCGTGGAATTTTGCAGTCTCGGAAACATCAGCATTTTTTTTCCCAAGAGCTAAGGAAACTAGCTCTTGTTTGAGCAGGGCAATGACATGGGGAGATTCCTACAAACTCATAGCTGCACCCATTTCATTTGCTTTATGGCACTGAACCTCCCCACTCCCCTCACCCAGCTTCTCTCTCCACCCCGTTCTTTTTTTTGAAAGTTTATTTCTTTATCTTTGAGAGAGGGAGAGAGGGAGAGAGGGAGAGAGAGAGGGAGGGAGGGAGAGAGGGAGGGAGAGAGAGAGAGAGAGACAGACAGACAGACAGACACAGAGAGAGAATCCCAAGCAGGCTCAGCACTGTCAGTGCGGGGGCTCAAACTCATAAACTGTGAGATCACGACCTGAGCCAAAAACAAGAGTCAGACGCTCAACTGTCTGAGCCCCCCCAGGCGCCCCTCTACCCGGTTCTTTATATGCATTTTCACAATGACTCGGTGAAAGAGGTAGGTAGGCATCTTCTCCAGTTTACAGAAGAGATGGCGCCCAAGTCGACTGGCTTCGTCTTGACTGTGTCTTGCTGCTCTGAGTGCAGGCTTCTACGATCATCTGGTGCAGGTGCGGGTCCCAGAGCTCTTGCGGGGAGATGGGTTGCTCCTGAGCTCAAGCAGCAGCCACAGTTGTTACTACAGTGAAGTACATTCTTGTCAACCCCAGGCCCTTGCAAGGGGAATGCACAATGCTGGCTTTCCTTGAGCAAAGCAGCTTGCCCCAGAGTGGTCTCCTTTGCAACGTCTACCTTCCATGAAGGGCTAATTATTCTCATTGCCAGTCGTCTCTTCACAGACTCTCTCTGGCACTCCCCTGTGATCACCTCGTTTTAGAACATGAAGGTGCTTTGAACCAAATCGAAGAGGTGTTTTGTGGAGCCAACCCCGACTTGACTCACCTCCATGTTTGGCCACGGAGTCTGCCCTGCCAGGGTCCACGCGGCCACTGAGCAGCTTCCCCACTGCTTGGCTGTGGGCTCTCATTTTATATTAATTCCCCAAGTTCTGGCTGCTCACAGCTGGTGCTGGGTCAGTTTTGGAGAAACCTCTTTAATATTAGAACATCATGGCTGGAGCATTTGGGTCTTTCCTGACATAGCGCTTGGATCCCCTGGGAGACCCATTTCTCACCCCAGGTTCTCAGGAGGGGAGGGATGACTGAGGAAATGGAGAGGAAGACTAAGAACAGTCACAGGGGACCCTTAGTGTCCTCATTGGGTGGTTCTGTTGGGTTCTGGATATACACAACGGGGGTGATTCTGGAAACTGGATGATTTGGGGATAGATGGCTCAATGTGTAGTATGTAGAATACGGCCTCACCACCAGGACCACTAATGGTGAAACTCCTGCCCTCACCATGAAGCCCAAGGGCGGTAATTGCTTCCGGATGGACCTCCTTCCGCTGCCTGCCTGTTGCTGTGGATAACCTGCCACTGGAGCAGAATCCCTTGGGATTTTGCTTCCCAGAGAAATGGCATAGGGTGCTCCCCACCCTCCTCCCTTTCTGCCATCCCCCCCACATTGCCCCAGTCAGGGCTCAGATACCCGAGAAGAGCTGCAACCTGGCTCCCCAGGCTCACCCTGCTCTTGGTGGATGCCAGAGGGAAGAGCCCTGCTTAGGGGAAGCAGAAGGAGGCGGATGGAGACGGGAAGAGATGATTCCATCCAGCAGTGCTGGTGAGAGACAGGCGGGCTAGGGCAGGCTGTCAGTGTCATTGGGGATGCTATTAAGGGCATTCATGAGGCAGCACACACGTCTGGAGTCCCATCTGACTGGCATCAACAAATGTCCCTGTTCCGTTCATTCTGGAAGGGGGGCTTTAATTAGGCATGAAGAGATTTATCAAACGGCGGCCCCTTGGAGCTGTTGGTCTCTTTGCCATCTGGACGGATGGCTTCGTACCCTGTGACAACAACAGCGGGAATGATTTATGAGGTCCCGCAGGGACCTGGTAAAACCTGAATGGCTTTTGTCCTCCCCCCAAAAGGAGGGAGGCTTTGCCTTTGTGGGTGCAAAATCTGGGGTTCGTGTTGAGGTTCATGTTCATGTCTGACTCTGTGAAGGCAATGCCCAGACCTGTGGCAGCCAGGACTGTGCTTAAGGTCAGTTTCCTGTTTGCAGTGACCCCGCCACAAGGATTAACAGAAGATTCCATAAGGGGGTAAGACCTGAGTGCAAATTCTGCCAGTGAGCTATGGGGCTTCATGCAGTTTTTTGCCTCAGTTTTATGACCCGTCCAATAGGAATAATGATTTCTGCATCTGCCCAGTTCATATGATTTTTTTGGAGGTTCTTATGACATTACAGATGCAAAATGACTTCATTAATTATACAGCCCTCCACAGGCATTCAGGATTTAATCCAACAAACATTTATTGAGCAACTGCTGTGTGCTATGCACCTCTCCTGGTGCTGTGATGGACACAGATGAGAAAAACACAGTCCCTGCCCTTGGCGAGCTTACAATCTAAGAACGGTCATAGGACAAGTGCACAATAACTATAATACAAGGCAGAGTATGGTAAGTGCCATGAGAAAGGTACAAATAAAGTGCTATGGTGGTCCAGCGGAGGGAGAGATCCCAGTGGTTGGTAGATCAGGGAGGGCTTCATGGAAGATGTAGTTTCTGAATGGGCCTTGAAGGGAACAGAAGAAGAACAGCAAGACCAAAGGCACAGAGACAGGAAACCCGGGCACCCCTTCCAGAAGTAGCAACAATTCTAGATGGACCAGTGCAAGGTGTAAAGAAGGAATGGGGTGTTACTGGGTGGTCTACAGTGTCAGGGTGAAGACTTGTACTTTATTTTGTGGGTCAGGGGAATGTTTAAAGTTTTGTGAATGGCTGGAGATAAAAATCGCCATGCAGGTGCAGGACGCCGGGGGTGTGCCAACGTTCCCAGAGTGAGGGCAAGGGAGCATGCTGCTGCAATTGTGTGAGCCACGGGGAGGCAAGGACAGAGCTGGTGGGGAGGGGTGACAAGGGGACCCCTGGAGAAGAGTCGAAGATGACTTTTGGGTCTCAGACTTGGGTGGTTGAGAAGGTCGTGGGGCTTTTCTCATGAAGAGAGAGGATTGTGGCAGAAGGGGGGGCAGACATGATGAACTTGCCTTTGGGTGCATGAGGTCTATGGCACCACCAAGGGGTAGTGTGGGGATGCCACGGAAGGCGCCCATGTACAGAGTGTCCATGTGGTGGGGCAAGGTGGAGAGAAGGAAATGATGGTCTGACCCTCCTCGGGTCCTTTTTGGATCCAGGTAAGGGTGGCAATAAATAAATCATAAATACATAAATAAATAAATACATAAATACATGATGAGGCATTGGGAAGGGAGGAGAGCATGGCATCCTGGGCACCAAGGGGACAGGGGTATCCAGGAAGGGTCACTGTGGAACCAAGCCATGTGGGGAGCTTGGGGATGACAAGGGGTCTTTTGGTGTGGCCACGTGGAGGGTGCTGAGTTGCAGGTCCCTGGAGCATGGAGGCCAGGTTGGGGGGACCTCAGCTCAAGCACCAGAGACCGCTTCCCAAGGCTGGTCATGATGGGAAGGGAGGGAAGAGGCCGCAGAAGCCGGGATGGGTGGTGTGTGCTGGGGGAAGTGAGGACAGAGGTGGCAGAGGAGTGGCTGGGGAAAATGTCACTGGTCAGAGGACAGATGTCTCTTCCTCCCAGAAATGGGAGGAAGGAGGGGAGCGGGGAGGAAAGAGAGCAGGAGATCTGGAGGAGAGATGGTGTTTTGGATGGCTCCATCGGCCAAGGAGGTGGCTGCTGGAGGGCGGTGGTCATCTGGGGACTTGAGGAGCATGGGGGTCTTGGGGGCTCCAGGGTGGGTGATGGCAGAGTACTGGGGACTAACGGTCAACAGGAGGTGACTGGAAGGGTCTCCTGCTCTGAGGATGGCCATGCCCACTGTCGTCACAAGGTGGTGGACCAGGTGGTAGGGACGGATGCAGGCTGGGACTCGGGGCCACCCAGGCTAGCTGGCCTGTGCCAGAGGCTACGGTGTCGCCTCAGTCAAACTGAACTTCTCTGAATGGGCAGAGGGGGCAGGCTGCCTCCTGACTGTGCGCCCAGCTGGAGGAGCAGGAGCCGGTGGGGGCGCCCAGGCCCCTGGAGCTTCTGCCATCAGTGGCCAGAGCATTCTGGTGGCGCAGGACCTGTGAGCTGGGGAACAGAAGGGTGTGGATGGTCCTGGCTCCCCAGCCCTTCTCTGGGGAGAAGCTGAGGACAGGTTCTCAGGGCTCCTTCTACTTCAACAGCCGCCACTGTCAGTTTAAAGGAGCCACGACAATGGGACACTATGGGACAATGGGGGACAATGCTCAATATGGGACAGAAGGAAAATCATCTCTTCCACGGAGCTCTGGCCGGTACACAGAGCGCGGGGCCAACCCCAGGACCTGGCATCCCAGCTTCCCTAGGACTCACCACTGGAACGTTCTGGAGTCCAAAGCCTTAGTTAATCCACCGAGACCCAGGCAATTCTACCTGTTCCCCAGGGCATTGCCAGCTTCAGACATTAAATGTCTTCCAGGGCCTTTGAGATCCTCAAGATGAAAGGCTCTGGAGAAGTGTAAAATATGATACTAATTACTTCCATTTCTTGTGAGGGAGTCCAACCACTCAGTTCCCACAGAGGCTGTTAGGGCTGTTGCTTTTTAAAATATTCATTTTATAATGCAAATCCCAAATCTCAGACTTCAAGCATCAACGGCAAGAACAACAAGGGAAGAAACACAGAGATGCAGGGTGGCAATCGTAGTCGCGGTTTGGAGCTGGGGTATCCACGTGTGGGGGTTGATGGTTCTGCGTACCCTTCCCACAGCCTCTTCTTCCCCTCAGTCATGAATTTAGAGCCAACGTCCTATTCTGAATTGCCGCTGATTAATCATGTCCGGTCTCATGCGCTTGGGAGCAGATCTGGGTTACTTTTCTTAACTCCCTTCACCTTCAAGATAATGGTTTTTTACTTATCTTTCAAATATGTTTGAAAACACTGTTATTTATCAGGTGAGGGAATACATCTAACTAATCAGGCCGGCTGATGCTTGTCTATATGTGACCTCTGATTCTAGCCCCTAAGTGATTGGCATGGAGCCCAGATTTCCCCAGGGAGATTGTGTCCAGTATTTGGATACTGCATTTGGCTTTGGGTAAAAAAAAAAAAAAAAAAGTCTTAACTATTAATCTTAATAGGGGGCAAGAAGGATCTTCGTGAAATTCTAAAATCACTGCCTCCGTGGGGGAGGGTGGGCCGGTGGGGGTCGAGGTGGACATTGGAACCGCTCCCTGCAGACTTGAAAGCCTCAGTGTTGGAGCTCAGCGCCGGCTAATGTGACCATCAGGATAGGAAGATGATAAGGAAGTGACATTGACACAGGCAGTCTGGCTGCACAGGCCCCCCGAGTGCATGATGCAGAAAGCAAACAGAGCAGTTACAGAGAAATGAAGCTGGGTGCTTAACATTTTTTCAGGTCTCACGCTCTGGGGCTCTGTGAGGCACCCAGAAAGGCAATCATGTCTATTTTAAAAAGGGTGACATTTATCTTGATGGTGCCCTTTCAAGCTTTTGCCATGGCTTCCCCGGTGGCAGAAGGGGACAGTCCGGTCCCTCCAGTGACATTCTAACAGAGCAGGAAGGGGGCTAACCCAGAGGGTGGAATCCCAGGGCCCCTTGCTCCTTGGTGGACTCTAGTTGCTTTAAAGAACACCCGCCAAACCACCACATTCTGGACACGCTTCTGCCTTACTGTGGGGCGGAGTGCTCCCCTGAGCAGGAGGTCTCAAATTTTGAAAAACGCAAGGCTCTTTAGTGTCATCTGCCTGCTCTGTCCAGGTCCTCGGTGGTTCTTGCAAAGCCAGAATATGCACTGACCATAGTTTCTTCTCTAGCCTTCCCTCCACAGCTGTGGAAGCCTGGCTGGGACAGGTGGGTCCACCGGGGATCATCCCTGGGAGAGTTAAACTCCAAGTTTGTGGAACAAGGCCCACGGCTCTGAAGCGGCCTCTGCTTCCCAGTGTCCCTATACTCCTCTGCCAGGCTGGACCCCTCAACCTCCTTCTCCTCTGTGAACAGCACCATTTTAGACTTGGGTCAAGATGTCCCTTCTGGGTCTTGGCTCACCCAGGATCCACATATCTCGGAGGCTTGGGGCAGCTGCCAACAGGTGGCTCTCCATCCATCCATGAGCCCAAAGATCTCTCCAATCCAGGAAGCAGTTTGTCATCCAAAGTCATGGGACTGGCTTCTTTTTCATGTCAAGTCCTTCTGCCCTTAAAGATGGACCGAGTCTCCATCTGGTTTGGGTGGGTTCTCCACACCTTCTTCCTGTGGCTTATCTGCCTAATGCTAGATGAACACCACACAGTTATAAATACTCAGGTCAATATATATATGCAGGTATAGATATATATATTCTGGTCACTGTTTTACACTTGAACAAAGAAAACCACTAGCCTGCTTGTTGTATAATTTGTACCACCCCGACTCCCATCTGCCTGTGGTGTAGCTGGCAGGAAATGTGAGCCACTGAGTCCCACGAGGTGCCCAGCTTACGTGGCCCCGTCACACTGGCCAACAGTCAGTTTCAAAGCCCCCTGCTCATGCAGGCTCTTGAGGGCCTTGAACTCCAAAGGCATGGTGTGGGGGCTGGCCTGGGAGGTGTAGCCGTACTTGAGGCTGTCGTAATAGTGGTACTTGACGGGGTTCTGGTTCTGATCTAGTGGAAAGGGCCAGAAGCCATAGAGGTAGATCTGGTTGCAGAAACGTGTGGCCAGGGTGTACATCAAGAGACCGGTGGTGGGTCTTTTGATGTGGACTTTGTTGGTCAGCCAGTATCTGAAAAAAAAAGAAAAAGAAGAGAAACAAAAAAGAAACGTGAGCTTGTGAATCACTTTTCCAGGAAGGGAACAATTTCTTTCTTTATTTTTTTAAGGTTTGAAATGTTAGATTTCCTTCCCTCCTTTTTCCTTCCTTCCTTCCTTCCTTCCTTCCTTCCTTCCTTCCTTCCTTCCTTCCTTCTCAAGTTAGTTAACATTCAGTGTAGTCTTAGCTTCAGGAGTAGATCCCAGCGATTCATCTCTTACATATGACACCCAGTGCTCATCCCAACAAGTGTCCTCCTCAATGCTCATCACCTATTTTCCCCACCCCCATCAACCCTCAGTTTGTTCTCTGTATTTAAGAATCTCTTGTGGTTTGCCTCCCTCTCCGTTTTTATCTTATTTTTCCTTCCCTTCCCATATGATCACCTGTTAAGTTTCTCAAATTCCACATATGACTGAAATCATGTGATACCGGTCTTTCTTTGACTGACTTATTTCGTTTAGCATAATACCCTCCAGTTCCATCCACATTGTTGCAAATGGCAAGATTTCATTCTTTTTCATCACTGAGTAGTATTCCATTGTATATATACACCACATCTTTATCCATCCATGAGTCGATGGACATTTGGATAGTTCCATAATTTGGCTATTGTTGAAAATGCTGTTATAAACATTGGGGTGCATGTGCCCCTTAGAATCAGCATTTTTGTATCCTTTGGATAAATTCCTAGTAGTGCAATTGCTAGGTAATAGGACAGTTTTATTTTTAATTTTTTGAGGAGCCTCCACACTGTTTTCCAGAGTGGCTGCACCAGTTTGCATTCCCACCAATAGTACAAAAGGGTTCCAGGAAGGGGACAATTAAAATTTTTTTTTTAATCTTATTTTTGAGAGAGAGACAGAGTATGAGCAAGGGAGGAGCAGAGAGAGACACACAGAAACCGAAGCAGGCTCCAGGCCCTGAGCTGTCAGCACAGAGCCCGATGCAGGGCTCGAACTCACAGACCTGAGATCATGACCTGAGCCAAAGTCAGGATGCTTAACCGACTGAGCCACCCAGGCGCCCCTCCACTGTGGTTCTTCTGCTTGGTTTTCAAACTCACTGGGGTGTGTGGTATAACCTCTTTCTTGTAAAAGTTTCTCTTTACCCTAGGCTGAATCCCTTTACATGCAGTACATATGCTTCGGTGGAAAGACAGAATTCCTTACCACCGACTTCGCACGACCATGTGTCCACGCCAGACGCTGACTGTATTTTTCTGACCTCACACTCTCGGGGCCTCACCCCATGTGCTCCACCTGCCATTGTGAGACACATGCACTCCCCAGCCACAGTGCGGCTTCTGATGACACCTGAGCACAGTGATACGTGTGACTGTATAGTCACACACACCAACTGAATTCACGCCAGAAGTATAAGTATGCCAGGCAGAACATTTACATGTTGTTGGAAGTTGAAACTGCTTCATTAGTCACAGTGGTTTTTAGCTAAAAGCTGGGCGAGCAGGGGGAAGATTTTCTTGAAGCTCAGGTATGCCCTGTCTTTTGCAAGTGGTTCTTTCTGCAGCCCCCAAAGGGAAACCCCAAGACATTCCAGAAAGCTAACCTTAAAATCCTTTTTTTTTTTTTTGTGGGGGGGAGGAGGTATTAGCCATTGGCTCAGAAAAGCTTACAGATTCCTAATAACCCATATAATTTCAGTATATCAGGAATATTTGCTATAATGAAACCTATTTCCAGGACACCCCCCCCACCTCCCTTGGTCCATCCTGTCAGGGTGGGTGATTTGAATCTCCCCTTAGAGTTTGCTGGTGGAGGCTGTGGTCCCAGGTGGCCAGAATCAGAGCAAACATGATTCTCTGGAGCACCGTGTGCTCCGGGGGGAGGCAGGTACAGGCAACTGCTGTTATCTCATGAGCCTGTCACTTGAAGACCACTGTGCTTGGGTCTCTTGTTTCATCCTGTCTGGGCCAAGCAACTTCCCTGTGGCTGAATTTTTCAACCCAGAATCAGAAGAAGGGGACACAGGCAGAGAGCAAGACAATGGCTCCACTAACCACAAACACAATTGGGAAAAAATAGGGGGAAAACCTGTGTGGACATCGTGCAGACATTCATCATTTCTTCCCTGCACAGCTGAGAAGCTTACTCCCAGCTGATACGTGGGGGTCATGGAGCCGGCTCAGAGCGGGCACTTGGTGCTGAGGTCGAGGCTCACCAGAGAAGGTGTCCTTCCTTGTATGTTCAACGGGGCTGAGCTGAGCTTGGAAGAGCCTGGGGGAGCGGGGGCAAAAGCAGGGAGAGTACAAGAAGAATCCCAGCAGAGTAGCAGCTGATGTTTGGATCGCCCCACACATCTTTAACAAAGCGCTCATTCACCTTGGCTTAACTACCTCTGATAACAGGGAGCTCTCCCACTCCTGTGCTAGCCTGTTGCATTTTCGGTTCTAACTCGATGGTTTTCGACCTCGGCTGTCCACTGAATGGCCTGGAGCTTTAAGAGCACTGAACCTGAATGCAACCTCTAGGTGCAGACTGGACACTGGGAATTTTAAAACCTTCTCCAGTAGTTCAAATGTGCAGCCAAGGCTACAAAGCCCTGCTCTCACTGGTAGGTGGTTCTACTAAGAGGAAGGTATATTTAGAGAAAAGATGGGCAACGAGTGAGTCTAAAAGGAATAGTCGTAGAGTTTTAAAGACGATTGAGCCCAGAGAACTCATCTAGCCCGGCAGCCTGGCAGGGGATGTGACACAGTGAGCTGGGAGCTGGGATGTGTGTAGAGAAAACCAGTGCCCACCCTCAGGCTTGCCAGTGATGGGACTGTGGCATCTAATAGGGCACTCAGTTTTACCATTGTCCAGTATGGTGGTGCCAAATTTTCTGATTTTTTTTCCCAAGAGTATCAGAGATCTGGATTTTTATGCAATTTCTCGAAGCTTTTAAATGTTGGCAACTAATTAAAAAAAACAAACAGGGGCTCCTGGGTGGTTCAGTTAAGCATTCAACTTCGGTTCAGGTCATGGTCTGACAGTCCGTGGGTTCGAGCCTCGTGTCTGTCTAAGCACTGATTGCTCAGAGCCTGGAACCTGGTTCAGGTTCTGTGTCTCCTCTCTCTGCCCCTCCCCTGCTCACATACACTCTTTCTCTCTCTCTCAAAAAAATAAAATAAATTAAAAACATCATGTGAGGCCCTATTGGGTGAGTCAACAGACTGTATCTGTGGGTAATCGATGGGTCTCCTAGATTGAACTTGACCTCTTCTTTCAGGTTCCAGGGGAAAACGCAGCAGTCCTAGATGTGCCTGAGAAAAGGTTAGATAGAGCTTAGATAAAACGCTGCCTCCCCACTCCTGGTTTTTGGGCCTCTTCTGCCCTAGGGTGATTCTGAGAGGGTCGAGGCCAGGACCGAGCTGGCCACAGAGGCTGTTGACCCTACCCAGGGGCGTGCGGGCCACCGCAGTGTCCCTGCACGAGAGCATAGCTCCATTTGCTCCCTGAGCAAATTGAAGCCCTAACACCGGCCACATGCCAGATTAAGGGATTTGTGGTTTGTTTATTTTCTGATTGTAAGACCTTTCGCCTGAGAAGGCTTTTGGATATGAATTTCTTTTCAGGACATCAGTGCTGTGCTCAGAGACGGGGAGGGAAGAGTTTGATCAGGAGGAGGTCTGAGGTTACACAGACACATGCTCTGCCCTCCCTTGCAGATGTGACTTTCATCCCCACGTCTCCTTGGTGAACACTGTCTTTCCCCTCCCCTCGCTGCCCCCCTCCCCCAAACTAACCACATGAATCACATCTTCCTGGAAATGTTCTTTTTGTTCCATTCCTTCCCAGTTCCTACTGAGGTAATCACTTCCACCTATTATGAACATTGCTCCTGCTTCTCCTGTGGTGCTTATCAATCTGGCCTGATAATTCGCTAGTGTATGGGTTGGTCTCCCCCCCTAAACAGTGCTGGAATTTCCTCGAGAGCAGGGGCCGTGCCTTATACTCCTGGTAGGAGCTTCAGAGGCACCTGGCTCATTGCACGGGGCAGCCAGGGCACTGTGGTGAGGACAGCAGCACTCAACAAACACTCCATGTGCCCTCCTACATCTCCCGGTATCCCTTGCAATTGGACAGGAGTCATGTGACCAGTTTTTGCCAATAGGCTGTGACAAGAAATGTGTCCCTTGGGGGCCAATGTTTCTTTTTTTTTTAATTTTTAAAAAATATTTATTTATTTTTGAGAGAGAGAAACAGAGTGCGAGCAGTGGAGGGACAGAGAGGGAGACACAGAATCTGAAGCAGGCTCCAGGCTCTGAGCTGTCAGTGCAGAGCCCGAAGTGGAACTCGAACTCACAAACTGCAAGATCATGACCTGAGCTGATGTCAGACACTCAACTGACTAAGCCACCCAGGCGCCCCAGGGCCAATGTTTCTTAAGAGCTGGCCCTCCCTTCTTCTCTTCTGCCTTGGAGAACCTCAAAGCCTCTCATAAAGACGGTGTCAGCCTAAGAAGGAAGAATCCTAGATCCCTGAATCACTGGCTGGAAGAGGCTGGGAGCCGACCTGCACCACACCTTGCCCGAATGAGCAATGAGCTTCAGTTGTGCTAAACCATGAAGGGTCTGGGGGTTGTTACTGTAGCACAGCCTACAACCACTATTATCCTGGCTTCCATTGTGCTCAGCAAACGTTTGACTCAAATGGAACTGGAAAATACAAAGAAGTCAAAAAGCAGAAAGGGGGACGCCCAGCAGCGCACACGGCCTTGTACCTGTGGCTGGCGGGTCCGGGGCCGGAGATGCCTGCCCTCTCGGATCTGCTGCCAGCCTTTCCACCGAGAGTCAATCACTGGGGAAGGTGTTAACAGCAAAGGAGGCTCCAGATTGAATCGAGAGCTCAGGGGCACAGAGGGACCCACTTAATTCCCATCCTGCAGCCATGGGTAAACAAGAACACTCCTGAGCGATGTCTGACAGGGACACGGGGGTGCCGTTTAATGAGCAGCTTGTAATAGAAGCTGACTGAGTCATGTGGGAACAAATCACCCTTGATTTCCTTTCTATCTCCTCAGTCGCTCTGGCCAATTTAGAGACTGTGTGTGTGGCCGACTTGTACACTATTTCCTTCCTTAGGATAACAGCTGGGTGTTAAAACACAAACTAATTAATTTTGCCTTCCCAAATGAGGTTAGCTGGGTGCATCCGGGATGTTGTATTGACAATGCACCTTTAATATCCCAGTCTTGAGATTTTAATTAGAAGGCAAAGTAATCTCAAAGAAGGCAGTAATTATTTTTCAAATTGGTTACCCCAATTGCCAAGACGATTAAGCGCCGTATTTTATGAGCATGGACAGCAAAAGATGAGGATTGCCAAAATCATCTCCAAAGCACATTTGTCCTTCTTCCTGGCTCCCTGGGCTCGGGATGTGGCAAGCGCAATGGTTGCCACTGTTGGAAAAAGATGCCAAAAGGGCTTTCTCTAAGACACTAAAAGCACTTTGTGGGACATAGCTCATGTTGTCCTTAAGGAGCAGGAATGCCTTACAGGTAGTTACCATGGGACACTTGGTGTCGCTTTGTGCAAGGTCAGCAGCAAAGTAGGGGACAAGACCCTCAGACTCCTGGTCTCCCATTATCCACATCAACAGCCTGGGCCCTGATCTGAGGGCCCACAGTTGTCTTTTCTGACCACAGCCCTCTGCGTAGGGCTCTGGTATCCTGGGGAACATCTCAGGATGAGGCTGCCCAGCTTTGTGACGATGGAGAGCTGGGGATTTTGTCTCAAAATCTGGAAGGGGGGCAGTGCAGAGCTAAGTCCCGTGGATGGTTGAGGCCCATTCCTGGTCCTCAGGCCTCCGTGCTTACCCAAGCCAATGCTCTTCAGTCGAGTCAGCAAGGTTAACCTCAAGTAAGACCATGCCACCAAAAACTCCCCAGTGACTCTCTGAGTCCCCGGGAGAATGTCCAGTGGCCTCAGCCAGGCTTGCGAAGCTCTCGTGAGCTGGGCCTGAAATCCCTCCTACCGCCTGGCATACACAGCCACATGGCTACAAGGTACTTCTTGGTTTCTAGCAGGACATCACCACCTCCCAGTTCTCCTGGCTGGCAATTCCTTCGTATGGTCTCAGCTTCGATGTCACTTCCCGGACCTCCCCAGATGGGTCTGTGCCTATGTGCTGTTCTTTCCCTAGCAGAGCACTTATCACCCTATGCTATAATTATTCATTTACTTGTCTTTCTCCTCCCCTACAATTAAAAATTCTGTGAGCAAGTGGACTGACTTCCTGCTTCTTTATGACCCCAGATCCTAGCATAGCTCATGCACAGAGTGGGTGAATCACAAATCTTTATTCAATGAAGCAATGAGTGGAAACGAGCAAGCAGAGGCCAGTGATTCCCTGTGGGGGCACTGGTCAGAGAAGTGAAGGAGGCTGGCCTTACCATAGACCCTTCTAGGCAGCCATGAGGCCTGCACATGAGAGAGGCACGCTAATGGTATGATGCCAAAAAACATGAGGAAAAATCACGATGCTGATCCCTTCAGGGCTTCCTCCTGCTACAGGGAGGGCCCCTTGGGGAGTCAAGAGACTGTCGCTCATGCACAGGGATCACCCTTTGGCCCAGCAGGGACAGAAAGACCACCTCTTGGGGGCTGAAAACTTGTGGCTGGATCCTGGAGGTTAAACTGACGCCACTCCAGACAGGAAAAAAAAATAATAATTAACCTCATTCATAACTAAAGGAATCCCATTTCACACAACAGTCAGATGCCATTTTCCGCTGGATTGGAAACATAACAAATGTTGATAATATACCACGTTGGCAAGGTTATGGAAAAACAGGAATTTTCAATAATCGTAGGTGGGAGTGTAAATTGGTACCTACCTCTAGTGAGGGCAATTTGGTAACCTCTATACAAACTAACAATACCCACATTCATCTCTTTTTAGCGATGGCACATCTGACGAGCAAGCCTATACATGCATGTATGTGTGCAGGTGTCAGTATAAGATGATCACTGTGGCAGTGATTATACTAGGACAAGATTGGAAAAACCCACGGTGACCACCAATGGCTTCTGCTCGCAGAAATTATTGCCCAGACACTGTAAAGGAGAGCTAGGTGCTGTGTACTGATGTGGAATGATTTCCAGAATATATCAAGGTACGGTGCTTAAAACACGCTCCCTTATGTTTAAAAGTGGCTATTTCTGGAGGAGTATACACAGAAAACCAGTTTAATAGGCTGCCTCTGTGGAGGAAGGCTTGCTTGCTTTTCACTTTAAATCCTTTTAGACTGTTTGGATTTTTCCTTTTACTATGTGCATTTGCTATTTAAAAAATAGAGAGACAGGCTATGAAAAATGACTTAATACCGCAGACCTCTCTCCTTTCCTCCATGTAACGCCGTCATGGAATATACACTCCACGTCCCTGGAGGAGACTGGAACCCGGCTCCTGGACTGGCCCTAGGGACACTTTCTTTGGACTGAGATGGGCATGTGTGGGAGGGGCCACCTCCCAACTGCGCTGGTCTTGCCTCTTATTCTCTGCACCAGGCTTGCTCTCTCACCCATCCAACCTCAGGCTTCTCCAGGCTGCCAGGCAGCAGTGCCTGCTCTGCAGATCTGCTGCTCCAGCCCTGGCTGGGACGCCCGCTGGATCACTGCCATCCTACGGCCTACGTTCAGCACTTTTGGTGCCCAATTAAGCACCAATTCACAGGCTTCCTCTGCACCAGGCCCACGGTTGGGCAGCTAAACGGGCCAGGCAGCAGGCTGCTTTCCTGCCCGAGGGCCACCCTCTCAGTGGGTCACAGCCTTCCGAATTGTTGTCATTGAATCTGAGCCATTCACTACCAGCTGCGGACCAGAGTGTTCCCCATCCTGCAGCCACGTTCAGCTGCCTGGGTGTCCTTCCGCTGGGTTGCTCATCTCCCTTGCCAGCAGCCAGCCGGGGCACTGTGCCACCCTGCAGTGTGGCAGAGCCAGAAGCCCTCTGGAAGAGCTGTTCAGTCAGGGGCAGGGCCAGTATGAAGAGTCAAGGGCAGGCTTTCTTAGCACCAGGCTGTCCCCTCCCTGCAAAGCCCCTGCCCAAGAACTACCTCAGATGGGCAAGCATCTGCAGAGTAGCCAGTGGTTAGAGACTCCTGGCACAGGTGCAATGAATCAAAGACTCTGTGAGTGGAAAAGGTGACCATCTAGCCCAACTGTTGTGGGCTGAAAGATGTTCCCTCAAAACTCGTCTGTGGAAGTCAACCTCAGAATCTCATCTGGAGATCAGGGTCTTTACAGAAGTAATGAAGTTAAAATGAGGTAATTAGGGTGGCCCTTATTCCGATGCAATGGATGTCATAATACGCAGGGGGGATTTGGAGATACACAGGCACACAGGGAGAACGATGGAGCTGGTCCTCCACAAGAGAGAGGCCTGGAACAGATTCTTCCCTCAGAGCTCTTGGAAGGACTTCCAGTTTCCATATCTGTGAGACAATAATTTCCTGTTGTCAATTTAGGTCACTCGGCCTGTGGTCCTCTGTTATAGCAGTCCTCACAAACTAATACACTAACTCTGCCTGATGCATGCATTTCCCAAGTCATGGCCCACCAAGAGGCATTCACTGCCGCCTGAACAAGAGGCAACCAAGCTCATTTCAGATGACCTTTATTTGTTGGAATGTGCTTCCCAGTGTCCAGATGAAACCTGACTCCCTGTATATCCCTTCTCAACCCTAGGTCTACACCTGGAGCCTCACAGGCCAAATCCTTGAGCCCCTCAAGGGCAAAATCTTTGCTTCATTGACTTTTGTGTTCCCCCAGGACAGGCCTGGAGCCTTCTGGGAGCCTATAAATACTTGTTAATCGGAGAAAGATTGTTCTCATGCTCTTTGGAGACTTCTCTGTCTAAAGCTTTCAACTTTCGAACTTCTCTGCCACTGTGGTCCTTCTCATGCCTGGGCCTGGGACCTAAAACATCTCCAAGTGGGATTTGACCAAGGTCATTGCTGATCTCCCAGACTCTTGAAATGTTATACATTTTGTATAAGATCTAAGATTTTAGATTATACAGTTGTTTAGAACTTGAGTACAGAATCTCGCATTTATCCATATTAAATTCCCTCTTAGACTGACTAATTGTTTCAGCCCATCAAAAGAAGTGTGGATTCAACTCTGAGCCCCAAATATTAGGAATGTCCCAAAAGTCACGTCTTCTGTGCATTGGCTGAGGAGACAACTGATGCCTTCATCTAAGCCATTGGTAAAAATGGGGATAGTTGGCAGGATGGGAGGCTGGTGGAATGTTCTTAGAGATCCCCATGAAATCAACCTTTAATTAATTAGTGTCTTTGGGTGTCAGCGGTCAACAGACAGTGGTCAGCCTATCTGTCAAGGACATGAGAGGAGGGATGGCAGTGGAAGAGTAGAGACAACTGAAGCCTATACACATGGGTTCTAGTCCCGCCGCTCTTCATCTGAGTGACCTGGGGTGATCCACTTAGCATTTCTGAGCCTGTTTCCTTGTGAGGAAAATGGGGATGAAAATAGTGTCTATCTTACAAGGCTTCTCTGAGAAGAGAGTTAACATTTGCTCCCTTTTACTCCTTGAACCATCCATCAGATCGCAGTTCTTTCTCCATCAAGAAATACTTTGTCAACGTATTGATCCTGGCTCTACCTGTCTACCATCCTCCTTGGAAAAGCAGAGCAGGACAGTGTGCCCTGGCATCGTCCAGTGAGCACAACTGCTCTCGGTGTTTACTTCTTCAGGTGTTCATGAGCCATTGATTGCACTGCTGACCTTTTTAAAATTCTGGCTTAGGGTTGACAACAAGCCCAGTGGAGTCCATATTTCACCCATGTTTAGAAAATTGGGGCAAGGATGGGCTGTTCCAGACTGTCCTTTTCCAATTTTTGTATGATTTGGAGAAGATCACAGCCAGCTTCTCAGTGGTCTTAGTGTACGATTTCTCCCAGGATGTTAATTGGTCTCGGTGTTGTTGAGAGTAGAGGTTCTCAAACTTATGCCATGCATCGGAATCACCTACTGGGTTTGTTAAAATGCAGATTTCTTGGCCCCAGTCCTACAGTTTCTGATTCAGTAAGCCCGGTTGGGCCCGAGAATTTGCATTTCTAACAGGTACCCAGGTGATGCTGATATTGCTGGTCTGGGGACCATGTTGAGAACCACTGGTTTCAAGCAGTTGGGTGGGATTGTAAGTAATGATACCAAAGGCTTTGTTACACTATCCACAGCTCTTCTTTGCTGAGAAGACAGATGTAGAAGAGAAATCAAGAGTCCAGTTTCCCTCTGTCTTTTGTAGCCTCTGCACCACCTGCCCTCATCTTTTTGGTTTTCCTTACTTGAAACATAAGATGCCCTTTCTGTTGTTCTTATTATTTTCTTAAGCTCAAACTCAGGCTTTGGCCTTCCTGACATTATTCTTCTAGGGCCTCTGTCATTATTCCCTGGTTATTGTAACAGGGGGCAAATGGATCCGGGGCGGGCGGGGGGCGGGGGTGATCCGGAGCAACGGAGGAGTCCTGAATCTGTCTCTTGCCAGCCGTGGGACCTTATACAAGTTACTTACCACCCAAGGCTCAATTTTCTTATCTTTAAAATGGGATATTTGTAGTAGCTCTCTCATTACGTGACACAATGCTTAGCATGGTGTCTGGCACAGAAGTGTTAGGGATGGTTACTTGTGGCCCTTGTCTCTTTTCCTACATGTCCTTCTTAAATCTGAGGTCACTGGGGACCTGTTGACCAGTCGCCAGATGCTCTCTGAGTATCAGCACTGTGCAGCGGGAAGTGGCATCACCCTGACCTCAAGGCACTTACACCTGAAACAATTAGTGACCAGAAGTAGGTTAATAATCACAAATGTGTACTAGGAGATTGTTGAACCAGGGAAACTGAAACCATGGTCATTTGGTCTCTTGACATGGCTCTACCATGTGCCAGGTGTTAGTGCTGGATGGACTTAACACAAGCAGCATTGGCTCTAGAAGTGATTTATATACATGATTTCATGTGGTCTTCACAATAAGCCTATTGGCAGCTACTAGAGCATCCCACAATTTTTTCCCCCATGAATGGATGGACTGCGGACACTAAACCAGCCCTGGGAGCACAGTGACTTGCATGTGGACATATCTGGGCATTGCAAGCCACCCAACAGCCAAATGAATGAGGGAGGGCAGAGACCAAGGTGAGGTCAAGGGGCAAACGACACTGAGAGCCTCAACAGGGGGTTCCACAAGACTGTGTCAAGCCTCAGGTGCCAGCGGGTGTTTGGTGGGACCCTGAGGTATTCTCACCTTTTGGTGCATTGTGCCTGGTGGGAAAGCTGCCCCATACTCAGAACTGCCCTGTGCACTGTGCTCATATATGCTGCTGCCCACTGTGGTCTCCTAACACCGCTTCCCCAGTGCGGCAGTGCCCGGCCCACTGAGCTCACTGGGCCCCCAATCCAGACTGGGCTGGGTGTAAATTTGCTGCATCTCATGCACTGGCTAGAGTGGGGTGATGTGCTTGAGTGCCTGGCTGTGCCTCTCACTGGCTGGGTGGTCTCCCACAAATCACCCAACCCGTCTGGGCATTGACTTCCTCATTTGCAGAATGAAGACGCTAGGATGACTCAAAGTTCATTCCCACTTGACATTCCCACCAGCAGGGCACAAGGATTCTGATTTCTTCACATCCTCACTGACACTTGCTATCTCCCACTTTTTTGATAGCCATCATCCTAGTGGGTGTAGAGTGGTACCTCACTGTGGTTTCGTGTTTTCCCAATGACTAGTGATGTTGAACATCTTTTCATGTGCTTTTTGGCCATCTGTACATCTGCTCTGTAGAAATGTCTATCCAAATCATTTTTAAATTGGGCTGTTTGATTTATTTATGTTGCTGAGTTGTAGGAGTTCCATATGTACTCCGGATACTAATCCCTTATCAGATATGTGATTTGCAAATATTTTCTCCCATTCTGTGGGTGAATTTTTTTTCACTCTTTTAATATATTAGCTTTTTGGTGCAGAAGAAGTTTTAATTTTGATGAAGTCCATTTTACCTGTTTTTTCTTTTGTTGCCTGTGTTTTTGGTGTCATTCTTAAGAAGCCGTGGCTTAACCTAGGTCATAAGGATTTTCCCCTACGTTTTCCTCTAATAGCAACTTTCTTATAATAGAATTGTATACTTAAAAGCAGCTAACATGGGCTACTATATAAAAAACAAACAAACATAACAAGTGTTATCAGGGATGTGGGAAAATTCAATGACAAATGTCAGTGAAAATGTGGAGAAACCGAGACCCTTGGGCACTGCTGGTGGATTGTAAAATGGTGCAGCTACTATGGAGAACAGTGTGGAGGTTCTTTAAAAAATTAAAAACAGAACTACCATATGATCCAGCAATTCTACTTGGGTATGTAGCCAAAAGAATCAAAAGCAGGGTCTTGGGGCGCCTGAGTGGCTCAGTTGTTCAGCAACTGACTTTGGCTCAGGTCACAATCTCCCAGTTTGTGGGATCAAGCTCTGAGCTGGGTTGTGTGCTGACAGCATAGAGCCTGCTTCAGATTCTCTGTCTCCCTCACTCTCTGCCCCTCCCCTGCTCTCTCTCTCTCTCTCTCTTTCAAGAATAAACAAAACAAACATTAAAAAAAAAAAAAAAGAAAGCAGGGTCTTGAAGAGAGAGCACACCTATGTTCATAATAGCACTACTCACAATTGTCAAGAGGTGAAAGAAAATTGAATGTCCTTTGATGGGTGAATGGACAAACAATATTACTCGGTCTTCAAAAGGAAGCACATTCTGACATATGCTACAGTATGGATGAACCTTGAGGACATTATATTAAGTGAAAATGAGTCAGTCACAGAAAGGCAACTGCTGTGCGAATCTACTTGTAGGAAGTATATAAAGTAGCCAAATTCATGGCAAGTGAAGTAGAAAGTGGTGCCAGGGGCTGGAGGGATTGGAGAAAAGGGGACTTGTTGTTTCATAGGTACAGAGTGTCAGATTTGCAAGATGAAAAACTTCTGGAGATCTGTTTCCCAACAGTGTCAATATACTTAACGCTACTGAGCTGCCCGGTTAAAACTGGTTAAAGTAGTAAATATTATGTAGTATATATTTTATCACAACGAAAATGTTTATCCCCTCCCACCTCATAAACAGAATTTAATTATAGAGTTTTAAATAAGGAACAAGATTATCCTGTGAACTAGTTTATACTGGAACTTTGAGGTGAAGAACTCCCGACAGGTGACTCTGACTTCATCCATCACTCTACTACAGGATCCTTTATCAAAATTGAGCCTAATATGGCTCCTTCCTGTGGTTTCACCTTCTGGTCCTACTTCTACTTCTTCCTTTTAAATATGGTCTTTTTTTTTTTTTTTTAAGTTTGCTTATTTGAGAGAGAGAGAGAGAGAGAGAGAGAATGAGCAGGGGAGGGGCAGAGACAGAGGGGGACAGAGGATCTGAAGCAGGCTCTGCACTGACATCACAGAGCCCGATGCAGGGCTCAAACTCAGGAACTGTGAGATCATGACCTGAGCCAAAGTTGAATGCTTAACCGACTGAGCCACCCAGGCGCCCCCTAACTTCTACCTCTTAAGTCTATAGGTCAAGTCTAATCCCTTGGTGGGTGGTTGGTGGCAGCTGGCATGGTGGCAGGAGCTATGGTTGACTGACTGTGTGTCTCCTTCGTCAGCACAGGACACACACTCAGATGTAGGAAGTGTTCCCCAGCGAAGGGACAGAAAAAACAGGGCTCAGGCAGACAATGGGCCTCTTCAACCGCATGAGTAGCGGAGCCGGGATTTGAAGCCAAGGCTCCCTAACTCCAAAGCCCATAATTTTCATGCTAGACGGGTCTGCCTCTGGGCCAGGTTCCTCCTCAGCCATCTTTTCTGTGATCCCTTGGTCTTTTCTCCTGTGGCTTTTTTCCACGTGCCCCCCGCCCCCACCAGCCCACTCCTCCTCTTGAAGCAAACCCCAGGTAAATTCCCACCAAGTCCAAGGCAAGCCCTCCCTCTCACTACAGATGCTGCCCACCTTTCCTGTAACACCCTCTTGGACCCCAGACCCCACAGAGGGAGAGGCTCATTGGCAGAAATCCATTCCAAGGCCCCTGAAGCCCTCTCCGCCCCCCGCCCCCCACCTCTTTCCCTTGCTAAAAGCAGAAGGCTGCCCTGTTCTCTCTCCTGCAGGATTTCCTCCCGGGAGTTGCTGCAAGAGAAAATGTTGCCATCCCAGGATTAACACCCTGTTTGTTTAAAGGGCTTATTACTGGTGCTTAATGCTATTTTGACAGATGAAAGTGAGTCAATTATAGCTGGAAATAGCTCTGGCTGTGTACGTCTCTTCCAGGTAGTGGCCCTTTCCCTGTCTAAGGGACTGTTTCTCTTTACCAAGGGGCAGTCCTTCTTCTTTTCTTATCCCGTCTGACCTCCAAACCATGCAAAGAATTTCTTCCTTCCAGGAAGAGGCAACATTTAAGGCCTGGAACCTAAATCCAAGAGATGGGGGTTTCTGGGGGCAAGACCCACGCTGTGACAGGGGTGAAGTGGATGCTGAAGGAAGGCCTGACAGGTGAACCTCCAGGATAAGGGATGTGGCCCCAGTGAGCCCTGTGTCCATCAGGAGTCACTGTGCTCCATCAGCCACGAGCATGGCTGCCTCTTCCTGAATGTCTCTTTAGGCCTTTTTGGGGGGCAATGGGTTTCTGTGTTGACACCCACCCTAAAGAGACCAGAGCTGGTCGCAGGCTTGGGTGCCTCAGGGGTCACCTTGGTGAGGACAGCAAGAGTCCTTTGATTGGCTAGAGAGTTTCCCAGGGTCACACTGAGTTATGCTCAGGCCCCAGTAAAGAGCATTTCAATTTCACAGGAGGTCTGTACAAGGGGCTCGCTTATGCCCAGAGCAGGACAGTGAACCCCCTGCCATGTGACTGGATGGGCATCTGGTTGTAGGGCCTGACCCAAGCTGCAAGGTCAGGAGTGTGCAGGGGCATGTTTGTAACAGGCATCTCAAGCTTAATATGCCTTAAATCCTTCTTCCTCAATACCCCCAGGCATGCATGGGGTTCTCCCCAGCTCTCCACTCACAGAAAATGGTGCCACTGTCCATCCACCTGCTCAAGCTCTAATCCTAACTGCCATCCTGGATGTTTCTCTTTCTCACACCCTGGAGGTCCTTAAGCAGAACCCACCAGAAAATCCTGCTGCCTCTCCTCCAAAGTATTCAGCAAATCTGAGCCAACTGTTGCCTATCTGCCACCACTGTCCCAGTCAAAGCCACAGTCAGCCCCAACCCAAACTATTGCAAGAGCTTCCAACACATGTTCCTCCTTCCATCCTTGCCCTTCATGGTTTATCACTCGTGCAGCAGCAAGGGGAGGACTGTTCTCAACACAGCTCTCCAGGCTGGCAACTACCGATTGGTCAAAACTGGCATGCCAGATGGAACCCACCTGCCAGCGCCCCTCCTTCCTCCAGGTGGGAAGGCTCAGAAAGGCCGGGGACGTGCTGAGGTCATACAACCAGCGAGGGGGGTAAGCTGGAATGGAAATGCATCTGGGAAAGGAGTATTGCCCACCAAGCACCTGTCATACTCGGTGACGGCCCCCACCCCCAGGGAGAGGCCGCTCACCCGCGGACGGCGTGCAGCAGGCGCAGAGAGGGGTATGCAGTTCGCACGTTGACGCGGTGCTTCAGGATGAGCTCGTTGACCCACTCAACGCGCTCCTTGCCGCCCCTGGCCATGAAGGCGGGAATCCACAGGATGCTGCCGTTGAGACTGTGCAGTCGCTGCAGCAACTTCTCCCGCCAAGTGGCGTTGACCAAGTCCTCAAAGGCCCGTTGGATGACGGAGGGGTTCATGGTCACCAGGTCTGTCTTGAGCCCCACATCCCGGGCATATTCCTGTACGGGGGCCAGGTTGCACCTGCCAGGGAGAAAAGCATCATGGTCCTTTGGGGCAAGATGAGACGCTGTTGCTTGTATTTCATTTTGTCCACCCTTTGCCTCCCCTCACCTCTTCCTCATCCCCAAAGACCCAGGGCATCTTCCAGCACCCACCCGCCCCTCCTGTCACCCGTGCTCCTTCTTCCCTGCCACACGTATTTGCTAGGCTCTTACCACACACATACAACTTTGCTGGTCCCTGGGGCTGTACAGTGCCTGCCTTCTGGAGTTGAGGATGTAGCAGAGGAAGGAGGCAAGTAAGCCACCCTCAGCTCACAAGATGACCATGCTATTGCAGGTGTGACCTGGACACGTTAGGTAACAGTGAGGGCTCTGAAGGCACACTCCTACTTCTTACCTGTGTGATTCTGGGCGACCTGCTCAACCTCTCTGTGCTTCCTAAGAGCTTTCCCTACAGCTAAGGAATATGCCCAATGGTTTCTTTAGCTATGATAGAGATTGCAACAGCACCCCATGCCAGGGATTAAAGGAGTCATTGCATATCGAGTACTTAGGACCCTGTTGGACCACACCAAGATCTCAGTAAATGCAAACTATTGGCCTATTAATATTCCCATATTAGTATGGGAAGGAGGAATGTTTGGTCGTGTTCCCAGAGGTGGTGACCACTGAGAGAAATCTAGAAGGATGGGTGAGCATTAGTCCATTTGTGGGTGAGGCAGTTAGAAGAGTGTTTTTCCAGCTTGCCCGAGCAGAGGAATCACTTCAGGCAGTAGTTAAAAATACAGATTCACTGTGTCTCTCACCTGGGCATCCAGGTTCAGCAGGTGAGCCTAGGAATTGATACTTAGTTTTACAAGCTCTTCAGGTGATTCTTATAACCAGGCAGTTTGGGAAACATCAGGCTCTGGCATTGTAGGCACAAGAAATGTATGTAAGGGCATAGAGGTGTGGAGCAGTGTGGGTATTAAGGGAAGGCAAGCGATATGCCTTCTGGGGCATATTGTGTGGAAGAGATGAATCTAGAGAGGTCAGCAGGGCCTATATGTCAGGGATGTGGCTCCAAGGGCAATAGGGAGTCACTGAAGATTCCCGAGCAGGGCAGTAACAGATTTGCATTTTAGGCAATAGCTAGACAACAATAAGATGAAGTTGTACAGGTATTTAGAGTGGATGGAATTGTATCTAGGAGGACAAACTAAAAGGCCATTGCAATCTCTTGCTGAACAAGCCTGGGACTCTGGGTGGGTGGCCTCTGATATCTCACCAGAGGCCTGCTTTGCGGGGAACTCTCCCACCTTCACAGGTCCAGCCTGCATGTGCACACTGGGGCTTCTTGCCTGTGATGCAAGCTGATCAGACTAGGGTGGCCAAGGGCACTGCTGGGGAGGCCTTGCTGCCGTCTGCCTGGAAGATTTGTTGGTGGAGGAGCCCTTTGACCAGTGGAGTTAAGTCTGAGAAATTAGAGTGAGTATTTATAGAACAGAGGCTGGAGACATGAAGACCAGGGTCACAGGTCATTGCCAAATGATGAGATCCAGAGAGACACCACTTACCCTCCTTTCAAGCCAGGACTTTCTTCCTTCAACGATTGGGGAGAAAAAGTAGGATCATCAGAAAGAAAACTAACATCCTGGGGCTCCGGGTGTGTGCCAGCCCCTGGTCCTTTAACACAGGTCTGCTCATCTTATTCTGGCTCAGTATTAATCACCCTCACTTTATGGATGTGGAAACCAAGGCCCAGAATGTGCCAAGTAACTTGCCCAGAGTCCCAGAGCTAGTAAGGGAATCTCCAGGATTCAGTCTCTGGTGTGTCGGGCTCAAAATCCTGTTTGCTGCTCAGACTAGACCCCCTAAAATGCCCGCTCTGACCATTCCCACCCTGGCCTTGCTATCGCTGACTGTGGTTACACATTGCAAGGGGGCAGAACTGACTTGAGACACCTTCAGGGGCCCCTGCTGCAGACCTTAGAGGAACAGAGCATCTCATCATGTCCACCAGTTAGAGACAGTTACCCCTATTGTCCTATAGACCAGCTGAACCAGGCTTCTAAGGGCTTCCTGAAGGCCTGGGGCCTCTTCCAGGCCAACCACCAGGCCCCGAGAGCAGGGGCCTCAGTGCAGTTCAGGTGTACTGAGTCTATCGTGGGCCAGTGAGGGCTGTGGGAGAGGCAAAGGAGGAACTGATGTGGAGCCTGACCCCAGGAGGCTTTTGGGTGGCTAGGGGAGAGAAACCACGGAAGTCCTTACCCAGCTACAATACTGGTCACTCGGGATATCGTCCAAGTAAGGTGCGATAGACTCTGGGGAGCCCTGGGGCTTCAACCTCCCTGGGGCAGGCTCCCAACCTCATTCAACATGGGACCCGGCTAATGGAAGGTATTCCAGGCAGGGGAAGGCTGCAAAGGCCAGGATTTTCCCATGACCATGTCTCAGGGCCACTTCTTGAGTGAGGATGATGGAGACATTAGAGTAAGTCTGCTCAGCTCTATCTTATCCCACAGCAGGCCCGGCCTCCCAAAGCAAATTCTGGGTGGGCTGTGGGTGGGCTGGACAAGAGTCCATCCATTCCAGAAACAGGCATGTCCACAGGCACAGGGTGAGGCCCACAGCCTGAGCCTGGCCCGAGTGTGCCACGGACCTCTGGTTCTCTCAGCCTCAGTTTCCTCTCTGCAAAAGCCAGCGCAAGATAGAACATTCCTGACAGGGTTGTTGCAAGAATAAAATAAGTTAATAAACATGAAGTGCATAGATTTGCACCTGGTGTATGCTAAGTAACTAATGAGCATGATGATAATGATGGGGATTTATCTGTGAAAGGGCGTTTGTTCGTAAGACTCTCCCTACTGAAAGTGTGTGTGTGTGTGTGTGTGTCCATGCGCACACATGTGAATGTGAGCAAACAGTGAAGTTTTGATCCCTAAACATCTGGGAATATACTCTGTACATATATGACCCTGAGTTAGGTAGTCTCTTCAACCTGCCATTGCAGGCTCATGGGGACCCTGTGGGGACCAGCCCTCCTGTCTGGCCCCATTTCCCAGCCACACCCGAGACAACGTAGGCTCACTCAGGCACCAGCTTCCATGATCCATGAGTCTAGCTTCTTGCTTCCATGGCTTTCCTCACACTACGTCCTCATGCTCACCATTTTCATGTGCTAAAGTCAGCCACCTTCTTCCAGAAGCCTGCCCTCAGGTCCCCCAGGAGGCTGAGTATTTTGCAACCTCATTGCATTTTGCATGGGGGTGTCTTCCCATGGTTCAGTGTTGAGTTTTCTGAGAGGGGGCAAGGTCTTGTTGTCTCCCATGCAGAAGAGGGGCCCAAATGACACAGAGCAAGGCAAAGTGATTGAAGACTTCAATTGATGGAGACTAAGAACATCCCATCAGAACCCTCCGGGCACCTGTTCTCTCAGCGAAGCTGCTCCGAGCCTGAGCCCCGAGCCCCTCATCTATGCCAGGCACAGGCTTGGGCTGGCGTTCAGCGATGGACACAAGCAGTCCGCTTTAGGGGAGCTCATGGTCAGTGTGAGGCAGGTGGGGTGGAGACACAGAGTCCACGGAGAGCTCTCATTTGCAGAGGCAAATGGTACAGGAGAGATGGTGTGGAATTGTGGGGTGACCTCCCTGCACCCCGAGGGAAAGGCAGCGGGGAGATGAACACTTGTGCTTTGTTGTGGGAGACATGGCCCAGGCACACTCACACATGCCAACTCAGGCAGTGGCCACAGCATCACACCCCGTTTACTCTTTATGGGGCCTTTGGCCTGTGGGATCCCCCCGGGGGAGGACACGGATGATCCTCCAGATGGGAAGAGCCCAGAGGAATGGCCCCGCTGGGGCGGAGGAGCCAGTGCTGCCACTCGGCACCAGCAGGGGTCTGTACCCGGAACAGCTTTGTGATCTTGTCCTAAAAGACCACTCAAGTCCACCCCCCAAACACACAGGTGTGTGAGAGCCACGTGCAGAGTGTAAAGCTCGAAGGACAACCGTGCGTTGTTCTGAGGCGCTCTCTCCTTGGTGCTTCAGGTCCCTCTTTTCTAAGCACGTGTGGACAGGTGTGGACAGGACCCCCGGGAGAGGCAAAGCATGGCTTTCCAAGTACAGCCCGCACAGCAGCAGGGAGGGCATTAGATATGCATGGTCTTAGGCCCCACCCCAGACTGGATGACTCTGCCCTTGGATAAGCTCAGGGGGCTCCTGTGAAGGTCAAAGTTTGCCGGGTCTGGCCCAGAGCACAGCCGGTATTCCTAACGGAAGGACCTCAAAGACAACCAGTCCAACCCGCTCCATTTACAGAGGGTGAAACAGAGGTCCAGAAAGGGCAGTGACACACTCCCGAGTCGTGTGACAAAAATGAGCCACAGAGCCAAGATGGGACTCTGACGCCACACTGCTCATCTTGCTGTGTCAGTGCCCACAAGGGAAAGTTCTGGCTGGAATCAGCTGTTGCCTTTGGAAATTGCTAGGGCAGGGCTAGTTCAGAGAGGGAAACCTCGTCATCAAAACTAGTGACAAAGGCATGGCTTATATGTGTGACACCAAATCAGAAAGGCCTCCCTCCATGCTGCCTGGCACCCCTGCTTTTACCCTCCGCCTGCACCTTTAACACCTCTGTCCCCTTCCCTCCCCCCGACCCTCCTTTGGCTTCTGTCAGACATTTGCTCCGCTTTCTGCCCGCCTTCTTCTCCCCCTCTGTCCCTGAGTCTTTAGACCGGAAGGACTGAGCCACTGGCTATGCCAGGCACAGACAAAGCCTGGGACACTAACACAAGTTCGGCTGCTAGGTTGCGGTGGCTCTTCCATGAGAGTGGACACAGGAGTAAACACACCTTCTAAAATCCCATGTCCCGAGGCCCAGGGAATTCTGTGATAAAGGCCATTTCCCAAAGCCTCAGGACAAGGCTCTCTTTGCATCAGGACAGCCCCGATGGAAACGTGAGATGCCGTATGCACTTCTGCCAGGGCTGGGGCACTGTTTGGGGACGAAACTCGAGGCTCTGTGTGCCCTACTTCTGACCAGAGGACAGCAAGGCCTTGTTTCCAAGTCTGTCTGGGTTGGGGGTCAGGTATCAGGGCCATTGGCAACTGTGTCCAAATGTGTCCGTGGAGCCTGAACAATGAGAGCTGATATTTCAGCAGAATGATGGTCAAGTTCAAGCCCAAGTTTCTCTGTCGCCCCTTCACTTTCCAGATTTTGACTGCAGGATAATAGTTACGAGCGGAGCACCACCTTCACGAATACTTAAAAGAGGTTTGCAAACTTGAACCAACTAACTGGTCAGCCCGGGCTTTATCTAAGGCTCAGCAAACTTTTTCTGTAAGGACCTGATATAAAGGCTTCTGGTATATGCTCTCTCTGTTGCAACTCTTCAACCCTGCCCAACTAATCTAACTTTACTTTGCAGAGAGAAAGCAGCCATTGAGGATATGAAAATGAATGGGCATGACTGTGTTCCAGTAAAACTTTATTGACAAAAGCAGTCTGTGGGCCATAGTCTGCCTACCTCTGTGTCAGATTAGAGATTCTCAACCTTGGCTGTTCACCAAAAGCATTCTAGGCCACATGCCCCTGACCCCTCAGGTTGATTTAATCGGACTGGGGTGCAGTCTGGACACCAGGACTTTTAAAGGCACCTGAAGAAATTCTAATGCACAAGGTTGAGAATGGGGACAAACCCAAACAGTGTCTCTGGTTGCAGAGACACTGGGACAAGTGGCCAGGCTCAACTTCAACCTGCCTGTCGCTCTGGGCCCAGAGCCCCTGCAGCCGTTACCTTATGACAAAGCTGTGTGTGTCAATCTCCTGCCCGCAGCCGCTGTTCAGCAAGACCCCCGAGTTGCCCACGATGGCACAAGTCTGGAAGTGCTTGTTCTTCAGTGGAGACGTTCTGGGGAGCAGATCGTAGAGGTTCTGGGACACGTTCATTGTGCTGTCACGGTCGAAGATGTAATGAATAATATCTCCGGGCTTCAGGGTCCCCTTGAGGACAGAAATGTCCTTTTCAGCGTCCAAGAACTTCAAGATCTGCTTCCTACAAACACCAAATACACATGAAGAAAAGGTCTTCCTGTTGTCCTGTTGCCAGTTGCCCTCTGCCCTGCAACCCGGCTTTCCCAGTCCTGTGTCACCCTGTGGCCTGCTGCAGCCAGCCCCCGGGTGAAGCTGAGTTCGGAGGCCCTCTGAGAATGGGTTCCAGGTGGGGAGTATCAGAAATGACCCAGAGGCAACAACGGGTGTGGCCAGTCTGGTTGCTGTGGTTACGCCCTCTTCCTGTGAGAGGTGATAACTGCCCAGAGAAATGACTCCATTAGGACACACTGTGAGCTCATCACAGAAGGCCCTGGAAGGAAGGGTGACCTACTGCTCTGGTTTGCCCAGGACCTGCGTTTATCACTGAAAATCCCACGTGGCAGGGAACCCGTGTCTCGGATAAACCCAGACAGCGGTCAGCATACATCACACTCTCCTCTCAGTAGGATTCGGGGCCATCATCTGACGGGAGGTCCTGAACCAGGATGGCACCTGTCCCTCCCTCCTCAGTGGTCTGTTTTCTTCTCTGCGCAAAGGGTTTCCTATGGGGTGAATGGGAATGGATACTGTGAGGTGCGTCAACTGCTCTCCCTTTGAGAGACTGAGCATGCCGCCTGGTGTCCCTGAGCCGGTCCATTCCATGCAGTGTGCTGCCTGAACCCACTGCTGTCTAGTTTGGAGTTTGTAAATATTGATACCTGTCTGGTCCCTCTGAGCAAGTTCCTTTGTGCTGTTTCAGAACAAAGGTGAGCAAATGACAGCTCTCTAGGCTCTAGGATGAAAGTTCTAGAATCATCTGGTAAAGTACACAGTTGGAACGGGGGATGGTCAGAAAAAGGATAGATGTCCTCTTAGAATCACCTGGGGAGATTTACTCCAACCACTCAGGCCAAGGTAGGGGATCCTAGTCGGGGGCGGGGGGGGGGGGGCGGCTGCAGTGACATGAAGAACTGTCTAAATCTCCCAAAAGATCTTTAGAAATGATTCAAGTCGGGGTACCTGCGTGGCTCTGTCGGTTAATTGTCTGGCTTCAGCTCAGGTCATGATCTCGTGGTTTGTGAGTTTGAGCCCCACGTTGGGCTGACAGCTCAGAGCCTAGAGCCTGCTTCAGATTCTTTGTCTCCCTCTCTCTGCCCCTCCCCTGCTTGTGCTCTCTCTCTCTCTTTCAAAAATAAATAAACATTAAAAAAAAGAAATGATTCAAGTAATAGAAAGAAACTTGGTACCCACACTAGCCTAAGTGCACTTCATTTCCTACAGCAAACCCCTATCTAGAATAGATACAATGATGGCAGTCTTCTTTTCCACAGAACACTGGAGGGATAGAACCTTCCTGTACTTGGCAAAGGTGAGAATTTGCAAGATGGTTGCCCCATTGTGCAGATGGTAACACTGATGCCTGAGAGCCTGTGAGATGTGAGATATTTACAACCTGCAGTGCATCCCAGGAGGGTGCCCACTCAGTCACTCAGGGGACTATAAAGAATTCAGAAGTTCTGGGATCCCACCTGAGAAATCCCAACTCCAAGAGTGGCCCAGGTCCCAGCATGCTTCCCAAAGCTCAGCAGGTGACTCCAGCATGTGCCCAGGGTTGGGAGCCTCTGGAATAGCCAAGGAGTAACTAGAATGCTTGGCAGGGCACCACCTCTCTGCTAGTCTTTCCTGATGAATGACTGGGAACTCTTGCCATCATGCAGGGGAGACACCCTTTGCTGAATAATTTGTATCTCTTGATAGGAAACAGAAGCGTTAATTTTATTTACCACCCTGCCCTTTACCAGGGATTATACAACTTGGCAAACTGACACAGTATGGAAATTGCTACAGCCTCTGTAGGCACTTACCCCATAGTATTTAAAAGTAAGGAGAGCCCCCCAGAAAGTCCATAAATAAACACCTCTGTGAGTGAATTAATTTATAACTAATTATGAGAAATTACTATCAATTATTAAACATCATTCCAAATCACTCCCAGCATCTTTTATTAAGAATAATTTTGGTGATTAATTGAAGGAAGTTAAAGGAAATTCTTTTCCCCCTTGGTGAAGGCACATTGCTCCTGCCAGGGTGGCTGTGTGTAGGCTCCCATGGTCTGGTCTTCTCTGAAAGTGAGTGTGTGTGTGTGTGTGTGTGTGTGTGTGTGTGTGTGTGTGTGTGTGTGTGTAGTGTCCATTTCTCTACACAGTGGCCGAGAAAGGGCCAGGGAAAGGATTTCACTCATAGGTGGTGCAGTGGGTGAACAGTGCCCACCTGCTAAATATATTTCTGATCCCTAACCCTCAGAACCTGTGATGTGGCTTTATTTGCAAAGAGCATCTTTGCAGATGTAATGAAATTAAGGATCTTGAGATAGTCCTGGATTACCTGGCCCTAAATCCAGTGATAAGTGTCTGTACGAGAGGCAGCCTAGGGAAATACGCAGACACAGAGAAGAAGACCATGTGACATGGAGGCAGGGATTGGAGTGATGAGGCCACAGGGTGAGAAAGGGCTGGAACCTTCACCTGCCCCACCCCCCCAGCATCTGGAAGGGACAAAGAAGGATCTCCCCAGGGCCTGCAGAGGGAGCATTTGGAACTCTAGCCCCAGAGCTCAGAGAGAATACATTCCCATTGTTTGAAGCCCCCAAGTGGGTGGGAACTGGTTACTGCCACAGCTGTTCTCACTGACTGATCCAAGGGCGAGTGAGGAAGGCCTGCAGCTGGTCCACCCAGGGGGCCCCAGGAGGGGCACTGGTGAGGGTGGCAGATTGGGGGCAGCAGAAGTCCGTTCCTTCAGATGGCTTCTCAGCTGCCATCTGGGTCTCAGGCCTCTCCAGCCCCGACACCCTCTCATGTCCCCACACAAAACCTTGAGAGCTACGGGGTGGGGGCATTTCCATTTTGACAATGAGCCTACCTGGAAGGGTCCCCCCTCTCTGCTCTGTGTGGTGACACTTTGGGTAGCTGGGCCCCCTGTTCTCCCTCCCCATGGTGGAAGGCCTGGGAAGGTTGGCCACCATAGTTGAGGCTTTCCCCGTCTGGTCCAGGTGACTGTGCCCACCTCACCACCCATATCCCCTACCTCCTACTTAGAGCTCCAGAGGCACTGAGCGCGAATAGCGGAAGTCAGCCTGTGTGCAAGCGGGACGCAGCTTGGCATGCCTGGCAAACCCCTAATTACCGCTCAAAACACATTGCTCCTTTCTCTGCTATCCCTCTCAGCTCCCTTACAAAATGAAGTGTGCTCTCTTCTCAGCACGATCTCTGTATTTCCACCTATTGATGAGAAGCCACATCATCTGTGTACGTCACGTGGCCCCCTCCTGTCTGACATTTGTGTCTCCCTGCTCGCATGTCTGATTCACGTTAGCACCCTGGGCCCCCGGCATGATGCTGGGGTTATACTGACCACCCTCTACTGGGTCAGTCATGGCTACGTCAAAGTCATGCGGTCCAAGTGCTGGACAAGAGCTGCTCTCTGGCTAAGCAGCCTTCTCCCTTGGCAAACAGGTGTCGCGTCACTCTGGGTCATGCACAGAGAGGGGGCCACGGGTGCCAGACTGGCCCAAGCAGGAGATATATCCTGCCAGAGAAGGACTCCTGCCTTTGGATCCTCAGGGAGAAGCCGCCTGTAGTCTCTAGCCCCCAGGCTCCTGCTGCTGCTGGCCCAAGAGCCTCACTCCTTCCAGACCCAGGACCCTAGCTGGGTGCTCCTGCCCCCTCTCAGGCCCCGGTCGCTGCATACACATGCTGGCCGGCTCGGCTTGTCTCGGGTTTTTATTTCCAATTGATCGCTTACAGATGACACCTGCCTCGGTGGGAGGTAAACATTTTATTTCTATCCTGACTTCTTTAGATGATGGAGAGTGGCAATTTGCTGGCTTGTGCTGAAGAAGGCCAGGTCTGTCTCTTGTCCTATTGGTAATTACCACTACCTGATCCTTAGAGACAGCGTCTGGTTGTGCCTCCACTTGGCCGAGGCGGGCTGGATGTTGTGCTTAATGCTTTCGTTACTTCTGTCAACAACAGCTGGCGACGAGGAACCATTTATTACAACTTCAGCTCTGGATGGGGGGGAAAAAAGAGGAAGAGGGTAGACATGATGTGTTAGCATGCCGACGACAAGTCTAATAGTTTTGTTTTTGCACGGGCTTGGATGTAAACTTCGGGAGAGCAAAATTGAGGTTATTACCTGAGAAGAGAAGGAAGTCTATTTATCCTCTGGAATGCCCGAGCTCTCTCCCTTAGGTATAAGCTCCTTACGCTTTGGAGACAGGGAGGGGGTATTAAAACTATCTTTCTCCCCACCCTCCGCCCCACCGTCTCCTCCCAGGGAGATCTAGCTGTCACTGTCAGAATGGTAATACGTCTTCTCTCGAGTTACTTTTGTGAAACTCCGCAGTTGCATTAGCAGCTGGGTGTTATACGACGGTCTGCAAACTTAATAAAGAGAAAACAAAAGCTCATGCCAGGGGAATGAGATGCAGCCTGTGGCTTCCCCCACCTCCCCCTTATCTTATCACTGCCTCATTTGTACTCTCTGATGCCACCTCACACATCCGCCTTGTTCCAGAGTTATCGGTGTTGGGTCTGTCTCTCCCACTAGGCTGTGAGCAGGGGAGCTCCCTCATTCATTTCTTTATTCCCCGATGGTCTAACATAGCAGGTGCTCAATAAATAACCATTTGTTGAATTTGAGTTTGAATTTCACCCTGGCGGGAGCCTGGATGTGTGAAGGAGCTGGTTGGCCCTGCCTGCCTCGGGGCAAATCACAATTCTGGCTGCGCACGGTCTTTCCGCCTGATGCTGGAACGCCAGGCATTTCGGGCCCACTTGAATTCTGAGGGTTGCAATCTATGCTAGTAGGTTTCTAAGAAACTAGGTTACAATTACATCTCTAAAGGCAGTGTGGTAGCCACCCTGCCTCTGTCGGATATGTACAGATGCAGAATTTCCTTTGCTGTGGGTTCTCCCACTTAAGTGGATTCTCCCACTTAGAATAAGTGGGTTTGTGATGCCAAATTTTGGAGCTCTAAAAAATTCAAACCAGGGGTCCCTGGGTGGCTCAATCGGTTAGGCATCCGACTCTTGATTTTAGTTCACGTCATGATCTCACGGTTGTGGGATTGAGCCTCATGTTGGGCTCCATGCTGACAGCCCAGACTCTGCCTGGGATTCTCTCTCTTCCTCCCTATCTGCCCCTCACCTGCTCTCTCTCTCTCTCTCTGTCTCTCTCTCCTTCCCTCCCTCTCTTTCTGCCCTGCCTCACTTGCACTTGTGCTCGTGCACGCTCTCTCTCAAAATAAATAAATTAAAAAAAAAAAAAAGAATTCAAACCAAACATCTATGTCCTCGGCGTTTATCTCAGAGCACCTAAGTTAAAAAGAGCTGCAGGCCTTTTAAGGAGGTATACAGTCAATGCTCTATTTTTCTTTTTGTAGGTAGAGAAGTTGGGGGTGCAAATTTTCTCTGCACGTTCTCTCCACACACCTCCATTTCTCTATATTCCTGACTCCTCTGGATGATACAGCTGGCCCTGGATTCAAACATATGTAACTTTTGCAGAGGACTAGAAAAGGGAACCAAAGACCGGACCCTTGGAAATTTTGCTGTTTTCATGAAAGGGAGCAGAAGGCGTAGTGAAAAGATTTCACAGGCTGTGTGACTGTGGGTAAACCACTTTACCTCTCTGAGCTTCAGTTTGCCCACTTATAGAAAGAAGGTGTGGAAGAGGCAGATATCCACCTCTAAGGTTCTGGAATTCAGTGAGGACCATGGTGTCACCTGCACCTGTCACTGACTGCACTCTCATGAGGTTCCAGCAGGAGCTGCTTGTGGCTGTCAACCTTTGGTACAGCCTACTTCTGCACGGGGCACAGGCAGGAGCAATGACACTTGGGACCACAGCTTTAGCTGTCACACCCCAAGAGCCCAAACTTCACTGCAGCTTACATCAGACGGTATCTATGATAGAAACACTTGACTACTTGTGATGGGGAGTTGTCTTCTTAAGAGGCTAGCTGATGTTCTCATCAGTAACAGGTGACTAGAACCTGGTATTTGTGGCCTAAAGTGGATTCAGTCTAAGGTGAAGCTCCTCAGAAACTGGGGCACATTGGGTGACCCCAGGCTATCTCAGGCAAGAGGGATCTGCAGAGGGATCTGTCATGGCTGCTTGCCCTGGGGATTTGCTTGGAACACTCCAGAAGGAGTTTCCAGGCTTCTCTGGGACACAGTGTGGTGGAGGCAATAAAGGGAAGGAGATAAACACTGGCGTGGCTGGGGGTAATGTTCTGTTTCTGTCTCCACTTCCAAGTGAAACTTCAGAGGGGACATCATCTACCACCACCGGCCATGGTCTTCCTGGACTAAACCTGGCTCTGTGGCTATTGAGCTGGGGAACTCGGTCAAGTCACCTCGGGTCTGTCGCCTCTGCCTTCTTCTCTATAGCATCGAGGGGATGGACTAGGTGACCCCAGGAGCCACTTCAGCTCACTGGTTTACGTGCTGTATGTTGCACCAACACACCTGGATTGGTGGGTTGTTCTAATTGAGTGAGGAAACTGAGGCTCAGAGGGGAGAGATCATTTGCCCACAGCCCCAGCTAACAAGCATGGGGACTGAATCCAGGTCTGCTTGGCTCCCAAGACTTTTCTTCCCGCTTCTCACGCTATTTCAAGAAAGGTTCTTCCACCCTGAAGTTACCATGGGGCACAGGGTTCCCCCTCGGGGGGCAAGATCTTTTTTCTCCAATGGGGGACATCTTTCCACAGTAGAAGAGAGAGGAACTTAGGGTCGCATGGCCTCCTTTTTTATTTCTGCGTTTTACCAGGCACAGTATAAGCTTCATCTGTAGCTCCCAGGTGGTTAAGGGGTCATTAGATATCCAGAAGCAATGACATCAGGGAGAGAGGGTCAGTTTCCTGAATCATGTGGGGTCAGGGAGGGACACAACTGATAGGTCTAATAGGGTGAAGAGACCTAAAAAAAATTACGGAAGAGCAAATAACAGACCCTGCTCTAAATAATTTAGGTCTCTCATTCCAAGACTGACCACCAGGAAGTAAAGCAAGACCTTCATTTTCAGTAGTGGTTGTCTATGTTAAGTAACTTGGCATTCTTTTCTCCCTTCTACCGTTCCTTTAGCTGGAGCTCCTAAGACTGTAAGTCAGAGCTATGGAGCAGTTGTCATTAATGGAGAATGAGGACTCAGAGGCATGGTCCAACCATAGCCAGTGGCAGGTGTGAGTCTGTTGGCTTACAAAACATGTGCTCACGCCTCCATACCCAGCTGCCCCTGGCCAGGGATCATCACAGGAGAAAATGCTTTTTTGAGAGTTTAGATTGTGCATTCAATAATCAAGGTTAACATTACTGGGTGGGCTCCCTAAAAATGTTAAGAGATCTTTGTGAAGTTCCCGAATGTTTTATTTTCTGTCTTAATCTCTTGGACAAGCCACCTACCACAATGAAATGGAGTGAAAGTCCGGATTCTCTTCAGAGCCTCCACTGTTCAGCAAAAATGCCAAGTTTCTGAATAAGCACATTGACGGCTCAAGTGCTCCAAAGAGTGTGGGCTCTTTTCCAGAAAGCACCGCTTACCCATCTCAGTTTTCCACCTCTGAAGCCTCTAGACCTTGGGCCATTTCATGGGCTCTTCTATCGACAGCTCCTCCCCAAAAGTGATTAGGGAAATGCAAAGCCAAAGTGAAACAAAACAGATCTATTTGCTAAGGAAGAAGGGCACCATCCAGCAAAGAGGAGAAGCAGATTAATAGCTGCCTTACAGCAAAAACAAATGAACACAAAATCTAATTTACAAACCTATTAGATTTGCTATGTAAGCTGTTCACAGCTGATCTGATTGTACCTCTGCCTCCAGAATCCCTGCAAGACAAAGGAAATGCATTATTTATAAACCCAGCTCTTCTTTGTAAAGCCCTCTTCAATCACCAGGAGATCCTGCAGCCCGCCTGGAGAACTACAGAGGGAGAAGGAGATCTTACTTTGGCTTCTCCAGAATGGGTAACATCCTGGCCCAGCTACAGACCCGAGCATTTTTCAGGGAACGAGGCCTCCCAGATCCTCCCTGCCTCCCACTTGAACACTGTTTGAATCCGCACAAAGATTTCCACTTGAGACTCTCATTTGACTCTTGAGACAAACTCCTCTGAGATTAATCTCCGGTAGTTAATCCCACAGGACAGGTACACCTCAGCATGTGCTCTATCATGACTCGTCATGACTCAGCATGTGCTCTAGTATGACTCAGTATCTGTTCTAGCATGACTCATCATGACTCAGCATCTTTCTAGCATGACTCATCATGACTCAGCATCTTTCTAGCATGACTCATCATGACTCAGCATGTGCTCTAGTATGACTCAGCATGGCTTGGCATTCACGCTAGCATGATTCAGCCTCTGCCCCTAGTCTTCTCTTGCTCTCACTCAAATGTGTTAGGATGTGGTCCATCGCATTCTTTCCAAAACTGAGACACCAGAAGTTCAACAGAGGCAGCAGTGATCGACTCAGTCATTGCCTCCAACCGAATGTAATAATGATTTGCTTTTTGGTGGCAGAAAAAATACTAAGTGGTGTCACTTTGTGGGGGGAGCAGGAGCTGGGGGAATAATGGAGTCCTTTGCTGCTTCTGGCATATCAAGTTTTGGAATAAAAGCTTTCTAAGGCCCTTTCTAGCCCCATGATCCCTTCGGTTCTGGAAAATTCCATTCTCAGGGGACTCTCAGGCCATGAAGTTTCACCCCGCTTTGCGATCATAATGGGCCAGGGAACAGATGAATCCATCCATCCCCGGTACCTAGTCCACTTTGCGCTCTGTGTGTGTTTTTGAAAAGTTGTGAGATGAGTTATTTTTATTAAATTGAACAATTTTTCCCCACTGATCTATATAGGCTATGTGGTTTGAAGAGCTATTTCTTCATACTTTTCTCATTTTTTTAAAATTCCATCTAGCTTTTTGGTCAGGGTGTTGGTACAATCCAAAGAAATGATTAAATTACTAGCAAAGCTCTGTGTTTTGAGGGATCCTATGATTTAATGAGAACTCTTCAGGGGATGTTAATGCCTATCTCTATGCTGGCTTTATATCTGAATTTTTCTGTCTACTTTCTTTAGGGTTAGCATATCTATAGGTATAAGTGTGTGTGTGTGTGTGTGTGTGTGTGTGTGTGTGTGTGTGTGTGTGTGTGTATCTGTGAAAACATACATGGCTTTTCCTGATGGACTGAAATGTCTTTTTATCATTATTTGGCAATGGCAATGTCCTCCTACTTCACAGCCAGCCAGACAAGAGGAAGCATGCTATGTCCTACCCAGAGCCTCCTCCCAGCTCTTCCCTCGGATCTCAGATTTCATCACTTCCTGTCTGGTTCTTGATTACATGGAATATCATTTGTTCTTCACATTTTAAATCAATTTCTCATATTTCCTTTTTATTCCTCCTGGTTTCTCCCTGGGATGACAGATCTTTGGTCCTTGTAACTCAGGGCTCTGGCCCTGTAACTATAGCTACTCAGGTCAAACCCCAAGGGCTTTCCTGGGTGTACTGCTGTCCACATGTCACTGACCTTTCACACCCCTACCCTGACCCCTGTCCTCAAAATCAGTACTCCTTGTGGGGAGAGGAGACCTGCATGGCCAGATATTAAGTAAAATGCAGTAATTCAAACTGTGGTAATAGCTCAAGACTAGTGAAATGTTAATGGAACAAAAAAGATCATCCAAAAGGCTACATATAAGAATTGATTTACGACTTTAAAAAATCATGATCAATGAGAAATTCAATAAATGGTTCAGAGTAGTTGGTTAACAACCAGGAGGTGAGGTGGAGGGAAGTCAGTTGAGTGTTGCTCTCTTCTACACCGTGAAATAAATTTCAAGTGATTTAACTAGTGTTTCCTAAACTTCAGCCATTCTCATACCCCTATCACCAGTTTGCTGGATTTTGTTTATCACTCACACCATTATCTACATAAGTTTTAAAATGGACTCATCTTTAAAAACTCCTTGTCCTAAGCAATGCCATCTGTGAAAATACAGGTTTGATATGATGGTTATATATCTATTTGACAACACAAAATCATTAACACAAAAGTATTTATCAACAGAATTCCTAGAAGCATCTTATATTATCCCCAGGAATACTTACAGCACCCTCTGGGAAAGACTGAATTGAATAGTTACATATTTAAGGAGGGTATCCCATAAGAAATTGGTAAGAAAATGGAAGAGAATATTTATCATATACTTGTTGAGGTATGAAGAGTGTATATGAAGGACTTTTTACATTCAGAAGGGTAAGAAGAAATCATGAGAGGAAATACAAGCAGATTTGACTTCATAAAAATGTAAAACTCTGCTTGTACAAAAAACAGTCCTCAACAAACTCCATGCACAGTGTCTTTCATGAAATGGAAGCAGGCACCAGGTGAGAGAGCACTGTCTGTATGAACCCTCTGGTTTAATGTGACCCGAGTTTAGAGAGGACCATATGCCAGACAACAGCTGCCCCTGGTCTTTCTCTTCACCTGCCTCCAGGCCAGGTGCTGAGTGGCACCCAGATTTGCCAACGTGGCACCACACCTCCATGCATTCTTTCTACCAAGCCTTCCTCTACCTCAGGTCTTCCTAGCTTTAGCACTGTTGACATTTGGTTGGGATATTTCTTTGTTGGCGGGTTCTGGGGTAGGGTGTTCAGCAGCATCCTGGCCTCCATCACTTTCGGCAAGTAGCAGGCCTCCCTCCCCTTAAGCTGTGACAACCCCAAATGTCTCTGGACATCACCAAATGTCCCCTGGGGCCATGGGGCCAAATTGTCTCCATTTCAGGATCTCTGCTCTAACTCCTGTTTTCTGCCTGGTGCCCCTGGGAAGATGAATCCCCCACCAGCCAGCCCATCCACATCACCTTCCCATGCTAAACCCCAAGCCAATGCCTGCACCTTCCTTCTGAGCCATCTCCATTTTCATTTCTCCACCATCTTTTCCTTCTCCCAGAGCATTCAATTCTCTTATAGCATTTGTCACCTTAGTTCCGTATTTAATTATATCATGGACTCACAGATGGGAGGCTTTAAAAAAAAAATCTCATTTGTATCATCTAAACTCCTCTTCTTAGAGTTGAAATCAGGGACTAGAGATTTGGTCCTGGTTGCAGCTTTCTTGGCTGCTCACCACACTAGAATGTAAGCCCCTGGAGGGCATGCATTAACCACATCTTTTATTTTCTGTATTCTGATGCTTTGATGTCTGAGGTCTTGTGGACTCTGGAGGGACTGCCCCTCCCAGGGTTAGCCAATTCCTAGGGACAGTAAACAACTCACCTGGGAGTGCAAACCAACCAATCTGGAGCCCACACCCCTGCCACCTCCCTTACTGGAGTCTCATACTCTGGGCTACTATTCCCCTGCCCTAATTACCCCAGAGCTAGGTGTCAGATTCTAAGGACAGCCCTTATGTCCCAGAGCTTGCTGAAATTATTCAAATTAGCCAACCCTCAGCCTGCTTGCCCTGCCTCACTCTTCCTTCTGGTGAGAATGACAGTAAAGGCTCTTGTCCACAGTTTTCCCCATTTTCCTGCCTCCTGAGTGACCTGGCACTCGTCCATGTGGCCCTGCATGGTGCACCATGTCCTCTCCTCTTGGGGTCTAGGAGTATAACCAGTATCTTTTTAATGGCAGTTGTCCCCTGATCTGTTGGCCTGACCATATCTAAATAATAATAAAACCTATATTAAAACGGGGGGATCCTGCCTTGTTCACCTTCATAGCCTTACCCAACTGGGGCTCAGTGAATCAAATCTGACTTCAAGATTTAGTGGGACTTTTCTTCCAAAGTCTTCTCTTCAGTGTGCACACTGTTTTCCTGCATATTATTTCCACCTGTACCAGACATAGTTTTACCTCTCACATGTCCATAGAATGGGGCAGACAGACATTCAAAGAAACAGACTGCAGATTTTTGGCTCAACAAGAATCACATGAATTAAGAAGGGATTTTTTTTTTTTTCCTCATTAGGTTTTGCCTTCAATGTTATTAAAATAAGCTTACCTTCCTTATGCTAGGGGAATGCTAATATCTGCTTGGGTGAGTGACATAAGAAGGTGATCAAGTGGGAAAGGTTTGCTAAAGATAATTCACAGTGTGCTTAAGTCATAGAAACAAAGGCGCTTAGATCATGCAAAGGAGAAAATATATGGGAAAACACTCCGCACACATAAAGAACCCTATAAAACAAGGTATAATACTAGTAATAACCACTGTTCATTTGACCCTGCTAAATATTCTCAGCCACAGCGACAATAGAGATTGACTGCTTTAAAGCTCTACATTTTAGCACAGTGATCTCCCTTCCACCACTGACCTAATACTTCCTCTGAGTACAGTGTATGTGGTCAACTAAGACAATACATAAAAATGACATATTAAAAAAATACATCATGCACAGTTAGCTCTGTTTTTAGTGAAAAGCAATTAGCAAACCTGAACACTGCACTTCTGTGTTGCCTCTTCACCCAAGCCCAGTTGTTTATGGGTAAGGTAACACCCGGCACGTTGGGGTCTTGTAGCTGTGTGAGAATCTCCTGTGTTCTCTGTTTTTCACTGGAGAGTCAGGCTCAGTAAACAAACTGTCAGCTTTAATTAAGAGTCTAGACCCAACTTAAGCAATTGACTAGTCTTGAGAATAAAAGATTAAACTAAAGCATAATTCATGAATCTGCAGATGGTTCTTCCTTCAGAGTTTTGGGAGGATATTAAATGTGTTGTTGTTGTTGTTTTTAAATTTTTCCTTAAAACCACTTGGGGTTCCTACTTGTTGACATCCAAGGGACACACTATAAGTATATGGCTCCACAGACGCATGGTTGGGAGGACAGTCATGAAAGGGATGAATCATTTGGGATCAATCACATGGACCGAGCTAGGGCTTCCCTACAGAGTTCAAGAGCAGGTTTCTTAAAAAATATTTTTATTGTGCTAAAATGTGCTCCCATAAAATTCCCATTTTAACCCTTTTAAAGTGTACAATTCAGTGGCCTTAGTATATTCACAAAATCCTGTAGCCATCAGCACTATTTTTCTCCTCACACAGAAACAGGTTTTTGTTTGTTTGTTTTTTTATCACCTCAAACAGAAACTCCGTACCCATGAAACAATATCTCCCCAATCCCTCCTCCTCCCAGCCCTTGGCAACCTCTATTCTACTTCCTTTTTTTTTCCCCAAACATTCTTTTAATGTTTATTTATTTTTGAGAGAGAGAGAGAGAGAGAGAGAGAGAGAGAGAGAGAAACAGAGCGCAAGCAGGGGAGGAACAGAGACAGAGGTGGACACAGAACCCGAAGCAGGCTTCAGGCTCTGAACTGTCAGCACAGAGCCCGACATGGGGCTCGAACTCACAAACTGTGAGATCATGACCTGAGCTGAAGTTAGTCGCTTAACCGACTGAGCCACCCAGGCGCCCCTCTACTTCCTATCTTTGTGAATTTGTCCATTCTAGATATTTTATATGCATGGAATCATATAATATTTGTCCTTTGTATCTGGCTTCTTTCAATTAGTATAATGTTTTCAAGATTCCTCCATGTACTTGCATGTATCAGAAGCCTGGCTTTTGATGTGGCAGTTGTAAGGAGGCAGAACGTTATCGAGACCAGAGAAGAAAAGTTCCCTCCAAAGCGTTCATGTCTTGATCCTTGAGCACCTGTGATTAGAATAGGAGCAGGGGTTCTACTGGTTGACCAGTGTTTGAATGGCTCGGGGGCTCTCTTGCCCAGGAGCTTCCTGAGTTTGTTGCCAGAAAATTAAGCTTTGCTGTCCATCTCCTCCTCCATGGAGCTCGTTGTTCTTGGCCAAGTGCTCAGATGGGCAAGGGGCTCGGCCTTGTTGATCCAGTGCAGATCATCACTATGAGTCTGGCAATAAAAGTATCTTCAGTTGCCCTAGCACAGTGGGAAACATGGCACCCCATCCTTTGGACTAAGCCAATTTGCATTCCTGAAGATTCTCTGTCACTGGTCTCTGATTCACTCTAAGCAGAAGGTAGTTGCAGGCCTTCTTGTCCATAGGCTTAGTAATCCGTTTTGGGTTGGTTGCTGTGAGACCATCCCCTACAACCTGTATACTACCTGCAAGCTTTCTGGTCATCTTGGTCTAAGGCATCTTCAGTAGACACCACTGGGTAGTCCTTGATGAAGTACTTGCACCCAGTCACCAGCTAGTCAGGAGTGAGGCAATGGCTGGGGTCATCAAGAAACCTGAAGTTAAAGGTCATATTTTCCAAACTCTAAGAACTAGAGGCTATTGCATTCACATCATTCACCACCATGTAAATGTAGCCCCCTTTTCTTTCTTTCTTTCTTTCTTTCTTTCTTTCTTTCTTTCTTTCTTTCTTTCTTTCTTTCTCTTTCTTTCTTTCTTTCTCTTTCTTCTTCCTTCCTTCCTTCCTTCCTTCCTTCCTTCCTTCCTTCCTTCTTTCTTTTCTTTTTTTCTTTTCTTCTTTCTTTAGTTCTTTCTTTCTTTCTTTCTTTCTTTCTTTCTTTCTTTCTTTCTCTTTCTCTCTCCTTCTCTCTCCCTTCTCTCCCTCTCTCTCTCCCCCTCTCCCTCTCCCTCTCCCTCTCCCTCCCCTCCCCTCCCCTCCCCTCCCCTCCCCTCCCCTCCCCTCCCCTCCCCTTCCCTTCCCTTTCTTTCCCTTCATAATGTGGGGCCTGAATTCACAACCCTGAGATCAAGAGTCAGATGCTTAACTGCTTGGACCACCCAGGTGCCCCAATGGAGCCAGCCTTTCTAGTCACATTTCATTGCAGCTCCAAGGTTCTATATTCTCCAGGATATGAGTCAGCGAACTTTTCCTTTGAAGGGTCCGACAGCAAATATTTTAGGCTTTGTGGTCCAAGAGGGAAAATTGAAGAACTTAAACAAGAGAAAAAAACAAATGTCCACATATTTCTCATTGATGAAATAGAAAAAGTAATTGAGTACTTTTTTTTTTTTTTTTTTGGTATAGGTCTGTCAATGAGAAGAATATAGTTCTTTTTGGGGGAGATTAGAATTTGCCTAATTGAGGTTCAGAGTTAATAGTCTTCCTGTATCATTCCTCCACAAAACCTTCTCTTGCTTCTCCACCACACTGTTATCTTCCCTCCCATGAACCCACTGGAATATGAGACTTGAATCTCTCAGACTTCTACTCTACCTACCCTTACTCTGTATGGGGATGCGGGATGAGAACACAGGCTCTGGGATGACTCCCTGGGTCTGACTTCTAGCTGGACTAATCGTTAGTGGTGCGACCTTTGACTATTATTTAACCTATCTAGAAGCTTCCATTGGGTTCCCCGTCTACAAAATGAGTAACACTACCTACTTCATGGGGTTTTGGTAAAGATTGCATGTGCTAATGAATGCAAGGCTTTAGAACACTGCAGAATATTATAAAGCACTCAATATTAGTGTTAGACTTCCTTTGATTTTTTTTACCCTGGCTTTTAAAAAATGTCCAAATATTCTTGGCTTGAGGGCCACGTGATAACAGGTAGTTGGCTGGATTATGGCCTGTGAGCCATACTTTGCTGACCTCTGCTCTAGGAAGTCAAGAGCAAAATGCCCCTCATCCTGCACATGGGAGATGTCTTTGCCATATTTGTTTTTGATGATGTCCTTCTGATTGGGCACAGCTCCAACCAGGAGGACTATGACCTCCTGCACTGCCAGCTCTTCCCCACCATGACAACTACCGTGGATCACATAGAAAGCAGGAACTGACCAGTCACTTCTGGATTGCCAGCCAGGACTGCGTGTCACTGTAAAGGTCACAGCAGCTCTGACTTTATAGGCAGCAGGTGATGCTTTGGATATGGTATTTCCATCAAATTTAGACTTATTTTCCGTGCCACCCATGTCTGTCACCAGTTTGTCCCTCCCCTCTGGTTCCATAAACTCAGCTTCTTGCTCATCAGGTAAGCCTAAAATTTTACTGATGTGCCCAACAGTCTCTGAGACACCTTTTCCTGTACAGCAAGTCTTACTGTACAGAAGCTCTTGAACCTCACAGATACTGAAACACCCTGGGCACAGAGCTCTGAAGACACCTGTGTGGGGTTCCACCTTGATCATGGTGTTGCCATGGCGATTGAGATATCTGCTGTAGATGCCAGGGAGGAGGGTTATGTCAGCAAGCTCGCAGGTGTCGCTCTTACACCCCTGTGGGTGTCTCTCTTATGCCCCTGCGCTCTCCCTGTTGGCTACTCAGCTCCCTTCTCTGCTGTCCTCACTTTACATATTAGCTTATGATTATATTATTAAATTTTATCCATTTGCTTTGATTTCAGCAAACTTTTGCTTGTTACTCAGCTTCTGTCGGTGTACAAAAAGCAACCAGCTCATGGCTCTTCCCTTTGCTCAACTTCAGAAAACATCTGTGTGAACTTAGGGCTTTGATTATGTGCCAGCCAATTTCCCTCATCTTTATATAAAGGTGCGGCGAGGCATCTGCACATCAAAATTCAAGTAAACAAGTCACTCGGACGCCAAACATTTTGTACCATGTTTATTCCTGATCCTTTCTCATCGTCGAACTGTCCCTTGTAATGGGGTGGGGGAGAGGGGGGCCATATGACTTATCATCCAAACCAGATCCCTTTCAGAGTACACTGAGGCACCGATTACCAATCCGTGTGGGACTCATCGATGGTCCAATCCACACCCATGTTATAAAGGCGATGGACTTTGTAATAGAAAGACTTCTAAGAGAATGCTTCATTCCAAAATCCTGAGCACTCAAAAACCCAGAAACCAAAGCAGCTGTAAGTCAGAGAGGAGACATATTTATTGTGTTGCTTGAGCTGGAAATAGTAAAGCTGTTGGCAGAGAAGACTTTTGTAAGTTGCTCATGGCTATGGAGGCTTTTCTGAGTCCCCCGGACTCCTGTCCCCATTCTGAAGACCCCACTTTACAGCGAGCCAGTGCACTGGTCCTACTCAGTGTCCTGGTTGTATCTGCACCCAAGTGTTCCCTACCACTTGCAGTGTCGCCTAGCATGTGGCTTTGCCAGAACGCGGCCAAGCATAGGACAAGGTCCTGCTCATCTCCATATTGCGAGGGGTGGGGTGTGTTTCTCCTGCACATCAGACATGCTCTGGAGAGTGCTGCTGAATGAATAGATGAGTCAGAAAAGCTAAAAGTGTCCCTCTGCTGTAGAGAAGAGGATTCAGCCTCCCAGAAGCATGGCTTGGGGAAGAAGAAGGGAAATCCCAGCCTCACCTCCAATACTACTGCCCACCTATCCATGTTCCCCCAGGGGTGCTACAGTCCCAGGGCCTTTGCACTGGCTGTGCCCTCTCCCTAGAACACTCTTTTTACAGATATCTCCATGGCTCTCTCCCTGCTAGTTCAAACCTTGGCTCATATGTCACCTTCTCAGAGAGACCTCTCCATCCATCCCATAAAATAGCATCTGCTCTGCTCTTCCCACCCCCCTCCCCCATTTTGGCCCTTCTCACTCCTATCTCCTTTTGTCTTCTTATCACCATGTTTGTGTATTAAGCGCCCTGTCTACTTCTGCCCCTGGAATGTAAGCTTTGTGATGGAAGTGTTGTGTTTGTCTTGTTGACTGCTGCGCCCCCAGTGTTGGGCACAGTGCCAGGACGTCATCAGGGCCCAATGAATATTTGTAAATAGAAGGAGCCTGCCCCCTCCCTTCCTTTGTTAAAACAAAGAAGCTAGCTGATCTCTTATCCAAACCCACTGCTTCCACCTGGGCTCTGAATTGCATTGCTTCCTGCCTTTTGAGACTCTTGTTCTACTATTTCTTTTCCCTTCCTTATATTCAACAGCCTCCTTTCAGCTCTGTAATACTTCTGATATTTATCTTATCCATTCTATATAAGACGACACCCAGGCACAGAGAAGTTGAAATACTTTTTTTAGGGTAGCACTGGGACAAAGTAGGGACACCAGGATTTGATCCCAGTAGACTGGCTCAGGAGCCCAGCTCCTGATTACTCTGCCAAGTTACTGGCTCATACCCACTAGCATTTATATACTTATGTTTGCTTTTCTGAAATAAACACCCCAACCTTAATTTGACATTTCCCCTCAGTTCTTTCTCTGTGTCTTGCCAGCACTTTGCAAACTTCTTAATGCACTGTCTATACTAACCATCTGTGTTCCTCATTCCATCCCCTCCTGGCATCATTCCCATCTGGTCTACGTCCTCAACACACCATCAGAAGAGCTCTTGTGTGAATATCTCGCAATGGACGTTACTCATTCCCCGTCTTATTTGAACCCCGTCATCGTGTGACGCCAGTGGCCGCGTCCTTCCTGGAGAGGTAAAGAGGTAAAGTCAGGGCTTCCTGGGTCTGGCCATGGGACAGACCTTCTCCCTCTGGAGGAAATATGCTACTAGATAATGACATGATGAATGATCCCCAATGAAGAGATGGGTTAGAGTCCTCAGGGCATCGTTAAGATTCCTTCTGGCTCAGAAAATCCATTATTATATTAAATCATGTCCTCTGAACACTTTAAGGTTCCACTTTACACTGACATAAAATCCCTCCTTGATTCTCACTGCTCCCCTGACAGGGTGCCCCCAATTAAAAGTCTTGATTTTTCTCTATATTCAAACTCAGCAAGGTTTTGTCCAGCAGTATTTTCTATGGTTTTTCTCAAAATATGAGTTATGTAAAATTTTCAAATACACAGTATAGCAGAATATGTGTTTTTTTTTTCCCCAAATGAAAAAGCTCTTTTCCCACCAAAATTTACTTCCTAAGAGTGATGCTTTCTCCAATCCAGGTGATAATCCCTGCCCCAGGTGGACACGTTAATAAAACATATTCCTGGGGCGCCTAGGTAGCTCAGTTGGTTAAGTGTCTGACTCTTGGTTTCGGCTCAGGTCCTGATCTCATGGTTCATGGGTTTGCGCCCTGTGTTGGACTCAGCGCTGACAGGGTAGATCCTGCTTGGGATTCTCTCTCCCTGTCTCTTTGCCCCTCTCCTGCTCACGCTGTCTCTCTCAAAATAAGTAAATAAACTTAAAAAACAAACAAACATATTCCTGGGACGGGGATCAGATTCCAAGAGATCAGTGCAAAATATTAGTAACCTCATCTGCCTGAGCCCACCATGTGCCAGGCTGGGTACAAGAGACATATTAATTTCCATATTTTGGTTTTAAAAATAAGATCCACTGGGCCCCAAAAGATTTGGCCCAGTGCAAACACTGACAGAGCAGGCATTGGGATCTCCTGTGACCACAGAAGCCAGTCCCTGACCCCCACCCTTCACCAGCTGCAAGTAAGGATTTAATATATTGTCAAGGGGGCTCCAGGGGGTTAAGAGGAAGCAAAGGTTAGCTCAACAAGTAGTCTTGAGGCAGCTGGTGAGCTAACTGGGGAAATACTCAAGTTGGATTCTTTACCCACACCGCCCCAGTAAAGACAAAACATGATCCAGCCATTGGAAGCTACAGTTAGGAATGGTTTTATATGAAAATTCATTCGATCCTACTGTCTGAGTCCGTTTGGGCTGCTAGAACAGAACTTATAAACAGAACTTATAAACAGAAATTTATTGCTCACTGTCCTGGAGGTTGGAAGATTGAGATCAGGGAGCCAGCACAGTTAGGTGAGGCCCCTTCTTTGTTCTAGCCTTGCGTGGTGGGGAAAGCGAGGGTGCTCCATGGGGTTTACGGGGAGGGCACTCATCCCGTCCTGGGGGCCCCACCCTTGTGACCTGATCACCTCCCAAAGGTGCCACTTCCTAACAGCATCACATTGAGGGTTAGGATTGTGACCTGTGAATTTGGGGGAGGACACACGCACTCAGAGGGTAGTGCCTCCCCTGGCCAGTTACTTAGCGTCCATCATCGGCAGTCCCTGGGCCTCCTGCTGCAGACGCAGCGTTAAACTTGGCCGTCATTTTTCCCTTTCTCATTGTGTTGGAAATATACTCCTGCAAAACCTGAGGCAAGAGGTTGGCAGCTCTGAAGACTTCTCATTTCATTCATGTGGCCTGCTGTGGATAAATCCATGCTCTTTAAAGAGAAGCAGAATGCCCGTCCACCGTGCCGTGCTTTGCTCTTGAACCCACCTCGCCAGCACTTGAAAGGCCTCTACCTTAAGCCGGCCTTTATTCCCCGTCTTTTGTTCACTTCTTGATAGAGCCACATTCAGAAACAGCATCCCCATTAATGCCAGCTGTGGCCTTTTCCCGAGGAAACCCCCCGAGGGCACCAGTGTCACAGAGGACTTTGAAGTCACGTTTTTTTCTGGGTGTCAGATGTGTCCCCACCCTGCCTGCCCAGTGGTCAACAGCAGGGAGTGTTTGTGTCATACAGAAGGAGGACAGCCACGGGGCACCTGGGTGGCTCTGTTGGTTAAGCGTCCAACTCTTGGTTTTGGCTCGGGTCGTGATCTCGTGGCTTCATGAGTTCGAGCCCTGTGTCGGGCTGTGCACTGACAGCATGGAGCCTGCTTGGGATTCTCTCTCCCCCTGTCTCTATGCCCCTCCTCCACTTGCACACTCTGTCTCTCTCAAAATACATAAATAAAATAAAAAAAAAAAAAAAAGGAGGCCAGCCAGGACCATCAGTTAGGGGACTAGGGGTTCTGGCTCCTGATGGTTCTACCTTTGCAGCTCTAGACCTCTGTAGGTCTTGATGCCCTTCTTGATAAAGTGGGGTCTTTTTGTGGGACTGCAGTGACATGTACTGGACACACAGGAGAAGCAGCCATGCCTCACACTGGCTGGAGTTGGGGCGGGGGATATGCCACAGTCCTCTCCACTCCCCATTGTATTACACTGAGCTGCCTCACTTATGTATGTGTCCCACCTGACTCTGAAGTTTGAGATCCCTGGACCGACTCTTTGTTACTCAGGTAGCAACGTGCACGTCACCTTCTCCATTAACTCCCCTGATGCAGAAGCCCATCTTATGCCAGGCAGAGTAAGCCTGCCGGACCTGATGATGTGCAGGGAGTGGCTGGGGGGTACTAATTTCTTGCTCCTCAGGGACAACTGACGAGATGCTTATTGACCAAGTCAACCGTGGACAGAAGAGGAACACCCAGGACCCCAGCCCTTTGCCCCCTGCAACGTGTAGAAGACGAAGCTGCTGGAAAGGAATATCTGGGAGCCTTGTTCTTCCTACAGTACAGTGCAAGGCTGCTCCCTGAGGCTCACTGATTGAATCGCCAACTGATAGAACAGTAAGAGGAAGCCAGCCCACGCTCCGGAAGGATACTTAGCCCCACTGTCTTCAGGTGACAGTCGTGGCCTCCATCGTCAACCCCGCCCTGTGTTCTGCAGGAGTCTGGGGCTCTGGGGAGGGATTGCGGTGGGGTTCTGCTCCTTCGGTCCTGTCTGTGAGCCCACTCTTGATTGCCTTAGAGAAAAGCCCAGAGATGGTGCTCAGGGTGGAAAACACGACCTCCAGCCATGCTGAGTTAGGGCATGGAAAAATGAGTCCACTCAACAAAGATCACTGAAGCTTGTAGCAGGTGGGGGTGGGGTAGGGATAGGCGTAGGGAGGATGGTGGCAACAGAGGGGGTGTCAGGTTGATCTAGAAACAGGTGTCTGGATGGGGGCTTAAGAAGAACTTTGTGTGGGTGGACAGAGCCCAGAGGAGTGACCATGCAGAGTTACTACTGCTGGGCACCTAGCATGCAGCACTCACAGGCCATGCCCTCGCTGAGGATTTTCTCCTTCCCTCTCTATCACAGCCCCGTGAGCTGGACATTTTTGGTATTCCCATTCAGTTAGAGATGGTAAGCATTGAATGCAAGGATTTACAGCAAGGAGGGGCTGGAGGCAGGATCTGAACCCGGCTTTGTCTGACAGATTGTCTCCAAATCAGGAACGTGGTGTAAAGGGCTGGGGTGCAGGGGCAGGTAAAGCCTGGCAAAGCCTGAGTGGAGTCCAAACTGGGGCTTAGTGTGACTGGAACAAACCCAGAGGAGAATCCAGAGAGCAGGGCCAGGCAGTCGTTGTACCTGGGACGCTACACCTGACTGCAGACAGATGCCCAAAAAACGTCACCGGGCAGAGTGGAGAGGAGGAAGCATGAAGCCAAGTCCTATAACGGGTGTGCGCGCAGGGGTCTGGGACTGTCCATCCGACTGGATTCCTCCCCTTTCATTCTAGAAGGCTTTGGCCCTCATGCATGGAATGTTTCTAGCAGCTTTTCAGGGAGTTCAGGCTGTGCCTGGTGTCTGTTGTGAATATGCACAAATGAAAGGTGCAACGCTGGACTGGAAACTAGCCCCTCCTTTGCTTTTCCTCTTGCCCTGAGCTTCAGTCCAGACTCCCAGAGGGGGAGATTGGGGCCTGGGAGCATCACAGTCACAGGCCCGTCTGCCTCCGGCGTCTGGGCTGGTGGCTCTGCATGGTGCTCTGGGAACAGTGGTGCAAGGTACAATTTTGGGCTCTGTGCTGGGGCTGCTTGAGAGCACTACCCTCTCCCCACTTCTCCTGCCACCAAATTCCCGTGGAATATGCCAGGGAAGAAGCTAGGGTGAAGTGGAGGGGGAGGGGCTAGTCTGCCCCTCCCTGGAGTTGAGAATAATCCACAGGCAAAGAGAATTCCTCTCCATGCGACCAGAGCGGACTGACAAGTGGATGGGGAATGTAACCCTTTCCATGCTCTGGTAAAACACCCCAGCATGTGAAGGGTTTTGCATGGCATGTTCGGAATGGGGAGGAGTGGGGACAGGGCACCTACCGCCGCCTGGCATTTTTTTTTTTTTTTTTTTGACAGAAAGGCGTCTTTGATCCAATGCTGTCAAAAAATGAATAGCAAAAGAACACAGGCTTTGGGGTGATTCCCTAGCTTCGCCTTCACAAGCAGAGTATTTAAAACTGAGCCTCCTCACTCCTTCAAGGGAGTAAACTCTGAAGAGTCACTGAGATGGTGAATACATACAAACAGCTTGGCAGATGCTTTGTTTTATTTTATTATTGTTCTCGTTAAAACTTTTCAGAGAGGAGAGGTTGGTCACGGCTGAATTCCTCTGCCTTCCTGTCATTTTGTGCCAATGAGCACGCACTTACTGAGCACCTACTATGTGACAGGCTCTGAGCTGGGCCCTGGGGGCACAGTGGGGATAGACAGGGAGCTCCCCGTTTGAAGGTGCTTAGCATCTCCATTTGGAGACGGGAAGTGCACACATACACACCCGAGGAAAGCAAATGTCCCGGCAAAGGAAGAGTGGCCCTGAGAACAAAACAGGGGGAGTGATGAGCCTGTGGACTGGGGGGAGACTCGGCACTGGTCGGGGAAGAGCTATTGAAGGAGCCGCATTTTGTCAGAATCCTAGAATCTGATGAGCAGCCAGCCTTGCCAAGGACTGTGGGAAGAGCCCCAGGCAGAGGGGTCAGCTGAGGCCAGAGCATGCAGGCAAGAAGCTCCTGATGGGTCAGTGGATCCCGAATCTTCCCTCCTTTAATTTTTTTTAAATCTTTATTTATTTTTGAGAGAGAGAGAGAGAGAGGCAGAGTGCGAGTGGGGGAGGGGCAGAGAGAGAGGGAGACACAGAATCCAAAGCAGGCTCCAGGCTCTGAGCCATCAGCACAGAGCCCGACGCGGGGCTCGAACTCGCGAACCGTGAGATCATGACCTGAGCCGAAGTCAGACGCTTAACTGACCGAGCTGCCCAGGCGCCCCTTCTCTCCTTTAAAATTCATGTTTCTGGACCCTCCCCACTCCAGAATATGGTCTCTGAACCTTCATTCCCACTCCCCTCCTCCTCCCCACCTCTGATACTGGGCCTGTTTTCACCTCAACATTGTGGCTTTATCGTAGAACCTCCCATTTCTCCTTCCACTCCTGGTTTCTCTGCCTTATTTTTACAAATGCATTCTTCCCTTTGTAAAATAGTGTCCTCCTGCCTGGTCTCCCCGCCCCTGACCTGCTTCTCCTTCCTTCTCAAACCTCTGGCGCGGCCAGACTGTGATCACTGCTCCTTTGATCAGGGACCTCTTTTTGTTTTGTTTTGTTTGGAATATAATTTATTGTCAAATTGGCTGACATACAGTGCGTACAGTGTGCTGTTGGTTTTGGGGGTAGATTCCCGTGATTCGAACTCTCCTTCCACCTCATCATTGTCTCACAGGTCACCAGGGGCCTGACAACAGCCGAGACACTCATTCCTGTGGTCCTCCTGCCAGGAGCACTCACCTCTCTTGCTCACTGCCTTTCCTTTGGTTCCTCTCCCATCTTTCTGGCCATCCTTCTCCATGGCCTTTGCTGTCTTGGCCTCTCCTTCCCACCCTCTAAATGAGGGCAATGGCCAAGGCTTAATCCTAGGGTCTCTGCTACTTTAGGAATTTCATCTCTACTCGTGGCTTCAGTCAATGTCTCCCTACAAATGGCTTCCAATTTCCATCTCCATCTTCCATGACCTCCCTCCTGAATATAATTCTCTCATGGATTGGTCCCCTGTTGCTCACCATCTCGGTGACCACGGACAATCTCTCACCATCTCAGCGCCTTTGTGGCCATACTTGAAACATAAAGGAGAATGGACCACCTGGCCTTTTGTCCCTGAGCTCCAATAATTGGTGATTCAGTTATTTTTAAATGTCTTCATTCCCACATAGATAAACTCCATCTTGTTAAAACCATCATGTTTAAGACCAAGCCATTGTCCCGGCCACCACTGATGGTCCCCAAAGTGCTGTCACTTCTTCTCTGTACCAAGACGCCCTAACTCTGTCTTCCTTTCCATTGACATGACCACACCCCACACCCTCCAAGCTGCTCCTGTAGACGACCTGAGTGGTCTCCCCAGCCTGTCCCCTTCTGAGCAACTCACATATTCTCTGCACACTCCTGTTCAAAACCTTTCAGGGGTCCCCACTGTCCATGGCATCTTGTCTTCAGTTTTGTGGATCCCTTTGAGAATCCTTTAAAATACATGTATCCTTTGCCCAGAAAAATGCCTACAATTTCAGGAGGTTCACAGATCTCTTGAGATCCATCACGGACTCTTTAGAGGTCTTTGGACCCCAGCTTAAGCTGAAGTGACTCCCCAAAGAACCAAGTGTGAGTTCCTCAGCACAGACAGCTTGGCTCTGAGCCCTCTGACCTGGCATATTTCCCTCCACCTCCAGGCACCCAGAAGCCTTCACTCCAGCCAAGCCCCTTGCTGTCACTCATACCTTCTTTGCCCTGGGCCATTTTCCCCATCTGGATCACCACCTTCATTTTTTTTTCCAGCTAAGTCCTTGGACCCTTCCTGTAAGTCCCACCCTGATCCTGTCTCCTCTAGAAAATGTCTACCTTGTCCCCAGCCCTTGGTGGGGACTCCCTCTTTGGAACTCCTATAGTACGAATCATCAGTACCGTTAGCATAATAATGTCACTTTCATTTTTATTACAAGGCAGGGCTCACCGCTGAGGACAGGCTCTGCCGTTGCACACCCGAGAGGTTGGTTGGTGACGATGAATCTTCCTGAAAACCAAAGGAAGAAGGCTTTCCAAATCCGCCAACCTAGCTATGTTCGATAATAGCTTTTTCGTATTTTATTGCACACACTCAGGCGCTTTTCTGAAACATGGAATATTGAGCATAATTTATCTGGAACGCCAATCCTGCCGTAATAGAACGAGTCTCCAAGTGGTGCTGGAAGGTGGGAAACAACAGTGCTACTGCACCTTTCTTGCAAGTTTATCAAGGCGCTTTGTTGACATGTGAAAGTGTCTACTGTAATGCCTGGCATGTGGCAGGTGCTCCGTGTGTTAGCTTGCCCGCTCTGACAGTGGCCTTTTTATTCTATTTAACGGAGAGCAGATGGTGGGTGAAAATAGACCAGCACCTATTACTGCCCCGCTCTAAAATTTCAGGGCAAGGAATTCAGAGGCATAGCAAGAGGATTTGCTGTTTCCAGGGAGTCTGGACTCCATCCAGCAGGGAAGCTCATCCAGGGAGGCACCCAGTTGTGATGTGTGAGTTCATCGAATGGTCATTGTACAGATGGGGAAACTGAGGCCCAGAAAGCTTAGGGCCTGCCGTTAAGGTAACGGCCCGGTGGTGGCGAATCCACAACCAAAGCCCTGTCTCCAAATTGTTGCTCACTCCAGACACGCCTGTCATCAACCCCTAAGGATTCTCTGCCCCGTCACACCACAAACGCCTTGAGTCCTTTCTCTGTACTGGGTTCAGCTTTGCACGGCGCCAGCATCCAACAGAGGGCTTGTGAGCACCTGTATACACCGAGTCGGATGCATTTTACTCACACAGCTTTGTGATGACTGCACGGAGCTCATGGTCACTGTCACAGAAAAGTAGGCACCAAGGAGCCTCCCGGGGCTTTTCTCCAGGGGCACCGTGAACGCCTAGTAAGGCTGCTGTTTCTGCCCCGGCCCCGCATCGGGAACAGATGGACTTTTCCAGCAGACTGGCCCGTGGCGCATAGCATGCCCTGGTTACACTGAAATGTTGCATGTGAGAAACTGACACTCGAGCCTGTACCGCGTGCCCTGCACTGGAGACACACTGGTGAACGGGACAGAAACGGATCCTTCCCTCACGGAGATCATCTTGTGGCAGATGAAAACAGTAAGAACAAAAGTAAACAGACCACTGCCTCGTCCAGGCTGAACGACCCTCTCTGTGGCTAATCTCCGCCTGCTTCCAAGACAGAAAATAAAAACAACGCTACACAATGGGACTCTGATGAAGACTAAGAAATCCAAAAGTCAACACGTTTTACTTTATTTTCTCTCAATTGATCTCAACTCCCAAATGTTCCAGCTTCAAAAGGTAAGATTAGGTACCATTAAGCCAGTCAGACCAGCATTGATTTAAAAACCCTCCTTGATGCTACAGGATGGAAGAGGTTGCAGACCCTTATTAATCTCTTTCTTTATCAGCTTAATCTTAGCCTGCCAGGAGCCAGCCTGTCTGATTCCCGATTCTGGCCACATCCCTCCAGTCCTCTGGCTTCTGTGTACCAGGCCACGGAGCCGGTATAGAACCGTGAATTACCCTGCAAGGAATACTTTAGCAGGGGGCTGGTCTTTCTTCATGGAATCAGGAAGAAGGAAAGTGGGGCTTCATCTATAAATAAGATAGAACTCTAAGGATTCCACAGAAGACAGTTCTATGGCAGGGGCTCATATAACTCAATACATTTCTCACCTCTGGCCATGGAGAGAAACATATACATGATCTCAGGATGTCGATGTCAGGGGCCTTTCTGAATCCCAAGGAGCTAATTCCCTCCTTTCCGTCTTTTTTTCTCCAACCCAGCACTTACTCTCTGCCAGGCACCCTGCAGGGAGCTGGAAGTACAATGGAGCCCAGGTCTGCAATGGTCCCAGCCTTCCTCGGGCTACTATCTAGCAGGCAAGAAAGATACCATGCAAGACACACAAGACCCATAAAGCCCAAGGAATCGTGCAAAAAAGCAGGAGAGCATGCCCTAAGACGGCAAGATACGGGTCTAACCTAGTGGCATTGCTGGGGGTGGGGAGGTCTCTCGAGTCGAAATTGTCCTTGTCTTTTGAGTCATTCACAAGATTATTTCATCGGACCATTCCTTATCTGTACGCTGGGCAATTTCCCAAGTACAGTGAGAAAATGTATCTGTCACTAGGTACTTTTCGGGGAAGATTAACTCACTTCTTCTCTATAGGAATTTTGCAAGGAGTTGTCGAAGGTTTGCTACCAAAGGGGCAGATAGTGACCAGGGGGAAGAAGTAAGGCTAGCACGTGGTCGCTGCATAGACGTCAATTGTTTTCTGGATCCACCTTCACGTGTTCTGCCAGCTCCACATTATTGACTTAATACTTTACTTTGCAGTGACTCACTTAAAAATTTAAATGAATTTATCATAAAAGGAATCTTTATATCACTGCCATAAATAGAATACCAATATCCCTTGCCCCGAGTAGAAAGTAACGGCAAAAATAAACGCAGTTAAATTCTCTGCTACCGACCTGCCCAGAGGCTGTCTTTACCTGAAGGAGCAGGTTGGTTCTAAAAGGCTCCATTATACTTGTCTTAGATCGCCCCCAGAGGCTTCCTCCCTCAAATCTTCTGCTTTCCAGAACAGAGCACAGTTTGGAATGAGACTGTAGGCTGGGCAGGTCACCAAAAACACTCGGGAACCCCAAGAACTCTAGGGGAGTGTTATTGTATGTGCCAACTGTAAAGGGAGTGCCATTTGCTGTGTGAATGACCACCTCTCAGTCAAGCTCATGAGGGGGCTTAATGATCCAGTCGAGGAGTGCTCTGCTGTCCAGCTTCTCCAGAAATTTCATTCACGTGCTCTAGGCCTGGGTCAAAGTTGTTTCTGGTACAGACCGGCCGCAGCCTCCTTAAAAACTGATTTAGTAAGTCAGTTAAATACTTGATTAGGATTTCTCCTTGCCTTGCCTCATCTGGGAGAGGGGCAAAGAGAGAGAAGCAGGTTAATCTCTAGGGCTAAATTGCCAGCACCTGGGAAATGGCCAGCTAGACCTTGAGAAAATGCAGTTCTTTTTTTTTGTGTTTAGTAAGTAGTTACTTTATCTCAGTCTCAGTTTACCTCTCCATAAAGTGGGTTTTGCAGGGGCTTTATGATCAATGTGTGAAATAATGTATGAAAGGCTCCTGGTGCATACACAGGCCTCCAGCAAGTGGCTATAATTATGATTAATGTCTTTTGACATCCATTTGAACATAACTCTAGGCCAACTTTGTGATGGGTAACAGGGATACTCAGACAGGTTTCCCCTTGTCTCATGGGCCTACATCACTGCCTCGGGCTGGGACTCTGCGGAAACCAACTATTCCCACCAATGGAGAGAGCGTATACACAAGTTCCCTGGGGTCTTGTTACAATGCAGATTCCATTTCATTAAGTCTGGGTCTGGGGTGAGGCCTGAGATTTTTCATTTTCACCAAAACTCCAGAGGATGCCCTGTGGCTGGTCTGAGGACTGCCCTTTGAGTGGCAAGGCTCTAGCCCAGTGGTTCTCAAAGGATGGTGCCTGGAAGGACCAAGGATCCTTGGGACTTGTTCGAGATTTGGATTCTCAGACCCCACTCGGGACCTGCCGAATCAGAACCTCCGGGGTGGGGCTAGCAATGTGTGTGTGTTCTTACGCCCTCATGTGATGCTGAGCCACAGCTCTGGCACTTCCCGTCCCTGGAATCCACCCACAGCACTTGCTCATTCCTCTTGTGCTATGGGAACCACGTGGCCTGAGCCTAAAAGGGAAGAGACAGCTGTGTCTCAGCCCTTCCTAGGCCAGAAAGAGCCAAATCTCTGGGCATTAGCATGTGGGGGCCCTTTTCTGTTTTCAGATTCACTGTTGACCCCCAAACACTAGATCAGGCGACCCCAATGCAGGTGGTAAGGAAAGGGGCAGCTAGGGACCTCGTTCTGCTAGGGAGGATGAGCTGGCTGTCCACCGCCCTGCTGTCTTCCCCCACCGTTTGGTGCCTTCCATGTGGCTTGGGCTTTTACGAGACCTCGTGGGCTCCTCCACTGAATGGAGACAGGCAGGCAGACCAACAAGTATTTACAGAACGCCACACACACACACACACACACACAAATTATGCGTTTGCACTTTCCACAATCCTAAATCCCAGGTGTTGGGTATTTGCTCACCTGCAGCAAGTGTGTCCAAATATAACAAACACCAGTTTGTATTTCTGTAAAATCTACGTCTACATCCCTTCTTCTTTTTCTCCCCCTACTTCCTCCGCACCACGCTTTTAGTCACTATATTATTTTTTGAACTAAAGCACGTTCCCATTGATGTTGCTCGGTTAATATCGTAACTACCCTCTTAAAATAAATCAATGGGTGTTGAGCACCTGCCAGACACTCTTCCGGCGGCCCGCATCTGTATGTGTGTTTTTAATTGTGGTAAAGTGCGCATAACATACAATTCACCATCTTAACCATTTTTAACTGCACAGTTCAGTAGCGCTAAGTACATTCTCGTGGTTGCAAAACCAGTCTCCAGAGTTCTCCTCGTCTTGCAAAACTGAAACTCTGTACCCATTAAATAGGAGCTCCCTCCTCCCCCCAGCCGCAGGCCACCACCTTGCTACTTCCTGTCTGGATGTGTTTGACGACTCTAGGCCCCTCCTGTAAGTGGAATCATACACTATTTGTCTTTTTGTGACTGGCTTATTTCACTGAGCATCATGTCCTCAAAGCTCAGCCACGTTGTTTTCTTCCTTTTTAAGGTGGAGTAATATCCCGTTGTATATGCCACATTTTACTTATCCTATCATCCACCCATGGACATCTTTTGGCTACCGTAAATAATACTGCTGTGAACATAGGAATATAAACGCCTGTCCAGGCCCCTGCTTTCAATCCTTTGGGGTAGACGCCCAGACGTGGAATGGCTGGATCGTACGATAATTCCATTTTTAATTTTTTGAGGAACCACCGTCCCGATTTCCATAACGGCTGCACTATTTTTCATTCCCATAGTCCGTGTTTTATTTAATCCTCACAACACGGTGAGTTGGATATTATTGACCCCATTATTTAGATTAGGAAAGTGGGGCTCAGAGAGGTGAGGGCACCCGCCTGCGGTCACACAGGCAATAAGTATTTCTCAAGAGACCAGAGCCTCAATGTTCCCACAGTAACCCTCAGGTTGGCAGCTGAGAGAAATTTGCAGGGAAGACCTAAATGAGTTATTCTGACACTGCTAGAGGTCGGAGCTTTGGTGGGCAGCACCAGGCAGGCTGGAGAAGGGGCCATGGCGCTTTGGCTGGTCCTACCCCCAAGGCTGGACCACGCGGGCCCATGCAAGGCCGTTTGTCAGCATGCCGTGCTCATGCACAGCAGCACAAGAGGCATCCTGCCCAGGGCCGGGATAGAGGCACCATTGCAGGTTTCTTTCTTACCCTTCTCTTTGCTTCTCCTTGGAACTAAATCTACCCATCAGGGTATAGTCAGACATCACCCAGGGTCCTCTTAGCACCAATTCCCAAATTTTGGGAACTGCAGAGGTTCAATAGGAGAGGATTTGCTTCTCACAGGAGAACGGCAAATGAAAGCCACTGGCCTGATGAATTTACCAACTCATTTTCTCTGGATATCTTCTGCCTCCTCCCTTCATTATTTAAGCCACGGTGGCATTTACCGAGAGAGAAGGTGTGAATTAATCCTGGGTATCGCTCCTCCGAGTGCAGCCAATGTTCTTGTTCTTGAAATCGGAGATGGGTAACCAGCGACACACACCCACGCCTCACCGGGCAGAGTCTGAGCGCGGCTGCCCCTTCCCCCAGCATCTGCCGAAACGGCGCGCCCAAGGGCAAAGGCCATCGCTGCGTTTCGGAGGCTCACCTGCCCTGCCGTGAGTCTAGTGTGCAGTGTCAGATGTCCCCAGTCCCCTGTACAAACTGTGTGGCGCAGAGCGTATGGAGGAGGCCTCGGGAGCTGGAAGACCAGGACCAGCCGCCTTGTAGTTGCCGTGCACAAAAGCGGCTACAGCCTGCGTGGGCCGTGGAATCAGGCAAACCGGCCTGGAACCCCAGCTCCTCAGTTTCCCCACCTGCGTGACCTCAGTAAATCCTGGAACCTCTCCGGGCCTCCACTTCCTCCTCTGCAAATGGGCAAAGAGGGTAGTTGTGAGGCTTCAGCGGGTGACCCGTGGGGCTCTTGGCAGAACGGGGGGCCCAGAGGCAGTCCCCAGGCCACAGGGCTCCTTGGGTGGGTACCTCCTCCCGGCAGAAGCCTGTCCCCTTCCCTGGCAGCTTCCTTCCTCTCTCGCCAGGCCGCCCCCCCCCCCCCCCAGGCCTGAGGAAGCTGAAAGCCCCAGCCCTTCTGTCTTTCCCCAGAAGAAAATTCCTCCAGGCCTTAATCATTTGTGTTGTTTCTCTCTTCCTTCAGTGTGTATCTGTCTGTCTGGTAATGAGACAGGCAAACAAATGCCGTGCTCCAGAGCCGATGTGATGAGACTTGGCGGGGCAAGCAGGTGGCTGGGGGAGGCAGAAAGACGGAAGGCAGAGCGGGAGCACCGTCGTGCCACAGGGTGATTCGACGCGGCAGTGGCCCTTAGGCTGCAGGATGCTATCCCGGCCTCGGCACTGGCCCGCCGCCCCGCGGGTCTCTTTTGGCACTGGTGCTTCCCACAGACCTTTGTGTTTCCCAGCTTTAGCCTTTGGAGCAGGAGCATGCCTGCTTCCCTACTGGATGCTATTTAGCACATCGTTTCTGGATAGTTCTCCTTGTTTCCTGGAGCCTGGGTTCAAATCCCAGCTCTGCACAGTTTACTGGCTGTGTGACTTTGGCCAAGTTGTTTAACTGCTCTGTGCCTCAGTTTCCTCATCTGTGGATGAGGCAGTAACACAGCCCTCACAGGACTTCTGGGAAGGCTACAGGGGTGAAGAAGGCTCACGGGTCTAGAGTATCATTCAGCGCAGAGCAGACACCCATAGGTGATGCGTTATTCTCTGTTGGCTTCAGCCTCTGAGCAGAAAAGATGTGTGAGTAGTGAAGCCATGCTTCCAGAAGCAACCACCTCCCTTTACCTTTCAAGGCAAACTCGGACCCCAGTATGTTTGATTTCAGGGATGGGTAATGTTTCCCCCAGATTGGGATTTGGGGAGTCATAGGGTTATCAACCTCTTTGGCTAAGGAAGACTGTCACAATCACTATCTACTGACACCCTCTTTCAGGGAGGAATACCCCAAAGAAAAAAGGACGTCATCTCTGAACAAAGAAGAGTCATTGTCAGCAATGGTGATGAGCAACTTGAAAAGAACATAACTGTCATGGATGCATTGTGCTTTTTCTCTTTTTTCTTTCTCTTCTCCCTTTCAGATCACCACCCGTCTGCAGATCAGCCTTCGGGACCACTGATCTAAGGATCATTTCGACCCCCTAGTCATTGACTAAGAGGCTAGAGGGGAAGGAAAAACTTTAAGCCTCAAAAAGGGGCTAGAGGCAGGGCTGAGGGCCTCCATGTTCCTCCAATAAGAACACAAAAGTGTTGGGGGAAAGTCTGCATCAAAGCAAGAGCCTCCTTGTTTGCAGAGCAAAGCAATTTAGGACCTCACACCCACACCCACCCCGCAAGGCGGACGCTGGATTTCCAAGAGCAGCGAATCAGGATTCCAAGTGGACAAGTGTCCGGAAGGGCCGCTCCTGCTGGCATGTCACCAGGATACATGTCTCGTCACAGCCACTGCTCTCTCCCCAGATGGAGCAGTTCCCCTTGCCACTGTGAAGTCTGTGACAGCTGAAGCCGAGAAAACGCGGGGACAAACAGGTCCCGTCAGGACACCGGGCAGCTTCCTAGCCTAGTGACGAATTGCAGGCGACTGGGGAGAATTTAAAACCAACCCAGCTGCCACCCAGGAGAGTGAGTAATCTCAACACTTAAGGAGAAGCCCCAGACCGGCAGTCATTCAGACACAGGAGACAGTTTTCCTGGACCCAGATGGCACCCAAGTGTCTCACCCTGGGGCTTCTCTTGGACAAATGGACTTACCCCATCCCCTGGTAGGAGATGGCCACCTGATGTGTCCACCCCTCCTGCGCCCCCCTCCCCCCACCATGGCATTTATGTTCATTCTGTCTTTCCATCTGTCTCCAGAACTTCCTCCAGAATCTCTGGAGCTTCTCTAGGGTCCACACAGCTGCCACAAGTCTTGACCCATCCATCACGATTCCCTGGTTTGCTCAGTGTTTGAAAATCAGAACACCAGTTAAAAATGCTTAATAACAAAAGTCTTGGAGATCACACACATTGACCTGACCTCACGTCTCTTACCCTCCCAGTGTTTCAAACATGCAACTTCCAGCATCCTCTCTGGGGATCAGCCCTTGGAAGGAAATAGTTGGCTCTAAGTGAAGTCTGCTCTTAGCACCCGTATGGGAGCATTAAGATGACGCAGGTGCACAAGGGCTGGCACTTTCTCTCCGGGCAAAAGGACGACGTCTGGGGGCACTGGCACTCTGGGCAGTGGCAGGGCTGGAAGGGGCTCAGTGGAGGATAAAGAGCTAAACAGAGGCTTGGAGGTGGGTCTCTACAGCTATGGTTTTTATCTGAACTGGCAGTTCTGAACGTACCACCAGGTCTCCTTCTTTTACAAACTAGAAAGGCTTTTCCATTGGCCCGCCTCCAACATTCTAAGATGATGAACAATGCCCTTAACAGGGCTGTGCTCTCCATGTTGGATGCATATGGCGGAAAAAGCAGGGCCTTCTGACTAAGTGGAGGGTGTTTACTTGTTATTAGACTAGTATAGACCTTTGGGGGCAGAAAGACTGAAAGCTTATTTTCGCCATGTCCTAGGCCTGAACTTGCTCATCCAAAAAAATATATTATGGGCTTTATGCACTAGACCATATGCTTATCACCAGGGGCCTGGGGGCAGGGAGAACTAAAACAGAATCGAGTCTCTCTTCATTGGCGTGGATACTGGTGTGACAGCATGCTAAGGGAACACACAGGAGGGGCAGCTACCTCGGACTGTCCAAGGAGGGTCTGGGGTCTGGAAATGCTTTACAAAGGAACTGATACCAGACCTCAGCCTTGAAAGCGGAGGCAGGGGAAGGAAGGATAGGGTGGGGTGGGACTCAGGAGGGATAGGATGTGCAAGAAGGCTTTTCCAGAAAGGAGAAAGAACGTGTGCAAAAGCATGGAGGCATGGAGGCATGGCTCATCCCGGGAAATTGTAAGCAAAACAGAATGGCTGGAACCCAGGGAGGCTGAAACAGGAGGCAGGGGCCAGATTATGTATTACCTTGTACACCGTGCTAAAAGCCATGAGAGCCCTTCTGGAATTCCACTCTCTCTGAGAAGTATTTATAATTGGCAACTCACAACATCCCCAATTTGTAAAACCTAAATAATTTTTAAAAACCTAGCAACCCTGCTTTATAAGGGGAAAGAGGCCCTGAGTGGTGAATTGGTTTCTAAGACGGATCTGTATTTACAATTTAAATTTGATGCTAGGAACAGTTGGCAAGAGGACTTGGAGCAAGTGACTTAAAAACCAGAGCTTTCTCTCTTATTTTACCCTCCAGTCATATTTCTACGCGAGGTGAGGGAAGTACACCATGACTGGGGAGAAGAATGAGCTTCTTCCAAAAAAAAAAAAAAAAAAAAAGAATGAAAAAAAAAGATTGTATCGTCTTGAGCAAATATGTATGCTTCTTACAAAGTGCCTGCACTTCAAATGTTCAAAGAGGAGAGCTTGTTTTCTTTCACATCAGCCTGGACTCATCCACCACCAAAAGGTGCACCTCACCTCACTCTTGGCTGACGGCCACAGTTGCTGTCTGCTCCCAGATCTGGTCACAGCCAAGGACCAGAGGTAGAACCCCACCTCTGCCCCCCAACTTGCCTTTACTTTCCCCAGACATGGTCTGATGTCTCCCTGAGGTGCACTGGGACCCCTGGCCAGGGTGACTGGATGGCATCCATTCTGACCAGTTGGATGTCTCTTCCAATAGACCCGTTGTTAAATATCTTTACTATCACTCCTGCTCCAGGCCCCTGGATGCCCAATCATATGGCACATAGATGCCAGCATTCTCTTTCAATTGACATCTGAATCAGATTTGCAGAGGGATGAGAGTTTTCCCTCCGGAAGCTTTAGCCAAGGCCCCAGCTGTGAGCCTAGGATGCCCGTGCCTATGGCATGGGAGCTTGTCTGGCAAGCCAGGGGGATGGCGCCATTACTGAACTTGACTGGACCAATGGGGCATTTTGGGGAGACAGGCGCTCAGTGCTTCCACAGTCTTCTTTATTCACCTTCCCTCTTTATAAGGTTCTGAGGCCAGACCAGTCTCTCAGGAAATCTCTGGGCCTGTGGAAGATCCCTGGGGAATGGGTTAAGTTCTGAGACCCACTCCCTACTATTGGCACAGGGGGAAAGAACCCACAGGGCAGGGCAGTCTAGCAAGGTGGTCAAGAGCACAGGCTGTGGGGTGTCTGGGTGGCTCAGTCGGTTAAGCATCCGACTCTTGATTTTGGCTCAGGTCCTGATCTCATAGTTTCTGAGGTTGAGCCCCACGTGGGGCTCTGTGCTGACAGTGTAGACCCTGCTTGGGATTCTCTCTCTCTCTCTCTCTCTCTCTCTCTCTCTCTCTCTCCTTCTTTCTCTGCCCTTCCCCCACTCGCTCTCTCTCAAAAATAAATAAAAATTAAAAAAAAAAAAAGGCACAGGCTTTGGCTTCTCACAGAACTAGGGTCACTTGCTTGATCACCAAACCTCTCAGCCTCAGTTTCCTCATTGATAATTTGGAGACAGCCACAAGTACCTAGCTTAAGGAGGTTCAGTAAGGATTGAGTGAAGTGGTACTTTAAAGCAATTAGCCCATGTTTGACACAACAGAACTCAACAAATAGTAGCTCTTGTTGCCAGTGGGAGGTGACCATTGGGTGGCCATGAGGATAACATGTATTAACATCTATGAAGCACTTGGAATGGCCTTTGGCTCCTAGCAAGCACTCAGTAAATCAATAAATGCTAATGATCGTCATCACCTTCATCTTCACCATTATCACGATGACTATTATTATTGCCAGTTACCTCCTTTGAAACCAGAGACTCTTTTATGTTCATGGAGATCCTCTGGGGAGGAGGGGATTGGGTTGCAAATATGGAGATCTGTGCGGGCCTGGCCTCTCTTTACCAGGTCAGGGTGTGATGTTGGATAGGTGAAGTTGCTTCTCAGGGTCAAATTTACCCTAACTGTAAAAAGGGAGGAGGTTTCCTAGGGGGAAACTCACACTTCCTTTCCATCCTAAGGCTGTGTGGGTGTCTGCTTTGCCCAAGGATGCCATGCACGGCCATCACTGGGCCAGTGCAATAGATGTGTATTGAATGCTCTGTGTGTTGGGTTCTGGGGACACCATGGTGGGCAAGACAGCCGTGCCTCACGCTCCTCTCTTGTGGGTTACATGTAAGACTAAAGCTCAGGGGACAATCAGAAAAACATTGTAGCTTACAACTGGGTCTAAAAATTGGGGCATGGCATGAATCCATGGGGGCTGTTTTATCAAAGCCCCATCCAACGTTGGATGTAGAATTTGAATTTGCTCTTTGTTTGAGTGCTTTGCAGAGAATTCATCTTTCTACATTTCCTTTTCTCTTCCAGCCCCAGGGAGGCATTTTCACAAGTGCGCAAGTTAGAAGTTGAAAACCATCACCGAGGAAAAGAAACGAGTCTCTCAGAAAAAGCTTCGGAAAGAAAATCCTGCCCCTCATAACCCATCATATGATTACTTGGGCAGGACAGGACCTCTGAGACTACCATACCAGAAGCTTCATTTTACAAGAAAGCGGATGGAGAACTTAAGAAAAGTGTATCTCAGTTTTTTCAAGCTGATATGCATATACAATTCTCTTTCCTTGTTCACTTCTCATTCCTTAATCCTTTGAATATTTACTCCAGAAAGACAAGTCTTCCTTCCTTCCTTTTTTTCTTCCTTTTTTTCTTCTCCCTCCCTCCCTCCCTCCCTTCCTTCCTTCCTTCCTTTTTTCCCCTTCCTTCCCTCTTTCCTTCCCTTCCTCCTTCCCTCCCTCTCTTCCTTCTTTCCTTTTTCTCTTCCTTCCTTCCTTTCTTCCTTTTTTCCCCTTCCTCCCTTCCTTCCTTCCTTTCCTTCCTTTTTTTCCTTCCTTTTTTCCCCTTCCTTCCTTCCTTCACTCTTTCCTTCCCTTCCTCCTTCCCTCCCTCTCTTCCTTCCTTCCTTCCCTCTTTCCTTCCTTCCCTCCCTTCCTCCCTTGCTTCCTCCCTCCCTTCCTTCTTCCCTTCTTTCCCTTCTTTCCCTTCCTTCCCTTCCTTCCCTTCCTTCCCTTCCTTCCCTTCCTTCCCTTCCTTCCCTTCCCTCCCTTCCCTTCCCTTCCCCTCCCCTTCCCCTTCCTTCCTTCTTTCCTTCCTACCAAAATCACAAGGTCCCCACTCTTCACTGCCTTCCAGAAACAGCCATCCTTTTACAGAACCATCGTCTTCTCCAGCAGGTAATTTTCCATCTCCCCTAGCATAGGGGAGGTCAAGTTGGGGAAGGGTGGGCATGCCTGGTATAATAGCACCATGGTCTTCAGTGTGATTCCAGGTCCCCCAGGAAGGACTATGATAAGGAAGACAGAACCCTACTCCTGGCGCCCCTTACTGGCCACTGTGCCAGGGCTCTTAACCCACTGAGCCCCTACTGGCTACTCAAAGATGGGCTGGTTCCAAGGGTTATATACACGACTGAGCTTGAAACCTGGCTTTGAAGCAGATATCAGACCTGTTGGGATTCTAGTCTTCTGCCCCATGTCCTTCTTCCTCCAGTCACGGCGAATCCTAGATACGGCTCCACTCCACTTAAACACTTGTGGGGCAGCCTGGGGGGAGGGATTGAAGTGGGAGGATATTCTCAAGCTTGGGTCACAAGTGGTCTAGCCAGGGGTCACCCTGAGGACAGGGGCACCAAGAAGGAAGGGTAATGCCACAGAAGATAACACATTTGACCTGTCTGACAATTTTCCCCAGGGTCAGCCTAAACAGGGAACCTCCCAATGAAACAGGTCTCCAGGGGCACACGCATAGCAGAAAAGCCCTGGGTTTTAAATATATATGCAAATGTCCTTAGCTCAGGCCTTCTGGCTTATTCCTGGATACACTGTTGGAGTAACCTGATGTGGGGTGTGGGGGCTCTATAACGCATTTGGCAGGAAAGTGCAGCATTATGCACAAAGTGATTTCCTGACTGTGTTTTAAAAATTAAAAGTCCCTGGCATGTAGAAGCTATTCAGTAAAAGTTTGGGGAATGGATAAGCCAGGGATGCCTGAATGAGTGCAGCACTCCTTAGGTTTTTATAGTAGAACAATGGGCAGCTGCTGATCCGTCCCTCTCACCTGGCAAGGCCAGCAAGTGGTTTGGGCCACGCAAGCCCACATCTGGGAGGAGAGAGGGAGAACTGGGAGGAAGGCCCTCCCCACCGGGTCATCCATCACCCCAAGACTTGGCTTGCCTGATTTCCTTTCCCACCCTGGTTTTTGAGGCGAACAGCTCCGGAAAGTAGCGTGTTCCTCTATCTCCGCTTGGGAGCACGTCATGTATTAACTGAACAGTATTTGTGAAAGTTTGCGGAGCTCTTGGGGAAACCGAGGACGAAGAAGAGGCAGACAGAGGGGTTCTTGAAGTGCTGTGGAGTTCACAGAAGGAATTCTTGGGTTCCTGAGATGGGAAGGGGCAGGGAGAAAAGGAGAGAGTAGGAGGTGGGCGCCTCCCCCCGGGTCTGGGGTCTGGGTCCTTAGGGCCTTGGGATCCTGGCATTCCCCTTTTGAGGGACGTGTCGGCGTAGCGGGCCCTAAACTCGCTGTGATAATGAAGGCAACAAATGGGACAAAGGAGGGGGCGCGCGCGGCGCAGACTCGAGTAGGGCTCCGGCTCGGCCGTAGCCCCAAGGAAGAGGGGACCTTTTGCCCACTCGGCGACCTCACCTTTTCCCTGTCCTGGGCCAGGAAGCTCTCCACAGGGCCCCTCAGAACCCTAGCTGCCTCCCCACCTGCCCGCCGCGGGTTGGACGCTCTTTGTGGCGCTGAAGCGGAGAGACCGCGAGGAGCGTGCGGGAGGTGGCCGGGCGGGGCGCGAGTCTCAGCCTCCCGGACCCACGGCGGGTGCGTCCCGAGCCGCAAGTGCGCACTCCTGGAAGTCCCGCGCCAAGGGCAGGGGCTCGCGGTCCCTCCCCACCTCTGGAGAGATCCCAGAAAAGCCGGGGCGAGACAGCGCGCCTGGGGGCCCCCGAAGACCCCCCGGCGACGGTACAGACTTTCTCGAAAGGTCTCGGTCTCGGTATCGGCGCGGGGAGCGCACGGGAACCCGGGGGCGCAGGGGGCGCCGCCGGGTTGGCTGAGCGTCCAAAGCCAGGCGACAGCGAGAGTCTCAGCGCAGCCCCAAGCGCTCCGCCTCTAGCGGTACCAGCCGGCGCCCCAACGCCGGGCTCCCGGGCCGGCGGGAGGATCGTGTGCCAGTCCGTGGGTACTGGGGACACTCCCCTTCCCGGGAGCCAGTGCAGAGCCCCCGCCCTCCGCTCCGACCCGGGGATCCCCTCCCCCAGCGCAGAGATCCCCGCGCGCCCCCTGCCCACTTTGCCAAGGCGAGAAAGCGGCCGAGCTGGAGACAAAGAAACTCCTGCCTCCTCCACTCTCGGCCCCTCCGCCCACCCCAGACACTCCCCGGCGCCCTCCCTCGACCCGGCGACAGCGCCCGCGGACAAGCTAGGGAAGGGGGGTAGGGTGGGCGAGTCTGCTCCCTGACGCGGGCCAGCTGGAGGCTGCCCGTGCTCCCCGCTTGGGGACACCCCACGGCAGCCGCGCCCCCCATCCTCCGCTCCCCAAACCGTCCCGGTCCCCCGGCACCGCCTCCCCGGGCCGAAACCTCCCCCCCACTTCTCCAGCTGAGCGTTAGGGGGGCGCGGCGCACACAAAGCGGGTGTGGGGGGCGGAGTACCGGGGTGGGAGAGATCCCGCCAGGGCTCCGCACGGGCCTGGGCGCAGCTATTTACCCGATTTCTTCTTCGATCTCCGAGATGTCCGCGAAGATGAGGAAGACCACGAGCAGCGTGAGCGCAGCCAGCATCCAGCTCCGGAACTGCAGCTGCATGGTGGGTTCGCGCCCGCCGGGACCCGCGCGGGCCGGCGCGAGGAGCGGGGGCTGGAGGGCGCAGCGGCGGGCGCCGGAGCCTCCGCGCGCGGCGCGCAGCGGGGCAGACACCCTGCGCTCCGGGCGAGTGCGGGCCAGCGGCGGCGGCGGCGACAGCGGCAGACAGGGGTTGCTCAGGCGCGGCGAGCCCGCTCGCTCCCTCTCCGCTCCTGCCCGCCCCTCCTCTCCCCTCCCTTCTCCTCCCTCCCCTTCCCCTCCCCTCCCTCCTCCGCCCCGCGCGGGGCTCTGAGTGCAGTTTGACAGCTTTGCTCCGCGCCTCAGCTCGCTTCCTCCCACCCTAGTCAACTCCAATGTCCAGCCATCCGCCTTTGCTTCTCCCGCCTGGTTCTTCTCTCAGCTCCCGAGGGCGCTGGGATGTGGCCAGAACCTGCCACTCCCCGCCTAGGGAGGCTGGGCTCGGGGCACCGCGGGCGTCCGGGTACCGCGCTGAGCCCAGGGAAGAGCGCGCACCGCCCGGCGTCCCTAGACGGCTGGCAGACGCCCTCCCGCGCTCGCTCTTTGTCCAGCGCCCTCGCTTCCTTGCAAAGTTTTGGCGACACAAAGACCTACACCTGGGGACTGCCCCCAGCGCTCGGCGAGGAGGCGGTTTCAACCAGGCAGATGTTTCAGCAGTTGACGAATTAGGAGGGGTGGTGGGGGAAGGGGAGGAGAGAAAAGATACCTAAGATAGGCCAACTTCGGCGGAGATGCAGATTGCAATTTGAGGGCCAGGTTCTCAGCCCGTGAGAAACCACCCCCTCAGGGCGGTCATCTTGGTCACCACTGATACAGCCGAGAGTGGATCCGGAGAGGCTCCCCGAGTTGCCTGAGGTCACACAGCCTTGGCTAGAACTCTGGGCTCTTGCCGGAGTGGCGGCTCTACCCACAATGGCGGACTCAGCGCCCACCCTGCCTTGGCCCTCGCCCTTCTAACTCTGGGCTGGGCTTCCTCTCCCCAGCTCTTACCCTCTCCTTGCAAAATCAACACCCCCACCCCCGCCACCCAGTCCTACCTTGATCTAAAGGCCTCCTAGAAAATATGGCTCCCACAAAGGGGTAATGCCCCCCATGCCGAATATTTTTCGCTTCCCCAGCCTTAGACAATTTAACTCAAATTACATTTTGCACCAACCATTAGCCTGGGAGGGGCCCCATTAAGTTTTACTGGAATTAGATAATTACCTAATTTTTTTTTCTTGCACTAATTGTAACAATCCTGAAACCAGGAAACGTAACTTCCCAGAAGTGATGGTCGGGTTTATGAAAGGGTCTTTGAGGTCTGAGTTTGGGGAAAAGGGTCCTGTTCAAGAAGCTGTGTGGAATATCTTAACTGCCTGGAAAGGACTGAAGAATGAAGGGGGGGGGGGTGCAGATTGGCTATTTCTTCAGTGCCACCAATACAGAGCCCGTTCTCAGAGGGCTTGGGGAGAGGCTGGCAGTGGCTAAGTCCTTTCAGGGTCACCTTGGGGAGGTAAGAGGGCCTTTAAAGCACTGCTTTTGGCCAGAATCCTGCCTCTTTGTGTTAGGAAGGAGGGACAGGACCAAGGTTTCCAAGCTAGGAGGCTGCTGGACAGCTGTTGTTGATCCTGGAAGTGGAGATAAGTTCGGTTCTGCAGGAAAGGGAAGCAGCCCTTAGAAAGGGGGAGAGCTTTGGTTGTGGGGAGCAGACGTCTTGTCCCCATTGGAGGGGTGTACCAATGCCCGTGGCAGCATTTAATTTCTTTCCCAGCCTCTTGCACCTCCATTCCTACAGTGAGCTTCTGCAGAATACCCCATATTTTTCTTGGAGTGTGCTGTTGAGGTACAATGTTGGATGTCCATCTCCCAGTCCATTAGAGGTGGTAATATGCATCAAAAGAGGGCTTACCATCTGTGTGTGTGGCTGGCCGCATGGTCTAACCATCGTGTCTCCACATCTTCTGATCGCCTTGATCTTTCCCTCTGTCTTGCTTGATGGGTGGTTAAGGGGTTGATGAATCGCATTTGTTGTTGTTTTATTTTTCTGAGATGAATGGTTGTGACATCTGAACAGGGAGAGGTAAGAAAGAACAGGTTGTACCTGCTACGCTACTCAATATTTCAATCACTTATTAATTCACTTCATTACTCAGCAATGTTTATTGAGCACCTACCCAGTGCTAGCCACTCTGTGCTTCAGGTTAGAGCTATGAAGAGGAGAGAGAGAGGGAGAAGGAGAGAGGGAGGGAGGGAAGGAGGGAGGAAGAGAGAGCGAGAGCGAGAGTGAGAGAGAGAGAGAGAGAGAGAGAGAGACATTTCCTGCCCTCTAGTGGCTCATGGTTTAGGAGGAAGACAGATGTAATTATGGTATGGGATGTGAGTGAGCTGCACTATAGCTATGGTCTCCTGCATAGCTTATAACTAATTAATAAGATCACACAAGAGAGCAAGAAGAAACTGGCTGGCCTCTCTCTTCTCTGCTCCCTGCTTCTCTACCAGCTACATTCTTACTATGCTGAACAGCATGGAGAGATTATTGTGATCCTAAATTCATCCAAATTAGGGCCTTCCTTCTTTGGACTCACTTGAGACGAGTCATTAGGACCGGACAGGAAACGTGGACACTGTTGGACAGTTCCATCCCTTATAGAGAAATGCTTGTAACCAGACCCACAGAGCAACATCTTCAACTATACCTGCTGGGAAAAAACTGGCTATCCTTGTTATTGAGGCTATCCTTGCACTGAGAGTTACTGGGACGGGATTTTATTTGGAGGGTGATAGGGAACCCTCATGACAGTTGACCGCAATGCTGTCCGGAGGCAGTTTGAATCTGCATGGCCCTGTGCACACTCGCTGCCTCATAGCTGTCTCTGAACACTGAGTTTTTCCTGGAGTCTGGAAAGAGGGAACATGATTGCATTGGCAGTAAGTGTCATCGCTGCTGATGCTGAGTTAACTGCCACACGCACACATACTTGGCTCAGCCATCCTGACCACTCCCCTTTTTCCGACCCCTCCGTTTAAACATGTCCCTTTTCCTGCCTTGGTCTTTCCAAGAAACTGGGAAAACCCACAGTGATCACATCTTTAGGTTAAGTTAGTATTTGGGTTAAAACACAGGTGTTAGATGGGAGTGACAGCAAATTAAAAGTCTTTACCACACATTAACATTTTAACTCACATTAATGGTAGTATATTCGTTATCTGGGCAACTGATAAGGCCCTAGGAAGTTCATATTAATGAGGGATAGAGTAACAGGAGGTTCTGCAGAGCCCCCAAGGCACCTAGTGGATTCACACGTAGCAATTAGGCAGCCCTTCCTTGTCTCTGACTCTGGCTAAGGGCGTGCTTCTCTTTCCAGCTGCTGACCTCAACAGTGGGGACCCCCATCCAGAGCTGAAGTTCATGAAAACCCCAAAACCGTATGTATCACTGACACATCAACAAACTCTCTATACCGCTCACCCCAGATATGGTGAGTTTCCATCTGAACTACTTCCTGGGGGCAAAAAAGACACTTCTTGGCAATCGTTTTGCACAGGTGCCATCATCTTCATTTTACACTTGAGGAAACTGAGGCTCAAAGGAGGCTCGATGGCCCAAGATAGCTCAGTTGGCAGAGAGGGAATTGCAATGCAGTTGGCCTCCTCTGGGCTTCATTGACTTCTGGGATTGTGGGAATGCCAAGGTCCTCTCAGCACTTTGGGCAGCTCTAAATGGATGTATAAGTAGGCAGCATCTTTGATTCTAATGGAATCCCCTTCGGCCTGGGTATATCAGGATTCAGGGAACAAATTTATCTTCACTCACAGTACACCCTCCATCACTGGTGAGACTGTAATCATAAATCTCAATTTTTATCTGTCCACACAGAAGAAACCAGTCCTTTTAATCTAATCTTTAAAAAAAAAACCTTTTATTTATTTTGAGAGAGAAGTGGGGGGAGAGAGGGAGGGAGAAAGAGAATCCCAAGCAGGCTCCACGTTGTCAGCACAGAGCCTGATGCGGGGCTCGATCTCATGAACTCTGAGATCATGTTCTGAGCTGAAACCAAGAGTTGGATGCTTCACTGACTGAGCCACCCAGGTGCCCCTTAATCCAATCTCAAAAAACAAAACAAAACAGAAAAAAACACCCCAAACCCCTCAATGATAAATAATAATTTTCTTATCCAGAATTCTGACCCAGTCCTGAACACCCTTGAACTCATTCAGAAAGCAGTTTAGAACGCATAAGGAAAAATTAGAGTGGTAATAGCCTTGTGTTTTCACATCTCTGAAGGAGGAGCTATGAATAGCCTAGTAGAGGGGAGGGGGCTGTTTAGGAGGGGGTAAAGAGTTTAGAATATCATAGTTGGAACAGACTAATAGGCTATTGTATTTCTGCACCTCCTATAAGGAGAGAACCTGCCTTCTCTTTTGAAATTTACACCAAATTTGAATGTTCTCACAAATGCAACATTTCCCCCTTCAAAATCAGAACCCGTTGATAACAATATGGGAAAATAAATGGGCACATTTGCATTCCATTTGTGGCTTTTGTAAATAGCAAAATTGTATATTAGCTAAAGAAAGAAAAGAAATATACCCAGGCAAGTGCTGTAAATGTTTCTGGGATTATCTGCTAGAGACCTTGGGAGGGACTTGGAATGGGCTCCACAGGGGAGCTGGAGGTAATAGCAGAAGGTGGGGGGTGGGGGAGGGCGGTGGTTCAGTATTTTGCTGGGATTTTTCCAAAGTCTTCAGTCAGGATTAAAGGTGGTTTTGAACCAAAACATGAAGTCAAGGACCAGATGGCAGAGATAAATGAAAAGGAATGTGCTCTCATGATTCTCAACAGTGCTTGAGCAAAATTACAACTGGGATGTCTGAATCAGCTCGTCCAACTTTGCCCAAATGCCAGCATGACTCCCTCCCCATGAGCATCCAAGGAAGCTGGCCCTTGTCAGCCATCCCTGGCTCTCCCTCTTGTATCACTTTTCCTAGCCTCTGTTTGGATCACAGACCTCTCCATTGTCAGAGCTGGAAAGTTGGGTGGAGAGCATGCCCCCTGTCCATTCACTCACTCAACAAATATTGCTGCATCACCTATGGTGTGTCTGGAATTATGCTAGAAGCCCGCGCGGCAGTGGTGAACTGCAGGCACAGTTTCTGCCCTTGTGGAGCTCGGGGTCCCATGGGATTTTACAGATAGAGAATGCTGGGACCCAGAGATCAAGGGACAACCCACAGGCCCATTGCTAGTTTTAGAGTTTTAGAGCTGAGAACAGGATCCTCTCTGTCTTGTCCCCTAGCTAAACTCCATGCCAGGTGTCCCACACATGCACAATTTCACCTCGTTTTTCATGACATTTCGAGGAGATTGTAAACTCCCAAGGGGTAGAGAGCTTTATTCCTCTTCTGGTCCCACATTGTCTAGTGCTGTAGAAACCCAATGAATACCGGTTTCCCCCATGGCCAATTTCAAGCCACCAACATCATGTCATTGAAGGCAATGTTGGGAAGGGTGGGCAGTGGCACACCATGGTATGGTATGTCCATCACATACGTGTGATAAATGAAATCATTTCAAGGGCATAGGTAGTAGTAAAAGGTAGAAAATAAAATTAGGAAGTGATGAGTTCTGAGTACGTATGGCTTTTGTGTTTAATAAGTTTATGTAGTGGGAGTTTACATGGCTCTGTTTAGCAATCAGCATGGGTCACCATCAGCACACCTGTGACCAGTGGCAACAATGAACTTGGTGAGCATGCTTGGTGAAATACCATTTTTTTATTAATTTTTTTTTACATTTTTACTTATTTTTGAGAGACAGAGAGAGACAGAGCACAAGTGGGGGAGGGGCAGAGAGAGAATGAGACACAGAATCCAAAGCAGGCTCCAGGCTCTGAGCTGTCAGCACAGAGCCCGACGCGGGGCTTGAACTCACAAACTGTGAGATCATGACCTGAGCTAAAGTCGGATGCTCAACCGACTGAGCCACCCAGGTGCCCTGGTGAAATATCATTTAAAGAAAATTTTTTAAAGTGTTTATTTTATTTTTGAGAGAGAGAGAGAGAATGAGAGAGAGTGATGGGGGGGGGGGTGGGCAGAGAGAGGGAGACACAGAATCCTAAGCAGGCTCCAGGCTCTGAGCTGTCAGCACAGAGCCCAACGTGGGGCTTGAACTCACAGACCGGGAGATCATGACCTGAGCCAAAGTCGGACACTTAACTGACTGAGCCACCCAGGCGCCCCAGTGAAATAACATCTCTACAGCAAACTCCAGATGGGATAGTCTTCAAAGCGGTGGCAGCATTCAGTGGAATATCGACCTGCTAGGATCTTGGCATAAAGCAGTGGCCAAAGGAGAGTGCCCTGGGACCCAAATGCATTTCTTGCAAAATGTCCCTTTGGGCGTCGTCTTCTACCTCTCCCTGCCTCAGAGTCTTTGTGGTTGCACATCCTGTCTCCCCAGTTCCCCCAGTCTGGTTGGACAAAGCAGACTGGGAAACTGCAGGAAGATCTAGAGACAGTGGTTTTTTTGGGCTGCATGAGTGTATTTGGATTAGGTTAAGCGGCAAGCAACAGTGAACCCTAAATGCCAATGGCTTATTCGAAACAAGTTTATTTCTCTCTCCTGTGCAAATGCCCAAGGAGGCAGGCAGGGCTGGCTTTAGGCCAGGGTGCTCCTGACGTCCTTAGGATTCAGGTCCTTCCAGCTTTCCCTTTGATGAGGCTCTTCCTCATGGCTCATCGCATCCAGATTCCAAGCAGTAGAATGGAGGAAGAGATAAAAAAGCAAGGAAACTTCCTGAAACCTACCACACGGTGCTTCTGCTTAGTCCCCTTCAGCCAGAAGAATGCTGTCACACGGCCTCACCCAGCTGCAGGGTAAGCATGAAGCAGACCTTGACTCTGGCTCTCTGGGCGCTCGGCTCAATAGTCCATTATGGAACAAGGGCAGCGCAGATGTGAGGGGTACGTGGCGGGATCTGCCGCAAAGGGAACGGAAGAGACCACTCACCGCAGGGTTTTTCTCTCCCGTCTTCAGCTCTGCACACCAGTCCTCATTAGCCCTGCCTTCAGATAATTGTGCGGACTGACCAGAAATGCCCGAGTCCGTGGCAACAGAGCTGTTTCTGAAGCTGAGTGCCACGTTGTTGATGTCTTCCGGTTTCTCCGCTCCCTAGTTTGCCACACTTATCTCTTTGTTATCGCCCTAGGGAGGCAGCACAGTGATCTGAATTAAGCAGATCTTTCTATTCTAATGCCTTGACATCTACGGCTTCCCTGACCCTGGAAAGTACCCTCCGAGGACTAGTCAATTCCTCGAGATAGTAAGGGTTCTGCCTGGGAGTATGCCTTTCGTATGCAAACCAGCCAATCCAGAGCCCAGAGCCCATCCACCTCCTCTGTGGACTCTCATTCTCTGGGCCACTATTTCTGTGCCCTCATCACCCCAAGGCCTCATACCCGACAGCCAGAAACAGCCCCTGTGCCCCAGAGTCCCCTGAAATTACACAAACAAGTGAATCCTAAGCCTGACCCACCTGTTCCTTCCCGTGAAAACCACAATAAAGGCTCTTGCCCACGTTTTCTTCCCACTCCTTTGCCTCCTGAAGGACGCTGTGGCCCTGTGTGGCACGGCCTGTGCTCTCCTCTCGGGAGCTGTAACAAAGCGTCTTTCCGATGGTCACGGTCTCCTGATCACTGGCTTCACCACAGCTGAATTATAATAACACCTACATTTAAAGACATGGCTTGGCGTAGAGCTTCTCAAACTATTAGTGGAACCGGACCGGGGTTTTTATTCGCTCTTAAGTGTCATTGATTGCAAAGCACCCACTAGTGGGCATTTCACACCGAGAGCCGCTCACCATGCCTGTCGAGCACCGCTAAACCCTCTTCATCGAGGGGAGTCCCTGATCGCACACACAGATGCTGCAAAACGTGGAACTGCTGTGAATGTTTCTAAACGTTTGTCTTCGGTTTCTGTGCTTGTCTCAGCATGGACCAGGAAGGTACAGTTCACACACCAGCGCTGGCCCTTGTGCCACACCTTGAAAGGTCCTGACAGGAGCTGATTTTGAGATCACACCGATTCCTGTTTGGAACTTCGCTTTTTCCGTGATATTGATCTAAGTTCCTGTCTTCTTGATATTAAATGGGGGAGATAATAACACTTACTTAGCTCATGAGTTTTGGTAAGAAGGTAACTCAAGTACTTAGGAGGATGCCTGCATAAAGTAAGTGTTCGTTACAGCCGGGCTTTTGTTTATTATTTAGGATAATGCAAAAAGAGAAAAGATACACAGTATGTAAAATGCAAGGCGTGGTTATCTCCGGGTGGTGAAATTTGGGTTGCTTTTTATTTTCTCCACACTTTTTTCCACTTTATACGTTTTCTACAATGACCATAAATTACTCTGTGATCAGGAAAAAAAAAAAAAAGTCATTACAATTTGTTGCGCCTATTTTCTCTGCCTTGAATTTTTTTCTGCCAGAATTTAATATTCTTTCTTAATAATCCAATAGAAACACACGTATTTAGTAAAGAAAATTGGTTTTGCAATTTCTTTCTTTGATGTTTTGTGAGCAGCTGCCTAATATTCATACTGCCGATTCTGGTGAAGGAAAACACAATCCATAAAACTTTGCCCACCGGCATTGGGAGCCCTGGAGATGCTTTCCTCTCGTTCTCACCTGATGCCACCCGCTCAGCATGAAACCCGGACTTCTCTGTGGCTCTGTGTCACAGCCAAGTCCCAGCTTCTGGACCAAAGGGGTGACTGGTGTGCAGGGAGAGAAGGAAGTAGCCTCCCACCCACACGATGCTTCAAATCACCCAGCTCCTGGGGCTGAAGGGACTGACTCTCCTCTCCATTCTCACCATAGCTCACACTCTGCCACTGAAGGTTTTGTGCAGGCGACTCTACTGAAGATGTATTAAAATGAGGGGCAGAGGGGGAAAGACAAACACGAGGGACATAATCAAGACATCCTTCCTTTTCAAATCCACACACATAAAGTCCTTGCATCTCATTGTACACAGCTCTCTTTGAGAAGAATGACCCTCACTTTGAATGCGGCTATGTGACCACTTCCTATTTTGGAATATCTAACCCCTCCCCACTTTTTTTTTTTTTTTTTGGTGGGAAGAAATTTATTGAGATGAAAAAAGAAGGCAATAATTTAAGATCCCCCAGACTTTTTTTTTTAATCTGAACAGTAAAATCCAAATTGTCTCAAACTCTTCCAAATTCTAAAGGCATTATTACTACGTAACATTTATTATCGTTGACATTTTGGGGAGAAAGATTATCTTTACGGCTTAGTAGTGTTGCATGTTTTGTTTTGTTTTGTTTTGTTTTGTTCTTGTTGTTGTTACAAATATCCTTCAGAGTGCTTTGGGATCCCGTGTATAACTAAAGCTTAAGAGCAGATGTTCACCAACAGGGAGATGATTTTGATAATTTTAAATGATTATGGAGATTTGTAGCTGTGTATCTGCCTTTATATGCACATATTATTGGTAATAGCTAGCATTTATTTGCTTCCAAGCCCACTGGTCAGTAACAGAACCCCAGTCATAGCCTTGATCCAATGGAAGAAATATGGTCCATTTTGCAGGTTTCTGGAAATTCACTGACATGACAAGTAAGTTCTGGGTCATTCTTTCTTCTGAAAACAGGTTCGTAAATTTTCCTGAGTGGCCCTGGGAGCAGCCATGGCCTCCAGCCACCTGACATCAACCAGAGGTAAATTGGGCACATAACAGCAGTCCCTGTGAGCATTTAAGTTACTCACATACTGAGTCAGAAAAATGCTATGTGATTTTCCCAGTACAGCAGAACGTACATCCAAGAGAGATTAGGAAGGCCAGCTTGATCTTTCAGTTTTATTCCAAAAGGAAAATGCCAGGGTCTCAGATCCAGAAAGGCCCCAGAGAGGCTTATTATACTTCTCTAAATGCCCATAAGATCCTTGGCCAAAGTCTCTAAATTTTACCAGAGGGACACACTGGCTCACGTCCATGGATTCAGCTGTTTGTGTGGATTGTGGTTCTTGAGTGCTCGGGGGCGGGCAAAACGGACGACGAACCACTGACAGCTGGATTCAGAACGCTTTCTTTACAATATCCTTCCTTTTGCCTTGTTCTCTGTGTGAATAATCCCTACTGTGGACCATTTAAGATGAGTCTTGTAGTACTTATTTGGCACTTAATTTTGTACTTAAAAGGTATAAAGGGCTTCATCTGGCTTTTTCTTTTACTTTTTGTAAAGTTTATCTGTATTTTGAAAGTGAGAGAGAGTGGGGCAGGGGCAGAGAGAGAGAGAGAGAGAGAGAGAGAGAGAATCCTAAGCAGGCTCCGTGCTGCCAGTGCAGAGCCCGATGTGGGGCTCAAACCCACTAAGCCATGAGATTATGACCTGAGCCAAAACCAAGAGTCAGACGCTCAACCGACTGAGCCACCCAGGCGTCCCCATCTGGCTTTTTCTAAGGAGCTCCCACATTTCTAGTATTGCCACCCTACCTTTCCACCTGAATTGCCAACTTCTTGGTTCTCTTTTATTTTCTGTAGTGAGGCTCATTTCAAAAGAAAACGTTCTCTTATGGTTCCAGGCCCAGCAAAGGGGGGACACATCTTCCCCTCCTCTTTCTTACTTCCTGTTTGCTTGCCCCAGGGGCAGGCGTCCTCCTTGCAGGATAAGTGTCCTCATGGCTTAGACGGAGCCTGGCCCTGGCAGAGGTGTGTGCACAAAGGAAGAAAATAACAGCAGCACTATATTCATTTCAAGATCCATTAGGGGCATGCATTGGGCGAGGAAACCAATGGGAAAGAGGAAGCTGATGGAAAAGAACTTCTTTTTCTCTGTTTCTAGAATGTAATTGACCACAAATAATGATGTGGTGGAAATCACTAAGCAGCATCCACTTTAAAAGGTAGAGAAATGTAAAAATCATATCCAACAAACATTTTCGTTGTCATTTCCAAAGCGTAGCTAAAAAAAAAACAACCAGATAATTGCTTAAAAAGATAACTGCCACTTTGTTCCTTTTTTCTTCTCACAGCAGAGTACCTGCTGGGATCCAGGACTATAGCACGCAGCTAGCCTTCGTGAGAGCCAGACGCTTTGTGCAAAGCAGGAATTAAGTATCAATAATATTGATGATTCATCATAATTTGCTAGATAGTAGAAAACCATTTTACAGTTTTGCTTTCAGAAGCCAGTAAAGAGAAGGCTTCCGTTGGGAGTGGTTAACCACTCGAAAGTGATCCTTGTCCACTGACAAAACACGATGTAAAAGGTATTTTGAGAGAAGACGTGGAGAAGAGAATAGTTTTGATATTTGTAAAATAGTCTCTGCAGAATCAGTCCTTCCTGTGCTGTCATACAGGTTGGGGATTTATGGGCCATTCCGCAAAAGGAGGAATTTATCTCTCTTTATCCCTCATTTGATTTCTTTCATGCGATCAATCCAGGATGTTCTCATCCTCACTCATTTGGTTGACTTTTCGGGGCTTTTGCAATCGCTGAGAGGGGCCACCAGGTGGCGCCGTGCTAGACAAGGGTCTCCAAAAATGAAATGGAATTACAGGGCTGAGCCTGTGCGGGGTGGATCCTGGGCCAGGGAGGGTCAAAAAGAGAGATTGAGGGAATGTGAACAGAGAGAGCACAGGAGGACCCGAGGGACAAGAATCTTGCATTTTGCTTATTGACCTGTGTTCGACTCACGGAAGCCAGTTTCCATCAGCCAGTTTTCAAGCTTGTAACTGGGATTGAGATGAGAAGTAGACACAGCATCTCCAGCAATCAGTATTCAAGACAAGCAAAACAGGAGATGACCATGGATCACCTAAAACTGGTTGGAAGATCCAAGTTATCTCTGCAGCGGGGTCCTTTTATTAATGCCCCTTCCAGCCTTGGTGGAGGAAGTAAGTTTGAGCAGTTCTTCAGACAATCCATAATGGAAATCAATAATAGATGGACACTTTGCACTGTCGGTGAAAATCAATGCAGTGTCCCTGATTTGGGCACAACAACAGTAGATGTGCATTTCCAGCTATTCAAATTGAAGAGTTAGAAGATATGAAATGTTTCCACTTTCCCAGTTATCCCGACATATAATTAGACCAAGAATCAGCCTTCCTCTTCGTGCCTTTCCCCCCTCCCCCAAGGAAGGTACATAAAACTGCAAATCTGCTCGCTTCCTAGGGAACGGAGGACGGGGGTGATATTAATACGGCATCCATGTCCTTACAGCTCATGCACTGGCCATGAGGCACTATTTGGTATCATCCCTTTATGTGCCCACCACTGTGCCCAGTGCTATGGTATTAAGAAATAGAAACCAGAACTCTTCCCCCAGAGTCTTTGGAAAAGATCCCTGATTCAATTATGGGGTGACGCTTGTCACATGTTGCACAGATATAGCTGCACCCAACCCCTCATTAACTTAATGGATTCCTATAGTCAGTCCCCCAGGGATGTAGAATTGAAGCTACTGCAATTCATGGCGAGTGCAGAGTATTTATAAGTGTGTCTCCCACTGCTCCCCGGTTCTGAAAGCAGGAGAGCTCTGGTCCTGTGGCAGATAAGGAGGAAGTGAACACTGTTCCCACAAGCTGTCACTGTTTGTTCATTCATTTATGCTTTTTATGACACCTCGTTTTGCTTCCCAAGAAGAGAAGGCTTATTGATTTTTGCATTTTGTCCATCTTGGAGTTCCTGCTGGCCCATTTGGTATGACTTTTTTTTTTTTTTTTTTTTTTTTTGTAGTAAGGATGTGTTGCTTTTGGGTCACCTGTCTGAGGCAGTTGGCTTTGCTTAGGCAATGCTTTTTTTTTTTTTCTTTCCTTTTTTCCATGTTCAGAGGCAATAACTGTTCTCCACTGTCTTTCTCTGAAGTGTAAATCATGGGTCATAAACTCATAGCCCAAGTTTAATCGAGCCTCCCAAATATTTTCTTGGACTAGCCAAGTGTTTGAAAATGTTTTTGAGACTGAAAACCTCGAGGGGACCACAGGCTTCCCAGCTCTCAATAGGCTCCACCACTCCCTGTTGTTTTACATCTAGTCTGATTCACACACTGTGATCTCTGCCTGGTTCCAGGGCCATCTGGGAACTGGATCAACATGAAACCTGCATCATTAGGAAAAAGAACCTAGAAAGTGTGTACCTCACTAAGGATGGGTTAGCACCTTCTCACATAATAGATATTAAATGGGGGAGAATCCCCTATACTGTTCAGAGAGGGTAAATTGGAGCAGCACCTCTGGAGGCCAATTTGGCGATATATGGAAGCCCTGTTATACGAGGCACTTATACGAGAATTGATGATCAGTGAGAATACAAGTGTGCAGACCCACCAGGAAGGAGGTCTGCACCTCCTGCACAGTCTGCATGCCCTGGAAGTGGTTAGCAGTATGATTTACAGAGAGGAGTGGAGGCCTGTCGTTAACCAAACAAGTCCATTAATTGGAGTTGAAAACATCCCATAACATAACAGAAGTGTTTAAAGAGAGAATTCCCTCAACCTAACAATCCCACCCATCTCTAGAAATTTTTTTCCTTAGGAAGTACATAATTGAATGTGGACACGTCTAGACACATGATGTTTATGACAATGTCATTTATAGAAATGAAATATTGAGAATAACCTAATGGCTGGCAATAGGCCTTCATGAACAAATCATGTGACAGCTATCCAGTGGAATACAATGTTGTCATTAGCAGTCATAAATAGGTGATATTTATATCATCATAAATAGGTGATATATCGAAGTTGTTTTTCATTTTAGTAAGTTGAAGATTATAGAACAATATGACCCCAGTTTTGCAACTATTAACATGCACATAGATGCATGGTGTGGTGAGCATCCTTCAAAATGGTGCCCAGGGATGTCTGCCTCCTGGTGTTGCAGCCTTGTATAACCCTCTTCCTGTGAGAAACTTGTTTCTAACCAATAGAATACAGCAACACTGAGGGGATGTCAGTTCCGTGATTAGGCTACAAAAGATTGTGACTTTTGTCTTGCATTTGGGCTCTCTATGCTGCCTTTTTGGCTTGTTCACATTGGTGAAGACAGCCATTATGTCAGAAAGGCCCACCTGGCAGGGAATGGGGGTGGGGGGGGAGGTGGTGGCTTCTAGCCAGCAGCCAGTGAGGAACTGAGGCCTTCAGCCAGTAGCCCATAGGGAACTGAATCTTGCAAATAACCATTGAGTGAGCTTCCCCTATTGAGCCTCCAGATGAGACCCTACTCTGGACAACATTTTGATTGCAGATTTTGGGAGACTCTTAAAAAGAGGATCCAACTTAGCTGTGTCTAGATTCCTGATTCACAGAAACTGAAATAATAAATGTGTGTTGTTTTGAGCTGCTAAGCTTGTGGTAATTTGTTATGTAGCAATAGATAACTAACACCCCAGGTAAGAGATCTAGAGGTATATATAGGAAAATAGTAGACGTCAATGTGTCTGGATGGCATAAATCCAGCATTCTTAAAACGTTTGGGGGCTACACATCACTTAGATGCAGCACTGACAGGCTTTTATATTTTATTCTGATGAAAACATTGAGATTTTGACATTGTCATTGAGTAAACAGAAGGGTGACTTAACAGTTTACAATTTATTTGGCTGATTTCATATACTTATGACAGAGCTATCATGTGTCTGAGACACACTCTATATTTATGGTGGAAATTGTGATTTGGGGTGACTTTAATTCACATTTCCCCCCTTCTCTTCATTGTAGGTTGGGTTCTCTGAAACAGAGTTTGGTTTGCAAGATGTTCATCAGGGTTCAACACCTGTGAAAGGAAGGGAAGGGAACAGGATTGGGCAGAAAAGAGAACTGAATCACAGTGTCCACTAATACAGCTTCATCTAATTGGGGCTGGGAGGACTGGAGCAAATATTGTCCATCAGACGTGTCTGGAATGGGACTGAAATGGCAGAGCCTCTATAGCCCAGCTTTCTGGGCCACTGGATGCAAGCTGCCCCCAAGAGGGGAGTGACCTCTGCTTGGGGGCTATCTGTCCCTGACACAGAGCAGGGAGGAGCTGACACTGGAGCTGCTAACTGCATCTTCTGGACACCATATCTTTCCTTGAATAGGGCTTGGGGCAGCTCCTTTCTCTGTGAACCACAGTAAAAAAGAGATAAAGGGAGCAAGGCTGGGTTGGGGGTTGGGAGTGGGGGAGTGGTGCTATGTGGACCTAACAAAAGCTTGGCCAACTACATGGGGAACTCTTGACTATGTTTGGCCAACCAGAGATTTTTCCCCATTGAGTGGAAAATGACAGATATTATACTCCTCACAATGGGTCATTGGTTGTAGTACCCTAGGAAAGACATGCCCTTGGGTGAGGTCACTCTCTGCAGCTGAGAAAACCTGGAGGAGTTGACAGCTGGAAGTTGTCCTCTGAGAGCAATCTTCACAGCTGCAGGAACAAGCCTTCTCTTCCATAGGGATCTTAGTGGATGTCTCTGTGTCCACAGTCCACTATTTGCACCACCAGACTCACTTCTTCACGTACATTCCCAAGCAGCTCTGCCGAGATCCCAGAGTGCTGCTCCCGTCCTGTGGAAAATTTAGGAGAAAAAGATTAGAAGGGCCTATGACAGCTGGTCTTGGGGCCCCACCTGGAACTCATTGTTCTCTAGATTTCCCCCACCATCAGTTAGTACCTCTGCTGGTCTCAGTGGCTTACCTGATAAAGTGATCCAGAGGTCTGAGTCCCTTGTCGCCGTTCCTTCTTAGGCCAGGGTTGTGCACCATCCCTTCACCTTCACATTTGGAAGGGAAGACCAGCTGACAGGCACTGAGTAGATAACCTGGAGCTCTACCTCTCCTCACACTCAGGGACAGTTTTCTCTGTCAAAATGGAGATTCCTTGCTTTTCTTCTTTGTCTCTGGACTGAAGGAGTTTGAAGTGCCCATGTGGCAATCATAACTTACAATTCAATAGCATTCTTGCTCTGCCTCTGGCAAAAGTGTGCCCCTATTGGCAAAAAGGACCTCTAACTCTGAAGAACACAGTTGCAGGGATGGGAAGCACAAAGTTCTCCAGCAGGTCACTGAGAGGGATGTTAAGTAAGATCATTCCTCCTTCCACCTCTTGGTTCCCAGACCCATGCATTCTTCTCATTGGGCACACAATGCCATATAAAGGTCTTTAATTTAATGTGTATACTGCATCCTGGAGAATGGTACCCCATCCTCATGAAGTATTGTGTTTAAGCGGTGTTTCAACTGAATATTCAACAAGCCATTCCGTTGCTCTATAAGGCTGGCAGCTTCTGGGTGGTGCATTATGTAATATGACCAGTGGATTCCATATGAGCCAACTTCCACACCTCCTTTGCTGCAAAGTGTGCCTCTTATGATGCAATGTTATGTAAGATCCCTCGTTGGTGGATCAAACATTTTAAGCCCTTGGAGAGTGGTGCTAGCTGAGGCCATGTGGACAAGAAAGGCAAAACTATACTTGGAATATACGTCTATTCCTCTTAAAAAGGATCTCTAGCTCTTCCAGAATGGAAGAATTTAAGTGGCCAGCTGTATATTCTTTAAACTATATTGCCATATTAGGCACTCAGGGTTTTCTCGGTGGCTGGAAAATGGACCCTCGGTAGCAGCAGTAGCTTACCAACCTTGGTAAGTGGGATCCCATGCTGTTGGGACCGTGAATAGCATTCACCCCTCCCTCTGTGGCCACTCTATTCATGTGCCTATTGTATGAGCACTGGGGTGACCAATAACTCAGGGTGGATGATTCAAATGGCTGAGTCATTTTGTCTTGTTGGTTGTTTTGTGCCTCATTCATGGTGGGTGCTCATTGGTAGATGTTAACATTTGATGTAAAGATCTTCACACCTTGTGTCCACTGCCGTATGCCCATCCACATGCCACTACCAAAATCTCTTTGTTCTCAATCTCCAAATCTTTGTGTCCAGGCTCCCGACCACTCAGCCAGGCTAATCACACTAACTACGAGCCATATATATTCTCACCTTTGGCCACTTATCCTTCTGTACAAAGAGGACAATGAAGCATGCTGCTGGAAATGCTACTTGTCGGGAGAATTTTCCTCACCACTGTCTTTCAAGACTCCCTGGAGTGAGGCTCTAGAGCAACCATCATCCAGTTTTTGCTCACATCTATGTACCAAGCTGTCTTAGTCAGTCAGACTACTATAACAAAATATCAGAAACTGTGTGGCTTAAACAATAGACATTTATTTTTCACAGGTTCAGTTCTTGGTGAGGGCTCTTTACGAGGCTTTCAGACAGCTGCCTTCGCTCTGTATCCTCACATGGTAGAGAGAGGAGTTTTGGTGCTTCTTCCTTTTTTATAAGGGCACTTATCCCATCACAAGGGACACACCCTCATGACCTCATCTAAACCTAATTACTTCCCAACGACCCTACCTTGAATACCATCACATTGGGGGTAAGTCTTCAACGTATGAATTCTGAGGGTATGTAAGCATGCAGTCCATGGTACTGATCCATCTATAAACCAAGGTTTGTTGTTTTCTTCCTTTAACCAGTTATACGTGGTTCCAATACAGCTGCAAACATGAGCTAAGGGAGGAGTCATAGACACCTGGGCAATCTGTTCCTGCAGCTTCCTTGTGCCCTCTGGGCACACTTCTTTTCCGTTTTATGACGGGCTGCTGCCGGGCCAGCCCAACCTTAGGACATGGTGGGTCTGAGAGACTTAGATCATGATGGAAAGTTCTGGATCCACTCAAAGTATGCAGTGTTTCAATTTACCCAGTCTGTAGGCTGGAACAGTAATGTCAGGTGTGGCATATGATACCTCCAGAACTCGATGAAGCCTACCAGGCACTATGTTTCCTTCCTTCTTCATGGCTGGAGATATAAATGTAATACTTTATCTTTTACTTGGAAGGATGGAAGGAGATGTCTTGGCATGCCCCCAACCACTGTAACCCTAAACATTGTATTGATGTAGCAGGCCCTGCATAGGCACAGTTTACCTTCCACCATCAGGACCATGTGTCATACCAAAGCATCCAGTGTGCTAGCCAACTCTTTCTTATCTGGCCCAATTATCATAATGTAATCAATGTAGAAGATGTGAGGTTTTGTGGGATGTCCAAATCATCCCTATCTCTTTTATCAGGAGGGTTCCTATATCTCTGGGACAAAATGATGAATATATAGTGTTGCCCATTCCGTGTGAATGAATACTGTTTCAGATCCTCTTTTCATACCATGTACCTGAGCCCATGTTAATTTGCCCTAACAACGTCAATGTATTTGACATGACAGCTGCTATTAGGGGTACTATTGTTGAGTTTGTGTCACTTTATTGTCATTTTTCAGGATCCATTTGGTTTCTGCCAGGAGCCATGTTGATGAATTCATTTGAGGTATGATGTGGATTTCATACCCTGCAATCTTTAGATTTTAGCAAACCTTTAAAGTACAAGATAATAAATATTTTAGGCTTTGTGGCCACACAATCTCTGTTATAAATGTTTGACACTACTACTGTAGTGCAAAAACAGCCATAGACAATATATAAGCAAATGAACATGGCTGTGTTCCAATAAAACTTTATTTAGAGAAACAGGTGGTAGAATGGGCTTGGCCTATGGACTTTAATTTGCCAACCCCAGCTTTAGGTCTTTAAGAGTGTCACTAATTTCTACCATCCTAAAGAAATTTTACTATCTTGTTTTGGAGGAGGGTGTGTTAAACCAAGCAGTCAAGCAGTTCCTAAAATTTGGTTTCTACATTTCCATAAATTTGGTAAGAGAAAAATGAGGAAAAATAAATTTAGATAATTCATTAGTCATGGCACAATGTATTTGCATGGATTCCCATTGCCCCCCCCCCCAAATACCATGGGTGATGTGGAATGGATAGATGCTGCACACACAGGTCTGTGTCACAGCCAAGAAACATTAAGCTTAGGAAATGCTAAATCTTATAAGGGTTGCTGGCAAACATGCCCATCCTCTTCTCCAGATTAGGCTCATTACTCTGGAAGGTAAGAAAATCCTCTCCTGGGAGGAGGGAGATTTTATCATCTTGGAATGTCTCCTGTGGTTTCTATCTTTAGGGAAAACACTCTTTCTAGCTTCTAAGGCTATCTGTTATAGAAACATTCCTGCACGGCCTTTGGCTTGAAAGATGAACAGAAATGTCAGAATTATGGGAATTACCTCCAAATGTGAATACCATTCCAGAGGCTTCCACTTGGTCTTCCCTATTGTGATAGTTCTCATCTCACAGATCAAGAACCCAATATGGGGGTTGTATCAACTCCCACGTATGTTAACCATAAATATGCATTTGGGGCCCTGAAGTGACTAGTAGGTGGACCTATGGACCCAGAGGATCTACTGTAAGCCATGACTTGGCCAGGCTTCCACTTATTACCTGGACCCCATCTGATCCCTTCCCTAACAGAGCAGGAGAGGATAGTGATGCTTTAGGTTTGTAAGTATCTGTGTTAATTCAGACCTGTGTCCAACAGTCCTCCAAACATTTGAGTATTCCCTTCTCTAGGTGTACACCTATGCAAATTAATGGCTGTAGGTCCCTTAGGAAGTGGATATGTCATGTAAAGCCAGGAGACTCAACAAATTATCTAAGGAAGTCTCAAAGATACCATTTTCTAAGACCAGTGGTTCGGGAGCACCAGAATCACCAAAAAGTTCACTGGTTTTTACTCCTCTATAAGCCAGAGCTAGTGATAGGAGAAGCTGTTACTGAGCTGGGCACACTGAGAGCAATAGGGATGAGAGGGCACTGGAACAATGAAGGCCATGTGGGCACATTTATCATGATGAGGACCAGGGCAGGAGTGGAATCCAAGAGGCTTGACCCACAGAAAATTCAGAATGTTCTGGAGACAAGTAATAGAACACAATGGCACTAGAGATGAAATATATGGCATCCGACAAGGGTACTTACTGCTCAGCTGTGAAACCAGAAGAAATCAAGGATGGATGAGAAGAAGACTGGGGGCAATCACCTCCATAAAATATTACATCTCCTTTCCCATATTCTTGGTTTCAGCCAATTTTTGATTGAAGAGGTGCCTGAGTCCCAGGAGGAAGGACCCTACACTATGACATGCATACACATTAATGACTCCCACAGTCCTGCCCAATCCAATCTTACATCTGGATCCCTTGATCAAGCACCCATGAATATTTCCCCAGCTTCTGCAGGTGCATGCTGGCTGGGGCTCACAGTTTCCTTGATCAGCAAATAATTTTAAATCCTTTGTGGAACCCACTGCTGGCTTCCAGCCTCTCTTGAGTTGACTAAATCAAGTACATTTTGCATCCATACAGAATGAATTCAGATTTAACAGCCCATCTGATGGCCCAGACCCTGGGAGGTAATGCCATCTGATGTCTTTAGGAAGACAGTGAGTGACAGGCAGATCATGACCCCATTTGAGTGTGGCATTGACTTGTCCATTTTGTGCTCATTTTTGGAGTAATCTTTTTTGGCAGGCTCAGATTCATGTGGCCATCATAGTCAATCCATTTGCACAAATTCTGGCTTATTAACCTGAAACAATCAAGGGGAGGGAGTGTGGATCTTTTTGTTTTCTCCCCGTTATATCTTTGAATGTTTCCCTTCTGTGAAAGTACTTATGGGAGGAAATTAGTAGAAAACCTTTGCTTTTGAAGGTACAAAGACCTGCCTGGGGCCTCATCCCTGCTTCTCCTAATAAGATCTCTTTTCTGATAAGAAAAGTCCCTTCCTGACAAGAGGCTTTGGAGGATAACTAGAGAATTTAGTTTATTTCTTATAACTGTAGGCGAAAAAACCCAGAGGAAGAAAACATACTGAAAGATGGTGGAGGGTTTGTCTGTGCATGGAAGACAGCACAGGATTTGGTGATTGGTTGGCCTCAGGGGTAAATGGGTTTAAATGCCACCTATTTGTATGAGACTTTGGTCATTCTTGGTTATTCTTGATTCTTCTCTTTCCTTCAAGGGTATGATGTCCAGGATCTACCTAGGCTATTTAGGTAAAGAAGAAGAATTTCAGAGAGTTTACATGACTTGGCCAAAATCTCATGCTAATAGGTGACATTTAAACCTATTTACCTCTAAAGCTGACTAGCAAATCCTAGGCTGTTTGCCTTTCCCATGATAGACCTGCCATAATTTTGAAATTGGGAGAACAAGTTTGTATCTGCATCTCTTTCTCCATGAAGACTGAGGAGGGATCTCTAGCTGAGAGGTTCAAGGTAAGAAGTGAGGCACCTGTATGATGGGGTCATCTAGAGAAACAGGAAGTCATGAGACTAGGAAAGAGTGGTAGAATCCCTGAGCAGGGTCAGTGAGGCTGTTTGAGATTTGAAGCTAAAATTAAAAGGAGTCCAATCTGCACAGGCATGGGATTTTCTCCAGCCATGTTCACATGGGCCATTGTAGCTCTGAGAAGTCCCAGGAGCAGAGTTGCTGAATCAGGGATCATATTCACTTTACATTTTGGCGGCCATTGCCAAAGAGCTATGCAAATATCCTCTTCCATCAAAATGTTTCTCCACACCTGTTAAAATAACATTATATCAAACTTGTTGATCTTTGCCATCTGCTAGGTGGAAAGAAATTGGTATTTTGTTGTTTTAAATGAAAATCATTTCATTATATGTGTGAGTGAACATCTTATGTTTCTTCTGTGAACTGCTATTCATGATGGAAACTAGTTATGAATTTTAGGATAGTTGGATTGAAAGGAAGATACATTGTCTAAGCAGCTTATCAAAAATATAACATATTAAGGAGTAGGTCCTAATACCTTAGGGTCAAGTCTTCTTCTGCGTTGGCAAGAAACATTTTGGCTGAGGCCACAACTCTTCTCAAAACAACCTCATGCCACCCAGGTCTAAGTACCAGCCAACCAGAGACTGGTACCCGGATTCCCAACTCCCACTGCTATAATTCCATCTCTAACCACAGGCAAAATTTTGCCCATGACACAGTCCTAGGGAAACACTGAAAATGAAGAAAAAGCAATGAATAAAAGGAAAGGATAAAATAAATCCTCTTCCTTATAGGTTCAGTGGGAACTATGAGTCAGAATTATGCATTCAGCAGCACAGAAATGATGCTAATGAATGCAAAACTTATGAATCATGCACTTTTTAACCTGCTGTACAACTCCTTAAGAGAAAATAAGACTCCTAAATCTAGTAAGTTTGTCTATACCGAGACCCATGGTACATACACACACTGTACCCTTCCAAAATTTTTAACCTGGAGTGTGAAAGAAATAAATCTTCTGGATTCCTTTTCCTTTTTGTGTGTGTGTGTGGGGGGGGGGGTAGGGTTAAACACAAGTGGGAAGAGGCTGAGAATCTAAGTCCATGCTTGGAGTGGGAGGCATGCTACGGACATCGAAGAGAGAACATAGGGCATTGGGATAAGATGGTTGTACAGAGAAAGACACCCGTGCTGAGGGTGTGGATGTGTCACCAGGAGTCCAGGCTTGCCTGAGCTATGACAGTGTCTTCATATGAGTGTGCATTTTGCATTTAGGACCCCTGGAAGTGAGGGTGGGATGACTACTCAGTAGGTGTGGTGGACTTATGCCAGATGAGTGATTTTTAAATGATGTTCTCTGAAGTCCTTGGTGCTACTGTTGATTCCAGAGAGAAGTGAGACCCAAATGTGAGGGCTGCCTTAACAGAATCAGCTCTTCCCTTATTATCTGTGTAGATGGTGCTTCTGTGTATGAAGAAAAGTGTTCTGCATCAATAACATATGTGGGATGCTTCCCATGTGCCACGGACTATGTTGCGGTTTTCATGTACTTTAGCTCATTTAACTTGAGGAATTGTCCAGGTCTCCCAGTTTTGCAGGTGACAAAATTGAGACTCAGAAAGTCTCATGGCCTTCCTAAGACCCCCTAGCTAGTAAGTGGTGTGCTTGAGTGTTATTGACTGAATGTTTCTACCTCCCCCAAATTCATATGTTGAAATCCCAACCCCCAATAAAATAGTATTTGGCAATGAGGCTTTTGGGAAATAATTAGGTTTAGAGGAAGTCATGAGGGTGGGGACCTTCATGATGGGCTTAGTACTTCTATAAGAAAGGACATCACAGAGTTTGCTCTTTCTCTTCTCCATATAAGGACACAATGAGAAGGTGGCCATCTGCAAATGAGGGAAAAGAGTTTTGATCAGAACTTAATCATGCTGCACCTTGATCTGTGCCTTCCAGCCTTCAGCGCCATGAGAAAATAAATGTCTATTGTTGAAGCCACCAAGTTTATGCCATATTTTTTATGGAAGCCTGAGCTGACTGTGACACTGGATTTCAACCTATGTCTGTTTGACCGGAGCACCCATATTCATTCCAGTGTACCCTGCCATCTCTCCAGGATGATCTATGATTCCACTAGGCCATTATTATGCTAACATATCATGCAATAGTGGTAAAATAACTCATGACAAAGCACATGCAAGCTTCCCTATCTCTAATATTCTTGGGATAGTTTTTGGTCTTTAAACTTGTCATAAAGATGGTGTTCAAAAAGAGACTTCTAATTCCCTTCCTTTGAAAAAAAGTAATCCACAATCAATAATTCTGCCATCCATAGAAGTCCACCTATCATATGTGGTCCTGGGTTCCATAGAACTCTGTTTCATAGAATCTATTTAAAAATCCTAAGCAATAAAATTTCCCCTTGAAGACGAGTCCTTCTTTCTCTATTTCCCAATTTTTGCCTTTGAAAAGTAGACTTTGTTGAAAGTGCACACAAAGCTTGTTCATGGTTGAGCATCTAAAGGCTGAGCCATATTGAGAGCTTCTCAGGTAACTCATCAGATCCAAAGTACCTAAGACAGAAGGAAATCATGCCTAATATTTTGCCCTGTGAGTGAAAGGGGGCTGAGCACCAAGTTTATTCTCCACTTTCCCTCTGGAATGATCTTGGTTTGGGACACTTGCCTGCTAATAGCCTCAACCTGGGACACTAACTCAGGTTGGTCAGACCACATGGGTCTTTGGCCCTTGCCAGTGAGACCCTGCCTTAATTTTGATGTCATCCATGATACTGTCCAGCCACCCCCCCCCCCGCCACCTTTCTCACTCCATGTCCAACTTCTTGCTTGAAAAACTACTTTCATTCTCTAGCCTCCTCTTGCCTTCCAGCCATTGAAGAACCAAATGAGATTACAGATCAGACATCTCCAGAGCTCTCCTCCCACCTCATGACAGATAAACAAGGTGTCAGCAACTTCCCATTTGAATAACCACATTAAAAAAAAATTACCACATATTTGGAAACTATTTTAAATGTTACTTAAGGGGCACTTGGGTGGCTCAGTCGGCTAAGTGTCCGACTTCGGCTCAGGTCATGATCTCACGGTCTGTGAGTTCGAGCCCTGCGTCGGGCTCTGTGCTGACAGCTCAGAGCCTGGAGCCTGTTTCAGATTCTGTGTCTCCCTCTCTCTCTGCCCCTCCCCTGTTCATGTTCTGTCTCTCTCTGTCTCAAAAATAAATAAACGTTAAAAAAAATTTAAAAAAATGTTACTTAAAAGTCTGTTACTTGGCGTAACCACTGTATCATTTTGGTTTAGATTAATACTTTTTCCTATTTACATTAAAAAATGTAAATATTAAAAAAGCATACATACATGTTTGCATCCTAATTTTTTGAAACATTACAACATGGTATTTCCCAAGTTATTATGGAAACATCCTAATACATTTTTAAATTTCTGCATAGCTAGTGAAATAAGGAGGCTACTTGGTCTGGAGAGAAGACAAAAGGCTCTAGTGTCAGACAGACTTGCCTTCAAATATCTGCTTCCACTTACCAGTTGATGTGAATTATTTGCTCTCTCTTTTCCTTGGTTTCCTCATTTCTAAAGTGAAGTAATATCATCTAACTTTTATAGAGGTATGAGGATTCAATGAGGAAAAACACCTTAAGGATTGGCATTTTATACTTGGTTGCCATTTTCATTATGATTAAAGAGTGGATGCATGATTCTGAGCTATTCTCCAATTCATGGGCATACCATACCTCTCCTCTTTAAATTTGTTCTTAGCAGGTCCCATGTTTCTCCATGAAACTTTGCTACAGGTTTAAAGAGCTAACAGAATTCTGTTTTCTGCCTACACTATTTCATCTCTGGGCAGCTTGTTCTGTTGTTAAACAAGTAATGATTTGAGCAAAGTTTCAAGCTCTTGGGACTCAAGGACGAGTTGGCCTCCTAAAATGCTCTAGGAGAGCATGGTGTTGAAAGCATTGCCCCTGGACTCCATTCTGTGATTGGAGAATAAAAGACACCAATTCAGTTTACCTAAAATTACTCCAACAGAAAATACTTATAGAATGCTTTCTATGGACCAGACTTTCCTCTAAGTGGGGAATAAGACTAACCCTCTGATCTCTATGTAGAAGGAAAAAACAGACAATAAATTTCAGTCAAGTTTAGCATATGGTAAGTGATAAAAAGTGAAAAGAAATTAGGGTGGGCCATCTTATAAAGGTGGTTTGTGAAAGCTTCTCTAAAGATATAACATTGGAAAGTAGCCTGAAGGAAATGAAAAAGCCAGCCATGTGAATATTTAGTATAGTAGGATAGACAAACCTCCTTCTGCCCAAGGCTGAGGCATTTCCTAAGAGGTGGGAACTTCAGTGCTAAAAGCAGGATAGTTTTAGGCAAAACAGGATGGTTGGTTACTCTAGTAACAGTGTCCCAGTCAGAGGAAACAGTGGGTGAGAAGGTCTAGTGAGAGGCGAAGAATGTGGTGTATTTCAGGGATGTCCAGGAGGCTGATATAATGAGCACGTGGTAAAGCATGGGGACAAGCACAGAGTGAGAGGAAGGGCCAGGTTACACAGGGCCTCATTGGTTAGGATAATGGCAGTTGGATGAATGATCCCCATGTTCTCTGTAGGCCATTCTCATGCCTGCATAAACCCATACTCAAGGTCAGGGTAGGAAAGGAAAGGCCATCTGCAGACACCTTTTTCCAGATGAGGAAACTGGGACCAAGATGAGAGAAAGCAACTTATCCAGTGAAACTTAGGGAGTCAGAGGCAGATCTGGGAATAGACCCCAAAGTGAGGGCAACTGGCTAAGGAATTGGTCTTGACAGGGTTGCTGCAACTGACTTGGGTGGGTGGGTGTTGTCCCTTTCCGCTGGTCTCACTTGGGATGAATTAATAGGAATTTGGTCTCAAGACAATGGAAGAGGCCATCTAATTTATTCCTCTCGGTCAAGGCCATGGCAGGAGCACTGTGGGATATTGGGGGGGGGCTAGTATTGAAGGGGTGCACATATAATGTAGAGTGCATTTGGAGACGTGTGGGATGAGATGGTGAGGGGAATTGAAAGCATAGCATGTAGATGACAATTGGTAGAACAGACAGTATAAAGCTCAGATTAGGAGCTGGGGTTGGCAGTGTAGAACATTGAGTCCAAATATATGAAGGGCTGACATGGACAAATAATGTACTTTGTTTGATTTTTATTATTTTGTCTATCATTAATAATTCTATTGTCATGGTGCTACTCTCATGTTTTATTCCAATTATATTGCCCTGTAATTCCTTCATGCAGGGTTAACTGCCTATCTGTGGGGTAGCTTGGGACCTGAATCATCCTTTAGGAGGAAGAATCCAACCCCAGCTGCATATTTTAGGGGGCTTTTTCATTGCCCATTCCCCAACCCAGAAATTATTATTTAATTGCTCTGAGATGGAGCCATGTGATAGTTTGGGCCACTGAGCAGAATATTTTTTCCCATCTTGTTGATATCAGGCTTGGCCATAGGACTTGCTTTGGCCAATGGGATGTTACTGGACATGACATGAGCAGAAGCTTTAAATGTGCTTAGTTTGGCTTGTCTCTTGCACTCCAATGATCCATCATGAAAACATATCCTAAGTAGCCACTGATCTAAGGAGAATGAAATATACTTAGTGCTGACCTGAATGCAACCTGCAGTTTTTAGTATTTGCCCAGCTGAGTCCAGCTTAGGTCAGTCAACTCTAGTCCACCCACAGACCTGTAAGTGAGAAATAAATGCTTGTGGCTTTATGCTGTTGAGTTTTGAGATGTTTGTTACACAGCATCATTATAGCAATGTCTTACTAATACAAGGCTTCAGTCCTCAGAGATTATGATTCAGTTGGCTGGAGTTGAGGCCCAGGCATTAGTATTTTTAAAATGCTGTCCAGGTGATGCAACCAAGGTTGATGACTGCCCATTTGGAATTGCTTTTCTGTTCAGGAATCAGGTGATGATATCGTTTCTTGAACTGGTATCTCTTTAAATCTGGCTCTAGAACTACATACACTAGAATCCCTGAGGTAGTAGGCCAGCTCTCACATTAAGAATGCAGATTCCTGGGCCCCTTCCTTGGCTTACTGAATCAGACTCTCTGCAGTAGGCCCAGGACTTTGCATTTTTAACACACTCCCCCTTGGGCACTTTTCAAACACAATGATGTTCAAGAAAGGTTGATTTAGGGATTCTTTCCCATTTCTCACCACCCTGCAATAACAGAGTCGATAATAATTGAAACTTTCTTGTTAAAATTTTAAACCATTTGTGCTTATCTCTATGAACATCTGACTTGAGTCTTTCAAGTCTTTATATTGGAGGTCTCTGGGAAGAGAAACAGTCTCTGATCTGATTTTGATGTAATGGAGGAGGCTGGACTACATTATTTCTTGGGGCTCTGACACTGTGATTTTTATACCATTACATTTGTCATTACAATCTGTGTGGCAATGGCATGAAATGAACCAACGCTTAGCTACCAGAGGCAGAATGGTGCCAAAGAGGTATAAATAGGAAATCACAGACCTGCCATGGGTCTTGCCTCAGACATTAAGCCAAGCTGACCTACTGGGGCTCCAGACACCTTAGCCTCCAAGGCTGAGCTGTGGGTCCCACCAGGCCATGGCCCTTGCAGAGGCCACTGTGGGCTCTTGTGGCTCTTGTATGGTTGGCTTTTTTTTTTTTTTTTTTTTACACTGTGCTTCCTTTCTGCCCTGCTTTGAACTCTTCGCTTTGTAGCCTGGACTCCAATCCTACTGCTGATCCTTTGGACTTGAGGTTGAGCCTTGCTCTCCTCTGCATGTGAAGCTGAACTTTTTCTTACAGACTCTGATTTGGCTCAAAACTTCAGTCCAGTGGTCTTCAGTCTAACCTAGGGAACTTCAAACAACCTGGATTCAGGCTTTCTCTTTCCCAATCATTCAGTCAGGATCTCTGAGGAAGATAGAGATGTTAGAATTTTCAAATGCCCCCCACCCCCGCCCCCAGAGGACTGAACTGGGCAGCTGGGGTAGAGAGAACCATTCTCTGGCAGAAACCACACCTCTCTGTGGCCCTCACCTTTACCTCCATTCCCAAAGCTTTGGTTAAACCTCTGTTACCAGGGTGTTGCTTCCACCAGGAGAGTTTTAACATAGTAACCACGTTGCCATGCAATAAAGGAGCTTTCTTTAATGTTTATTCATTTTTTGAGGCAGGGGGTGGGGAAGGGACAGAGAGAGAGGGAGAGAGAGAGAGAGGGCTCCAGGCTCTGAGCTGCCAGCACAAAGCCCAAGGTGGGGCTCGAACCATGAACCGTGAGATCATGACCTGAGCCAAAGTTGGTTGCTTAACCTACTGAGCCACCCAGGTGTCCCTAGAAGAGCTCTTTTAATCTCACTCCCAAACTAGTAGTTAACTTCCTCACCCTCAGGGAGTAGAGTTTGAAATATGCCATGATCATCAGGTTGCAGGCTGAGCACAGAGGCAGCTGGCCAAAGAAAACAGAGTGCTCAAATGAGAGAGACACAGACAGAAAGCTGTGGGGCCATGCAAAATAGGAAGCGAAGCCATTCCCTGTAATGAGTAACCAGCGGCAGGCGCTTTGCAGAGCAATACAGTTGATAAATACTCTGTACTTAAAGTGAACTTTGAACAAATGCATAAGCAGAGATTGAGTGTTTTCTGCAAAGAGAAGCAAGCAAGGGCTTCACACAATGAAGCCATGTCCCAGCACAGACTGAAGGGGAATAAGAATGGAGTTGGAGCCTCAGCGAAAGCAAAGTAGCCAAACATAGGCAATAAAATAAATTTCAAAAACCCAGATGAATCAGAGGGCAGGCAAGCTTCTCATGATACTAAAGAGAGGTTGCCCTCATTTTGTAGTGAAAAGAAATTGAGATTCATATCAGAATATCCCTGTGTGTTATGTATAGTTTGCTGTATGCACCACGGCTTAAACTGACTGTGTAATAAGTGGATTATCATTTTTCATTCCATTGGGTGGCTCGTTGTTTTCAATTAATTCTTCTGTTGTCTTCACAAAGGCCAGAACTAAGGAATCCATCAGGCCATTTTGCAGAAACATACCTGGACTCTGGGGTTTGGAGGCCCTGTCAGGGGCAGACGGGATGCGTATCTCCCCTTAGAGAATGGGTCTTCAGCATTGGAATGTCTCTCTAGAATGCTGTTTAGTTATGTCCGCACCAGCAGTCCCTAGAAGAGAGAATAAACACTGTCTATGAGAAAGGAAGAATGGAAAAACCCTGGGGATAATGCAGTTGGGACATTCTTCAGCCAAACAGGGAGCCAGAAAGATCGGCAACAGGTACTAATTGTCAAACTGGAGAGGTTGAGGGAGTCAAGTGGAACATTTCAGAGCAGCCATGCCTGCTTTTCATTAAGATGGAAAACCAGATAGGTCCTTTCCTCATGCAATGCCAGCTGATCTCAATAAGGCAGCCCAAACTCACTGCCCATCAGTTCTGACAGGAACTAGCTGGTGAGAATAAGATCTGCCTCTCTCCTTTGTCAGGACCGGATATTGATTTGAGATTCTGGCAGGAAAAAAAAAGCAGGATTTGCTTTTTTCCGTGATTTAAACAGGCGTAATTTAGAAAGAAACATCCGGGCTGAAGGTAGAGTGCTGTGAACAGAGTTCTCTTCCTGGCCCTCTGGGGAGGCCCCTTTCAGCTCCTCCACTGCCGCTGATTCTCTTTGGAAGAGTTTCTGGAAACTCTGTAGAGGAGATGTTTAAACGACATTGCCATTGAAAACAGATTAAGAGCGAATGATTACTTGGGAGCTGAGCTGAAACCGAGCCCTGCCCTGGCAAATGCTCGTGATAACAGCATGCAGCTACATGGAAGGTCTCCTTGGGTTTTCACGGAAAAGGGCAGATTAAAAGCAAACAAAGGGATAAGAAGACCAAACCTTAAATAGCTAGACAGCAGCCGGGTGGTAGGAACAGCCCTTGCCAGGTCCTGTCTCTTGGGGCCTTTGAGGCCAAATCCCATTTCACACCAGATTTAATGGAGAATTCTTCTGAAAGTCAAAATCTGCCCACTGCCTTTGAACATCTTCCTTTAAAAGGATGTTAATGAGCTTGACTTCTTCTGGACCAGGAGACCCCATTGCTGCCCCTGCAGAGTTGATACCTACCTAAACCTAACAACTATCTGAATTCATTCATTTGGAGATACAACTTCTTCACTAATTTTCTTTTTTTTTAATTCCTTTATCTGAGAAGAAAAGAATATTTAGACATTTAATTGGCATGTAACGAGATAACTATAACAAGTTAATTAGTTCTCAATTAAGTTGCATTTACCATACTTCCTGAATGTGTTCTTAGCAATTAGGGGCATCTAATGAACTTGCAGTAGCTGCCTGCTTCCCACAGCATACAGAGTGCTGAGAACATTTCTCCTCACGTCTGAGGCAGCACAGCATTGTCTTCTTGAAAGCCAGAGTCCATGTACATATCCAACCTGTCTTAGGATCCATTGAATGTCACAGCTGGTCAATCAGCCAAACAATAAGCTGGACAAGTTCTATGAAGAGTGGAATGGTAATTGGAATCCAAGTGACACGAGTTTAGGTCTTGACTAATGCTTTCCAGTAATGCGACATTGGGCAAGTATCCCCCAAATTCCCAAACCTCAGTTTCCCCATTGCTAAGCTGGGCATAAAAAATAGGGAACTGACTAAGGTTGCTGGGTAGATTGGTGAGAAAATGTAGGGAAAGCCTTGTAGGTCCTGTGTATAGTCGATGTTGATATTAGTTTGTAGATGTTTCTCTGTAGGCGCTGTGACTTTGAAGGTTTTGGGCAAAGAGGTTACTTGGCTAAGCACTTTGGGGGTTAATTGTCATTTTCAGTCATTGCAGGAACCCCAAGTCAAACTTCACTATGCTGTTTGTGGAGAAAGCTCCCTGAAAGCATTACCAAAATATTATAGGACAGCCAGGGAATGTAGGTGGATAAGGTTAATTATTCATTTTATCCTGGTGAAGATAGCATTGTTCAGTAAGCTTGAGATAAGAAAAATGATTACATTTATCAGTCAAGCACAGGGGGTCAGTGAGGATGAAACCAGTCCCCTCTGGGGAGCAAATGAGATGATGGAGGGGTGAAGAAGGGGGTAAGGCTGTCAGGAAATCCTTTGTCCTGCAGCAGTGAGAGGGGCTCTAGAGTTTTGTCTCTCCCTCTCTATTCCTTCTTAGCTACAGGTTCACCTCTCCTTCAGCACCAGCTATGATTAAAAAGCCATGTTGAGGAATCATCAGAAGGAGGGAAAAAAATTTACAAACTAATTTGCATTTTAATGAATTTTTAATTGAACCAAAATCTGTTGTTTCTGTTTAAAGATGCAGTGCTGACTTTGTGGTCTCTGCTGCTGAGGGCCAAGTGGGAACTTAATGTGATAAAAACAATGATAATGCTAAGCTTAATTAGGTTTGAAAACTTGTCGGGAAAGGCTGCAAGGAATCCGGGAATGGCAAGCAATTTGCTAGGAGCAAGCTAAGAAGCTGAATTGGATGGGTAGATGCCTTCTTTCTAAAACCACCAAGAATGCAGCCCATAACAGTCAGCTGATTTGGCCCTACCCAAGCTGGACCAGGGCATCCTCAAACTGTCCTCTCCTGTCTTCATGCTTTTGGGTTTCTAGGCATGGTGCTAGAGGCCAGCCAGTGGGAGGTGGATGGTAGATTTCTACAATGGCTTTGGTTTTTGTTATCACCAACAGCTTCTCCTTCTCTTTATGTCACTTAGCAAGATCTTATTTTGGGTCACACTAAGACACATAGATGGTGGTCACAGTGATCTATGTACCCTTTGGGAGAAGGCATTGAAAGGAACTTTGAAAAAAACCTGTCAATGTCTGGGATTTTACCCTACTTACAAGCTATCATGTCACTGTTCTATGGATGCTGGCAAAAGACATGAGACTCCTGGGTCAGAGACAAAGGACTTTATTACTTATGGCAAAGTCTGTGTCAGAGCTTCATATTTGTATCAGTTCACTGTGACCTTGGTCCCATGGGGTTTGGGGGAAAATACCAGAGGTACATCTAGATGAATGCCTCATAGGCGGTGGATCATGTTGCAGGAGAGGAACACTGAGCTTGGAGGAGTCATTGCTTTTATAGAGAGGAGAAGAAAGCCTCCTTTGGGGAATGAGATGCTGCCTCTTCCCTCAAGGTTACTTGCTGCAGATAATAACCCTGAGAAGCAGCCCAGGTAAATAGCTGTCAGGGCCTGGCATTCCTCACACACCTAGGAAGAACATGTAGGGACGCTCAGGTCCATTGTGGTTTCCTTTCCCAACAACAGTGCCTATGTACTACTTTCAGTATCAAGGCCATTGTCTCACTGGACTCAAATGCAGTGTGTACAGTAGGCACATTGGGAAGAGGTTTGGAAAGGAATGAAGTATTTGTTGAAATTATTACCTAGGTAGTCCTTGTGTTTGAGTATTTGTGCAGTGGAGGAAATTCTGGAATATTAACTGATGAGTCCCTGCTTCCACTTTGAATTTCCCCATTTGCTCCTTAAGGTCATTTTGCTATGCTTCCACTTTTCCTCATATGCTCTTTTCCCCCTCAACCCCAGCAGTCATATGTGAGTGCATTTCCCTACAAGATGATGACTACAGTACAGCCAGAGGAAAATATATCACATGGTTGGTTTTTAAAAATTAAGGAACCACTGCCCAAGAGTGTGGTAAAAAAAATTTGGAAGATTATTTTTCAAGCAGCTCTTTCTCTTCTGTAAACACAGACTAGATAACAATTCCACAGGCTGAGGGGAGGACAGAACAGTCAGAGAGGAAGTGAGAGGTGTATGCCCTTGTGAGCTGTTCTCTCAGGCTGAGTAAGGGGATGCCTGCTTCATAGAACCTCTAGATGAGTTTAGGAACTAACTACAAGGTGAGAAAAATGTCCTGGAAAATGTGGTAGAGAGAATCTGAGAAATACACAGTGTCTTATGATGTACAACAATAGTTGTATTTTCCCAATGCCCTAAAATCAGCTTCTGCACGACCCCTGCTCATCAGGGTTGACACAGATTTTAGTCTATCTTGTGAATTCCAGCTTGTCCATTCTCTCCCTCATTTTACCTCCATCTTCCCATCCCAATTGCCTTCCCTGAGGACTTAAAATGCAGCATCAGATAAGAAGACAAACAGCCTTACAGGGTCTACTTACAATTGTATAAGACCAAGTCCCTGCTGAGCAGACCTATCCATCCATCTACCCACCTACCCACTCATCCATCCATCCATCCATCCACCCATCCATCCATCCATCCACCCATCCACCCACCTACCCACCCAAGTGGTTCTGCTTCTCTGTGATTTCTGAAGGTCACTCTCATTACACATACAGTTGACCCTTGAACAATGAAGGAATTAAGGGTGCTGACCTTCCACAAAGTTGAAAATTTGTATAATTTTTGACTCCCCCCAAATGTAATTATGAATAGCCTATTGTTGACTAGAAGCCTTACCAATAACATAAACAGTTGATTAACACATATTTTGTATGTTATATGTTACATCTATTACATACAGTATTCTTACAGTCAAGTAAGGTAGAGAGGAAAAAATGTTATTAAGAAAATCATAAGGAAGAAAAAATACATTTATAGTACTGTACTATATTGATTGAAAAAAATCTGTGTATAAGTGGACCCATGAAGTTCAAGGGTCAACTGTTGAAGAAAACATCTGGAACGTGGTGGTCCTGTGAGCATGGGGAAGGAAAGCAATCAAGAGAATCTTCTCTGTACATCTGTCAATCACTGAGTTCTTACCTACCCCAAATCCTTTGGATGCCTACATCCTCTCACCTTGTACAAGCTAAGATGGAAGAGGGAAACCAGGACATTTTTACTGTTGTATAGACCAGGGGGCAGGTTTATGTCTGGGACTCCTCCCTGTCAGGGGCAGGAACTTGTCTCAGGCAGGGAAGGCTAAGCAGCCCTTCTCAGCTGACAGCTCTTCAAATGCATCTCTTACAATAATGAATCCAATCAAAGAATATGATTCACACCAAACAAACCTAATTATTTTCAGCATCTGTCTCTCTGTAAAGTGAAAGAACAGATATTTGCCATTTTTCAGTGGCCTCCTGGGAATTTTCAAAGACAGGTATGCAAAATATCCTTAACATTTTATTTATTTTTTTTCCAAATTAGTATCCAGTGTAGGGAAGACAAAATATAAAGGGTTGCCAGAGGAGAATTGGACACAATTAAGATAGGATCATTGGGTGCCTGAAAAATAATAATTGGCTACCTATTCCTCAAGGTGGCTATTAAATATTTTTTTAAATAATAGACTTATAAAGCATTTTAGCTGTTTTACATGTGATTAATGTTTTGTTTTTAATAATCAAAGACATAATAAAGTAAACATAAAGTACAGAGAGAAGCATAAAAATTATTCTGATAAGACAATCTTTCCTATCTAGGCAGATTACATAGATGGTAAAGAATATTCTTTTATATTGTGGATAATGACATTGGTCAGTAAACTGAGGAAGTTAACCCTTCAAAATGAGAGAAGTTTGCCAAAATGTTAACATTTTCATGGCTTCTCTTCAGATTCAGGTATTATATAAACCAAGGCAAATAGAATTCGCTTTCCAGGTTTTGTCCTTCACTTACCCCATTTCATATTCTGGAATAGACTTGCTTGAAAAACAAAAGAACACAGGCACTATGGCTTCTAATATAGTCTCAACTGTCCGTATTAATTATGACTTGTAACTAAAGTAACTAACTTCTATTTTACAGAGAAAATTGGGGGGGTAGATAACTGAGAACTGTCTGTCATATATGAGCATTTAGCAGACTAACAAAGCTTGTGATACACACAATATAATTTTATTTAGCCACAGACATCACTTTTACACATTACGGTGAATATATTTATTAACATGACCCAAAGAGATAGCTGTATAGCATATAAAAATAAGTAAAAGTACACAAACCATAAGTTATACTTTGTAATTAATGTTTCAGTATTCTATTTTAGAAAATAATCTAAGGACGATCCCTTAATTAACTCAGTTTGATATACTTTTTAAAGTTTTAATTCACCTAAAGATGTTGGAAATTATGTCTAAACTAGTTCAATATAAAATATAATTACTGTTGATACGAAAACTTCATAGGTAATGACTCAATTTAATTGAACACAAATTTACATTATTTAAATAATCTTAAACATCATTGGGTGTAATGTTAGCTTATTTGTTTAGCAAACCTGTGTAAATCTAGGATACTTAAGATTTTTTTCCTTGCAAAAATAAACCGAAGTAAAATAAAATGTACTACTCATTATACTTAACACTGGTAAATGAAAGAAAAGAAAGCTGTTTTTTCTTGAAGTAATGTGATTTGCCAAAATATACCATAATTATGTGAGCTTAGATCCTTAGAATGTTTTTGAGCAACAATTTGTGTAAGAATGATTTTTTCATGTCTAGCCTATTAAAGTATCAGATATTCAGTGTTTTAATTTTGTGGGATTTTTAGGAATATTCCAGTTATATGATTATTTATGTTTATAAACAAGTCAAAAAGAATGCTCCTTTAATTTAAGAAACACAGTTTAATTTGTCAGTGTTCCCAAAAGTAGGAAATCATTTCACATTCTTATAGTGAGATGTCAAGGACTTTCTGTTATAGTCATAGGGAGTTTGTAGTTTCAGTTCTACAACTTTAGCCAGAAGTTAAAAATAAATATGAAACACAAGACTTTGCTAGCCTAGACTTTGAAGAGTTGCTCTCCTTCCTTGTGGACATGAAGTTTTTAATTGACCAGAACTTAAAATTAGTCAAAGAGATGAACAAATCAGATAATCTCTCATCTCTTCATCCATTAGGGACTAGATTTCCACCATTCCTCTCCAGAGATTACCACATGGTTGAACCATAAAGCCAAAATTCTCACCATTATTGCTACTCCAGGGGATTAATTTATTGGCTCCAAGTGTACCAGAGACCCAGACAAAGGCACCAAATCAGTATAGCGGAGAAACCTTCTCTTTTTCCTTCCCTCTTGACTTCCCAGCATGTTCAGGGAAAGCTTTCTGCTACTGTGACCCACATCACACAGGCAGATCTGGACTAAGCTGGTGGTTCAGCATGGTCCTTTGTGATGGAAGGCAGCACAGCTGATCTGATGCTCTCAGTGTGATGCTTCTAGAGTGACATAGCAAATGCCACACACATATTAACAGTTAATTAACACATATCAGACTTGAAGCATTAGAAAGAGAGCCCATGGTTTTCCCACGATGTTAGAGTTGGTAGGGAACTTTGTTATCTTTGTGTCCAATATCCTCATTTGCCAAAGGGGAAACTGAGTCCCTTAGAGGGCAAGACTCTATTGCTAAGGCTCTCACACTAAGTTATGGGTATAGCCAGGACCATAAAATGTAGGTTTTCACTACAGGTGATGTTCATTGTAAGTTATGTCTTACAGCAGTGTCATTTTTCTGGTGCTGAAAACTCCTAAAAGTTTTCATATATATTTAGCATCCTGATCAGTTATTTCACTGCTTGTGTTATGATCAGAGCTCTTTGATCCTGTAGAAGTTTTAGAAGAAAGCCAGGTACTGTATGCTCAGAAATGGTCTTTTTTTTTTTTTTTTTTTAAATCAAAGCAAGGTTGATTAGAGACTAGGTAAACAGATATGTCCCTCAGTTTTGACTTAAAAGAGACTATCGATGGATCAAAGCTGCTTAACCAGTCAGTCCACTATTCCTTGTGTCCCTAACATGTGCTGGTTTATGTACATAATTGCATGATGGGGTAAGGTGGATGGTGAGGGAAGGGAGCATGAGTTAACACTAGCACTAGACACTTCACATGCTGTCTCCCTAAGTCCTTGTAGGAATTCTATCAGAATCCTCATTCTGGTTTGTAGGTGGGGGGACACACATATCCAATGTCACAGGGCCAGCTTTCTGGGGAAGTGGGGTTCAAGGTGTCTGGCTACAAAGCTTGAGCCCATATCACTGCATCACAAGGCAGGCATGGACCTAAAAGCCACACTGGTTGGGAGGATTAAGTGCCCTCTTAGATACAGAAGCTAGGTGTGGAAGGAATGAAAAGGTCCTCTATGGATTCTCACAGCAGGGAAGCTGAATGTATGATTGTCATTTGCCTGTGCTTTGAGTAATGGGAAGGAGTTTTGATTTGTAGAGATGGAGAAGAGAGAGATGCCTTCCATGTGGAAAGTACTTAGAAATTTGGACACCATAGGACAAGTTCTGGAAAAAGGTAAATAAATTGGTTGGAGTGAGTTACAGCAAGTTGGCAAAGGGACTTGGGAAAGTTTTCCATTCATTGGGTTCTTTTCTACAGACCAGATATTCTACTCTGGGCTTTACATTCATTATCTCATTGCAGTACTTTGAGTAACCCTTCCAGGTAGGTGTAGTCATTGCCATTTATAGGTAAGGATCCTGTGGCACAGAATGAGAGAGTGACTAAGGCCAAGGTCACATGCAGTTAAATGTCAGTATTGCTATTTGAACTGGGATCTGTCCGATTCTTGACCCTGGACTCTTAGCACTATTGGAAAAGAATATTAGGTCAAAATTCTTGAAGGTTGTGAACATCAAGTTAAAGGGTCTGGATAGTATATTTTACATAGAACTTTTCCAAAGCTTGTTCTACAAGATGTCGTCTAAGATTTTAGCAGATGTTTCAAGAGGGCTAAGTGCATTTCTGTAGCCCAACTTATTGAGAAAATCCAAAAAACACAGGAAAACAAGTCTGTGTACTCCCTTTAATAGGCCACTGTCTTTTGTGAAACACAGAGAGGTCTGGTTTGCTTTACCTCCCCAAACTTATTCAGCCACATTTCCATGTTCAGAATATCATCTGTCTGTAGAAAGACTACAGTAGGCAGCAGCATGATACAAATATAGATCTGTATTTATGAAAGCATTTCAGGAAGTGAACAAGGCTGGACACAATGGTCCAGCTTGGAGACAGGGAGACCAGTAAGAAAGTAGTTAATTCTAGTGAGGGAAAATGAATGTTATTCTTCCGTGTGATAATCAAAAGACTGGACTGCAGTTACCTGGATTACCAGAATGTCTTCAAAATCCTTATCCAATTAAAACGCCATCCTGTCTGAGAGGGCACTATGAAAACCATGAAGAGCTACACATACACACTCACATATACATTAGCAAAGGCTGGACATTACAGATGCTATGTGAGCATATAGATGGGCTCCAGGCTATAGTTCCTCATGTGTGATACTGTGTTGATACTGTATCAACCCTCTGTGTTGATGCTGGTTGAAAACATGCACAGTCCATGGACATGGGCAGCTACTGCATCAATCTGGCCACCAACCTCATGGTGGACATTTACCTGCCTCATCGCTCATGGCTCCCTTCCATGCTGAGGCCAAGCCTGCTCATCCAGGGATGCCACTGATGGACAAAGCATATCCTTGGCACCCATACTGGATGAATTCTGGGAATTTCACTAGGTGAATTCTCCACCCACACTGAAACATTCAAGGCAGTGAGAGGCCATTGGTTATCACTAGTCTTGCCAGCTCATACCTTCTTTCCTTGTTTCCCTTGGCAGCTGTAGGTGTGCATGTTTTGTTCTTTGAATCTCATTACTCTTTGTTCCCATCATCACAGACCTTGCTGTCCTCTCTGGGTTATGGGCGAGTTCTATTAAAAACACGTTCAATTTGGAACATGTGAATATTTGGATCATTACTTTAAAATTTTTTTTAACATTTTTATTTGTTATTGAGAGACAGAGCATGAGCATGGGAGGGACAGAGAGAGGAGGAGACACAGAACTTGAAGCAGGCTCCAGGCTCTGAGTTGTCAGCACAGAGCCTGACGTGGGGCTCGAACCCACCAACTGTGAGATCATGACCTGAGCTGAAGTCAGATGCTTAATCAACTGAGCACCCCTTGGACCATTACTTTTGTGATCTCCTTGTAAAGGGTCTGTTAAAACAAACCACAGCAGAGTATCAGGGAGATACCTGGGTGTGCAGTGGAGGGGAACAGACTAACTGCCTTAGAAGCAGATAGTATTGATGGGATTTCTGACTTCAGGTCTTGATACCTATGTGCCTTTGGACAAGTTACCAGTGCTTTCTAAACTTAGGTTTCCAAACATGAAAAAAAAAATGGGAATACTGTAATTCTTTCTATAATGGGTGTAAGGGTTCAAAGAAGACAAAGCTCTCAGTAAATGTTAGTGCCCAACATCTGTCCATAGGGAGGACTTGGTGGGAGTACACTGGCTTCTGCTGTTGGCACAAACCTCTTTCCTCTTTCGCTTTGCTTTTGTCTATCAGCTAGTGCCCATTCAGGTCCAGCAGTTCTGGTGGCCAGGCAGTTGCTCCAATTTTAGCCACATCTGATTCGTATCTCCACTTCAGGGACTTCAATGTAAATGGCTCTACTGTTGCCTCTTAAAAGAATGTGTCAGTTCTATCAACTCTGGGAATTGCTGGGTTCCAAACTCTCCCTCAAGGGAGCCATTTAGCAACATAACTTAGATTATAGTGGAATTAATGTTTAGTGAACACCTGCTACGTGGTAGGCAGTATGCTCTGTGCTTTCACACAAGCTTTCTCACTGATGTTACAGAAAATGACTATTATTTTATGGAACTGTCAGTAGCTCAAGGTAGCGTTTATACATGCATGTCCAATCCTGGTAGAGCAAAGCTTTTCTTTCCCCCTCCTAGGGGTGATATTCAATATATTTATCAATGAGTATGGCTTGGATACCAACCAAACAGAATAAAGAGAGTGCTTTGGGGGCACTCTCAGTTTACCAGCTGGAATACAAATATCTTAACAATTCAATTTTCAATATTTTGATAATTGCTATGACTAATCTAGATGAATTGCAAGCCAGTCCTCTTTCCCAGTGGTTCAGACCCTGGTGAGATGGTAAAACAGTCCTTTCCATTCTCCAATTGCTGTTAGGGGAAAATGCTGAAGATGCTGCCTTTGGGGCACCAGAAACAGAATGAAAACTAGGTCCACATCTTCTGAGATTTGGACATGGACAGAATCTGGGTGGGCTAGTCGAGACAGGGTAGTATAGTGGTGATGACAGCAGCTCTGGATCAGATGAGGCCTCCCTCCATACTTACTAGCTGTATGATGTTGGGCATATTATTAGGCTTGCTGAGCCTCAGTTTCCCCATTTGTGGAATGGTGATAACAGTACTACCTCAAGGGCTTTTCATGCAGCTTTATGAAACAATATAAGTAACTTTACACTGTTACTAGTTATTGGTGTAAGTGGAACAATACTTTCAAAATACCCCTCAAAGTTATCTCTCTTCTCAGTAATCCAGTTTTGTTTTTCCTTTGACATGTCTGCCCTCATTGCTTGAGGAAGAAAAGAACAAAGACACAAAGGAGGGAAGATTCATCAGAGAGATGGCTTGTATCAGACAGGAAGGGGAAGAAGAAGGCCCCTCCATTGCGGGGGAGGCAGAGAAATGCAAATCGTTCAAAGGGCAAGAGGTCAGACAAGTGTCTTTGCTCCTCCCCCAACTCCTCTGGGAGTCTGAGGAGGATTTATAGAAACAACCAAATCATTTGGGTGAGTCCCAGAATAAGAGAGCTTACTCTTTGGTTCCCAGAGTGTCCCCTGGGAAAACTACAGGTGTCTCTAAGAAGGTCCACTCCTAGGCTGACACTGGTAGAAACGGTGTAGCACCAGTGGTGTGGGATGTTTGCTCCTGAGATAGTTCTCAGTTCTATGCTCACCTGTGGCATCTCGGGCCCCAGAAGTTTCTTCATTACCTAGTGCGGGGGGTGGGGGGACACAAAGTACTGAGAGATCCTGGTGTCCAGAATGTTTCCAGGAAGTAGCCCAGCATCGGAGGGCCTCCTGAGTGAAGGCAGGGGACTTCAGACCACCTTGGACCTCAGCAACATACCCAAGATACTTCTCAGGGAGCATTGGCACAGAAGACCCAGTGAGGAGGTGAGAGGAGGGTTTGCCTAGCAGAGGGTATGGGGACCTAGAGGACAGTGGGTGACCAGAAGCCCTGCTCCTCCCTGCTGTGAGGCTATGTCCTCCCCACTTCACACAAGCCTGGAAGGAGAAGGGAATGAGGAACCCCCTTGAAAGGAAATAAAGGGCTAGATAAGGAGTGAGGAATGGGATTGGAAAAAGAACAGAGAAATTGCTGCCTTGATGATAATACATTTTCCTCCTCCCTGCTCCCCACCCCTGCTGTTTTCAAAATGTGGGCTCAGATGAGGCCAGTTCCAGACACTGACTTCATGCTATGTAGTCTGGATACAGCACACCAGCTACTATTAATGATAGCAACAATAATAAAGCAAGCTTGACTTCATTGACTTCCAACACCATGTCAGGCAATGGTCACGTACAAGGGGAGAGCAGCACAGTATCACAGGGTCTTTGTACTTCCCACCAAAGAGGGGTTTCTCCAGCACCACACTGCATCCCTCTGAGCTCAGTGACCACAGTCCAGCTCCTCTGGTCTTTTGGCTTCCAGTCTTCACTCCATGCTTTTGCCTGGACCTGTTTGGATGGCCCTGACAAGACACTTCCTCTGAGTGTATCTCCACTCTTCTTCCATTAGAACCACAGCCCCATCTTGGTTCACATTTGTCACTAGTTACAGTCATTCTCATTCCCTGACACCTGACCTATGTCCCTTGTCTCTTGTCCCTCACAGCCTCCCATCTGCACTATCCAGCTTCCAGTCCAGGACCCATCCATGGTGCCACTCTCTTGCCAGTGTCCCCAACTCAAGCCCTTCCACCTCACCCTTCTGACAAAAACCCAACCCTGCACCACTTCCATTCTTAGCCCTTTCTGCTGAGCATTGTGGAAGAAAAATATAATCACACAGGTCTGCAAACTGGGTCCATGATGAATTCCCAACATTTAGCCCTGCACGGAGCTACAGCATGGGCCAGAGCTAGTGCTACTCTTTCTAGAAGCTCTCTATCCCATTCTGCACAGTGGCCTTTACTGAGCACTCCCACCCCCACCCTGTCTTATCAGGTAATCTTATGCACTACCCCCAGAGAAAATTAATACCACAAGCAAACATCCTCAAGATGTCCTCAGGTTTCTGCAAAGCTGCAGAAGGATTAATACTTGAACACACCCTTTCTCCTTTTCCTTTGCATCCAAGGCCACCCCACCTCCTGTACTTTGTACTTCATTCCCTCCTGCCTCCTTGACAGCCTGGCTTTATCCCCCTTTGCCTTGTATTATCAACTTCTCCTTCAATCCCACCTCCTTTCCCTCCATGTTAAAAGATTCTGAAGTCATTCCCACCCTAAAAAATAAAAACGAATGGAAAACAATCTCCCTGAGGCCTACATTTCCCCTCAGCTATGGATCCCATTCTTCCTTTCCCAGGTCTTGTCAATATTCTGGAAATAGTGCATTTTTACTCTTTGCTTCTACTTCGTTTTCACCCACTCCTGGGTCCCTGCACCCCACCATAATCCCAACCATCCCACTGAAAATGCTCTTGTCAAAGTCAACAAAGACCAATTGGTCATTATAATCAATGAGCACTTTTCAGACTATCTTATTTGGCCTTTTAGTAGTATTACTCCCTTTACAAAACATATTGACTCCTTTAGGTGCCATCTCATCACATTTTCCTGCATCTCCACATACCTTGCTGGCTACTTCTACTCAATCTCTTTTTTGGGGGAGGGGCTTCTTTGTCTCTGAAGGCAGTCCTTTAACCTAGTGGTTCTCAAAAATGTTCCCATGCATTCAGATCACCTGGAGAGTTTGTTAAGACACAGATTCCTGGGCCCTACCCCTATAAGTTCTGATTCAGTAGGTCTGGAGTGGGTCCTGAGAATTTGCATCTCTATGAAGTTCCCAGGTGATGCTGATGTTGCTGGTCCAGGGACCACACTTAGAAAACCACTGCGGTAGGTGCCTGCGGTGTTTGTCTTAAGCTTTCTTCTCTTCTTCACACCAATGGTTCTTGACTTGGGTTGTACGTTAATATTGCCCAGGAAACTTTAAAGAAAAGAAAAGGGAGGCTGTGTTAGTTAGAGGGAAGGAAGGAAGCTCAGGTATTGGCATTTAAAAAAGTTGACCAGGCGATTCCAATGTGCTGCTAGGGGTGAGAACCACATGCCCCAGGTGATGCCCCCTATAGTAAGGCTCCTCTTACCCTCCACCTGTTAATGACTTGTGGATTTCAGACTTTAGATGTTAGTCATGAGCATCAACCTGGATTTCCAACCACGCAGTGGACGCCTACTCTCAGATGGCTCACAGAACCCTCACATTCAACATGGCCACTTGAACCCATTGTTTCCTACCTGCTCCTCTTTTGGGTTTGCCATTTCCATGGAGGGCTCTCGCACCCCCCGCTCCAGTTGCCGAAGCTAGAAAACTTGTGGTTAGATTATACTCTTCATCTCTCTGCTAATTTCCTATGACTGCTGAAACATATTTCCACAATGTGGTGGCTTAAACAATAGAAAATTTTTCTCTCACAATTTGGAGGCCAGAAGTCCAACATCTGGTATCACTCCGCTGAAACCAAGGTGTTCCCGGGGTCATGCTCCCTTGGAGGCTCTAGGGGAGAACAATTTATTGTCTCTTCCAGCTTCTGGCCAGCATTCCTTAGTTTGTGACCACATCACTCTGAATTCTGCTCCATGGTCACACTGCCTTTTTCTCTGTGTCAAATTTCCCTCTGCCTCTTGCTTATAAAGACACTCATGAGTGCATTTAGGACTCACTGGATAATCTAGGATAATCCCATTTCAAGATCCTTAACTCAATCACATCTGCAAAGGCTTTGCTATAGAAGGTATCATTTACATGTTCCAGGGATTAGGACCTGGTATCATTGTAGGTCATTATCCACTACCAGTTCCCTCACCCCCATGCCTCCATCATTGATTCATATCCAAATCCTTCCCATTCTACTTCCTAGGTATCTAAGCATTTGTACTTCCCTCTATCTACATTGTTATGTTGAACTCCAGGTTCCATCATCTCTTGTCTGAATTATACATCAGTCTCTTAATTGATATGCTGTCTGCCATCATGCTACCCTCCAGTCCTTTTCAGTAAAGCAGAATAATTTGCCCCCAATAGTGATAATATTCCTCTGCTTTATTTCCTGTAACGGCTTCTCATGATTTCCAGTAATATCCATTCTCCTGATCCTGGCTTTGGGACTCCACTCTGGCCCATACCTACTTCCCTTCTCTCACTACTCATCTGTGCCAGTCTTTGATCTTAGAGCCCTATATCATCTTTCCTCTGCCCAGAACAGCCTTCACACTTCACAACCCCATACTGCATCCCTGGGGCAGGTTTCCATGGCTACTCATGTTTCCTCAATCATAGACCTGGCAAAGATCAATTGTAACTAGTTTAATTTTGTTTCCCAACTAGACTGTAAGCTTTGGGATGGGGGGGGGGCAGGCTTATGTTGGTATTGTTCTCCTCTTTCTCAGTGTTTAGTACAGTGCTCACCTCAGCGTAGGCATCTAGCAATATTTATTGGGTTGAATTCCCATGGCCTGTTCCCCAGCCCATTGTCCCCAGGGTCTTAAGGACACCATTTGGACTATTTAGACATCACTAGTACACAGTGAGAAACCAGTGCCTATTCCCAGAAGCCCCAGGTGCATGTTTTTTCACACCACCGGTGGGGCTCACCTGTGTATTCCCTCCATCACATGGTTTCTGGACAAATCAAATTGGCATGATGCTGGTTTCCTCTGATTGGCTGGAAAATGATCCCACATCTATTCTAAGCCCTGCATCTGGTTCCCACGCTCCACATTCAAAGCTCTTTAGTGGGACCAGACCCTACACATCCATAACCATTAACCTAGACAACCTTGTACCTATAGGATTAAGACTTTATGCCTCTGGTATCTCCCTGCCTGCTGTCTTTCCAGACACTAACTACTGCATGCAGGGATGAGTCAGGGGCACGGGGCAGACGGTCTTTGATAACAAATGAATCTAGTTACAGGTAATTAGAGGACCATCAGGCTATCTCACTGATACAGCATAAGGCAATCATGCAGATAAAAAGCTCTAGGCGAAATAAAGTCCCAGATGCTCTCACCTCTTGCTCAGCTGAACTTCTTTATTCCCTTCCATTGTCTCCTTGCAGATCTTTCAACTTAAACTCTTGTTCTTGGCTCCTTGCCCTCTGCACAGATCTCAGAGTTTAGGATTTACCTTCTGCCTCTAGCTAGCCTGGATATAGTATCAAGCATGCAGCACTTAGTGCTTCATCATCCTACCAGCCTGCCCGTTGCTAGCCCTGCAAAATGGGGATGGGGAAAGGCTGTGTGTGTGTGTGTGTGTGTGTGTGTGTGTGTGTGTGGGTGGTGTGACAGAGCAGCTTAATGATTTTTCTCTTTGCTTGTTGGTCTGCAAGCCTTCTCTCTCATTTGTCCACTCCTGCCTCCAGGACTGTCAGCATAAAGACCTTTCTTATCTCTCTACTTCCTTGGCTCATTGCCCTACCTGTTCCTCCACCCACACTGCATTTCAGGACTCTGTGCTTGTCATGTGCTGTTCCTGTTCCTGGCACGCTATTCCCATTTTCTCTGCCTTGCAAATTCTTACCCATCCATCGGGACCAGCTCCAATGCCCCTTTCTTTCTGAATCTTCCCCACCACCACAAGGCAGAGTTAGACATTCCCTGCTTTGTGCACTCACAACACCCTGTACTGATCTTGCCATATTGCACGGTCGTACTCTGTTTACAGGTCTCTCTCTCTCCCCGACTAAGATGTGATCTTGTTCACTAGGTCTCATTCATCTCTAGATTGACTATGCCCCACCTATAATTGGTTCTCTGCATTTGTTACAGTTACGTGTGGACTGAGAGAAGTCCCCATCCAGGAAGACTTGCTCAGCCTCAGGCAAGTGGGGTAAGTGGCCCTTGGAGAATCAGTGGCAGAGGCTTCCCTCCCCACTCATCCTCTGGCTGCTCCCACTTCTTTTGTGATTTAATTGGGATTTGGCACTTCAGCCTCTTGGCTGGCCCCTTTAGAAAGAGAGTCATCAGTGGTGAAAGCTCTCCACATCAACTCACACCTACAGGGCTTGCTGAAATGACGCCCCTGCCCCTCCTGGCCTCTCCAGCACCTGAGCAAGCTGCCTGGGGACCCCACTATGGTTGGATTGGCAGGCAAAGTGGTTTAGAGGAGTCCCTGCACCTGGAAGGGTATTATCTCAGCAACATTGGAGCTTAGAAAATTAATGAAAAGGGAGGGAAGTCATTGGGATTTTAGACTTGCAATCAGGGGCTCTGCGACCCCCGAAGCTGGCAGTACTAAGGGAGCTAATGTGCCGACCATGAGAGCTCAGCTGGTCTCCATTTGCTGATCTCTGTGTCGCAGGGGGAGCTGGGCACTCTTTCCTCGTGCCAGACAATGAGATGCTGGCAGAGAGGCAGTAGTCACGTTGCTGCAAATGCCAAGCCAGGGCAGTTCTGCCAAGATTTGGAGGCACAGATGATTCCCCGGCAGCCCAAGAGGTTTAACCCATGCGGCTGTCCTCACTGATTCAAAAGGAAATCTGGAAGGAAACAGATACTTGTTGGGCACCGATCATGTGTCCTACACTTTATATGGTTTACTCCAATCTGCCCGACAAGTCTGGGGTTTCTGCGTACCATCGCATCAACAGAGGAGAAACCCAGGGCCTCTGAGGTTAAGTCTCTTCTCACAGAAGGACCACCTCTTAAGTCCTAAAGGCTGTGTCCCACACAAGGGCACTTGCCCACACAGACAAATGGGGACTGAAATGTAGCCACACTTGGGTTGTCAAGCTGTGCCCAGAGGGTGCCTTTACTAATTTACAAAGGTCTCCCAGAGAGTGGCCATCATCCCGCTTCACAGGTAGAACTCAGTTTAGAGTTGGGTTGGCCCAAATCCTCAACTGACTATCCTGCATTCCTGTCTATTTCAGTCTTAACTGCAATCCCTAAGGAGCTCAAAACTCAGGTGTGGGCAAAACAAAGTAGGGGGAGACTCAGTGCTGGAAGGAATGGGGATCCAGTGACCTCGTTTCTTCCTATCATCTTATCACTTGTAATCATGACCCTCATTTCTTTGTGGGTGCCCCCCTGATGCCTCTCATTTCTTTAAAAACATTTTTTTTTTACATTTATTTATTTTTGAGAAACAGAGTGAGACAAAGCGTGACTGGGGGAAGGGCAGAGAGAGAAGGAGACACAGAATCTGAAGCAGTCTCCAGGCTCTGAGCAAGTGGTCACCACAGAGCATGATGTGGGGCTCAAACCTGTAAACTGTGAGATCATGACCTGAGCCGAAGCCGGACACTCAACTGACTGAGCCACCCAGATGTCCCTGCCTCTCATTTCTTAGTATAAGCTGCTTTGGGATGCAATTGAGTAGGGTAAGGAGACACGGACACATATTTTTGTTTTTGTTTTTTTTTTTAATCAATAAACACCAACACGCCTTTAGTATCAGACTTCTGGGCATAGGGCAGCTAGCTTGATTGTTTTGCTCACAGCAGATAAAGATGGGGCTTGGAGGTCAGCATCTTCATGGAATTGCTCTATATAATATAGTCAAGTCAGACCAAACACATCCCAAGTGCTGGTCTTATTCCTGCCTTCTCACCACTTCAGCCTCTGCCGCTGTCTCCATCCTCTCCAGCCCATTCTACAGACCTCTGGCAGATGAATCTTCACATAACAGTTAGTTGTTTCTCTTACCAACTCAAAACCCTTACTGGGTTCCATGTTGCTTAGAAGATAAAGTCCTAACTTCATCCAAAGTGCTTCTCAAAGTGTGGTCCCAGACCAACAACATCAATATCAGCTGAAAACTTGTTAGAAATGCAAACATTTAGGGCTCCACCCCAGACCTATGGAATCAGAAACCCTGGGCATGGGGTCTGGCAGTCTGAGGAACAAAAACCCTCCAGGTACCTCTCATTCTTACTAAAGTTTGGGAGCCTTTGGCCTGTCCTAAATCCTGACTTACCATCTCTTTGTTACTTTCCACTCCAACCAAATTGATTCTCTCCCTGATCCTGGTCATGGGCTGTTTATTTTCCTCTTTATCTCTGCTCCTATGGTGCCCACTGGCAACAGTAGTAGCTGGTTGTCGTTCTAACCCCCATCCTCCCCTTCTTTGATAGCAATCCATCTGTATTATGGAGACACTGTTGTGCCTAGATGACCACTTTTCCATTGAAACTAGGTGTGCTTACAGAGTTAAATTCTAGCTAATCATTTTAAGTGGAGTATCCTGAGAAGGAAGGACAGACAGCTGGAGTAAGCCCCTTTTTGTCTCTCCACTTTTTCCTCTTCCTCCTGACTGCTTCCTGGAACATGGACATAATGGCTGGAGCTCTAGCAGCCTTCAAGGACCTTTGGGTAACCTTGACAGGGAGGCTATACACAGCCAAGCAGAAAAATAGAAAAAGCAAGGGTCCCATGGAGCTACCATGGCAAGCCTTTGAATCTGATCTCTGAACTTTACAGGAGAGAGAAAATCCCTGTGCGTAGAAGCCATGGAAATTAGGTTCCTGTTAATAGCAACCAAAAGCAATTTCTAACTCAAAATGCCTTCCAAATTTCTCTTTATTTATACATATCCAACCTGTTCTTTAATGCCTGATTTGTTCACATGTTACCCATTTAACAAACACTGTGGCATCTATTCTGTGCTAGGCTCTAGGTAGGTCCTGGAGATGCAAAGGCAAATGAACATAGCATCATCACATGCTGGCATGATTGTGCATTTGTCTCTCTTGCCCACTATTTCATGAGCCTGTATGCCCTTTAAGTCCAGAGCCTCTGACTTATTCATCTTTGGATATTCAGCCCTTAATGTGGAACATAATGCTTGAAAGGAGTCTAGTAAAAGTTTATGGTCTGCCACAGACATCCCTAGAAGGTTCATGTGAGTTCTTTCATCCGCATTGATCAAAAGGGAAGTGATGTTTACTAAGCACTTACTACATGTCAGTTACCATGTTAGACATTTTTTTCCCACTCAGGATTTTACTCTTTCCTACAGGTCACCCAGTGGTATTTAGGTTGTCTTCATTGTACATTTGAGGAAACTGAGCCTTGTTCAGATAAAAATGACTTGCTGCTTTCTAACAACACAGCTGGTAGCTGATTGAAGTGGGAACCTATTGGGATGTTTTTGGTTGTAAGAAACAGAAAATCCTGTTTAAACTGGCTTAAATGATAAAGGGAATTGACTTACTTCCAAAACCTAAGCCTTCAGGGGTGGGCTGGCTCTATGCAACAGTAGTCCTAGATGGCTCCTTCCTCTACAATTCACAAAATTCCTGAAGTTCACTCTGATTGAACTAACTTTGCTTCCTTTCCCACTCTTGAATCATTGCAGGGTTGATGGTGATGGGGTCTTAGGGTTGAACTAACCTTTATGGCTTCCAGGTGAGCATACAAACACAGGCTTCTAGGTGATAGTCCCCCCCCCTTTTTTTGTCCACTCCATGCTCCATCCCATACTGCAAAAGGCTTACATGCATGTAGACAACCCTGCTCTTATCTTCCAACTCCACATGTGTTCTAAGTGTGTGCCCACTTAGGGTATCATCTACCTTTGGAAGGAAGAACTTGGAAAGAGGCCAGTGCAGGTCCAGAGAGTGGAATCTGGGTGTGGACAGTGAGGGTGTGATCAGTGAGGGAATGTGCAGACCTCTTGTGGATCTGTTTCCTCACTCAGACTCTCACCCCATAGTGAAATGTGTACTTGAAGCAGGTTTCAGAGCTAGACACTCTGAAGTGTAGGGTACAAGACAGGGGCCCTGATTGTAGTTCTGGATTTTGTGATCAGCCTCAGTTAATGGGGTCCATCTACAGAGCTGGAGGTGTTACGGAACCAGACTGGAACGCTGGCAGAAAAACCAAGTGGCACTCGGAGATCTTGGTGGATCAGGGATTTGTTTAACACCAGTGGGCTCAGAGGAGACTGTCTCTCCAAAGGTCTGAGCGCTGAATGCAAGTGGGGTGGGTAATTGACAATCAGCTTCCATATCTGTGGGGGTTTTCACGCGCGCAGCAAACAAAGGAAGAAGGACCCACAGGAGGGGTCTCTAAGCTAGAGACCAGAGTCCGTTTTAGCCCCATAGGCCATCTTTGACATACTTTATTCACTTCTCCAACATTCCCCCCATTGATGCCTTAAAAAAAAAAAAAAAAACTTTTAGTAGTCATCACCTTTCAGTTTTACAGGGTGGTACTCTCAGAAGGCTAAGATATGTGCAGTAGTTTGGCGAGCAACAGTGTTTTCAATAAAACGTACCATGGCATTCAGTATACAGGGGCTGATGGATACAAGTAAAATTTGGAGAGGAAGGGCCCTGCCAGGGTGGAAGCCAGGATGCCCAATCCGTAAGATCCCATCCTTTCCATTGATTGATACTTTCCTGTTGTCTACGTTGAATTCTTTCCTTGAGTTCCTTAACTTTAGTTGTAACTATTCCTGGCTGGCTTACATAATAGCAACATTCCTCCCCCAGAAAGATGCAAGTCCCTCCTTTTTCTGAAGTGAGAAGGTTGAGAGCTTGCCTATTTTGGAGGGTTACTGCCGCCAGAGAGTTTATTTGGTTTTGTAAGTTTACCAGAGAATCTGCCACCCGTTCCATGTCTTCACTTAGCTCTTGAGATAGTCGATGGTATAGTCCTATGGATGAACCTATACCCCCATTCCAGTTCCTATTCCTGTCGCAATTCCTGTGCCTATCAGAATGGGTAGCAGGAGCTGATCTTCAGTGTATACGGATATCTCTGGGGTTAGGAAGACGGAATAACATATCTGAGTCCAGTTGGCCTCTAAGCATTGGTAGGCCAAATTAGAACACAGAACACCCCAGGGGCTGAACATAGGGTTGTATTCCTCTTTAAGGTTATATTTCTTCCACATAGAGAGGTACCGTTCATACCTTCAGGGACTATACAGATTAGATTGTCAGCATTTGTGAGATGGACCCCAGTGGCCAGGGGTCCAATTAAGACAGAGGTGTTGGTTTTGAGATTTTTTAGGAACTTCCCAGGTCAAAGGGATAGGAGTGGCTAAGTAAGCCCTCCAGCTGAGGGGCAAGCACAACCAGCAGGTTTGGGTGTGATTATCTATTTTATGGAGGACTTGTTGAGTAGTGTTGGCCCAGTGCTGGAGTGGGGAATTGGTAAGCATCTGATTGAGGGCTGAAAGGTTCAAACCTTGGTAGGCTGCCAGGGGAGTGGTCGCCTTTATGGCTTGTATTACCCTATCCTGGGTATCCTTTATAACCTTTTGAAGGGCCCTGTCTTGCACCCCTCCCCCGTCCGAGATCCCCCATTGAGGAAGGTAAGCATAGCAAGCTCGTTTCCCTCTCTGGAGGCCCTTGTTGTGACATGGGTTTCTGACATTTTGGGTTATCTCTATGGTCCAATACTTAGTCCTTGGGGCACTGGGTGACTGACAGAGAGTGGGTGTTTTTCCCTTGTAGCAATCTTTGTGGAGGGAGGTGAAGACACTGAATGCCCTTGACCCTCTTATTGTCATATAACAGTCCTGGGGGCAAAGTGGGTAAGCGGCAGTTGTGAGGGTGAGAGAGGTTATCATAATATACAGGCAATACTTAATAATCCTCCTATCCAGAGGAGGTATGTGAGACCCAACATGCATCTTTTGCCCCATGTCCAGGTTGTTGGTGCAGTCTCTATCAGTCCAACAGTAAGAAGTAAGATCAGGGCTATGACACCAGTAAGGGGCAAGGGCTGGCAGAGTTGCATCCAAACCCCTGGGCTAGGTTCATGCATTGATTCCTCAAGCTTCTGCCATACTCAGGCCAGCCAGCTTCTGAGGTGTGGCTGGAGCAGGGCTGAAGGTCTCAGGGGCCAGTTTCCCTTTTGAGGGTCAGTTTAAGTGGTTTGATTGGATTTGGATCACTTTACCAGGTTTTGGGTTCTTCTGAGTTGGCCTTCTTAACTCTGAAATGATGGACCCATGGGGTGATACCTGAAACTTTAAGGGCCGTAGGAGTTGTTAAAATAACAGTATGAGTCCCAGTCCACCGTGATCAAAGAGGTTCCCTCTTCCGATCTTTGACCCACACAGAGTCTTCTGGATGAAAGAGGTGAATGGTGGTCCCTAAGGAAATTGGGGCCCTCTCTATGGTGTATCTCTGTAGCTTATTTAGGACTGCCCCCAAGGTCTGGAGCTGTTCTCTTATTCCCTTGTCTCCAATCTGGTGTAGGTATCCTGGGAGTTTTCCTAAACATGGTGGGGGGGGGGGTCGCCCATATAATAACTCAAAAGGGGAGAATCCCAGTGCCCCAGGCATGCATTGGGCATGCAGGAGGGCCAGTGGTAGTAAATATGGCCATGGGAGATTAGTCTCTTGGTGGAACTTAGCCAGGGTTTCCTTGAGGGTGTGATTCATCCGCTCTACTTTCCCTGAGCTCTGGGGTCGGTAAGCAGTGTGCAGTTTCCAGGTAATGTTGAAGGACTTTGTTAGGGTTTATATACTGTCTGCCACAAATGCAGGTCCATTATCACTGTGTATGGTTAAGGGTAGGCCAAACCGAGGCACAATCTCCCAGAGAAGAGCTTTGGCCACCTTGTGACTTCGTTCCATTCTGGTTGGGAATGCTTCGACCCATCCTGAATATGTGCAGATTATTATAAGAAGGTACCTGAACACTTTGTTTGGTTGTATGTCAGTAAAGTCCACTTCTAAGTCTTCAAAAGGGGCAGCCCCCATCCTTTGCATGCCAGGTGGGGGCCGAGGGACAGACCAAGCATTGTTTTTGGCACACGTTACACATTGCTCACTGACAGCTCAGCATAATGCCGGCAGCTAGCTGATATAGTTCTTTTTGAGAAGGGCCTCTAGTGCAGTTTTCCCTAGGTGCGTGAGTTGGTGATACTCCTTCACTAGGTGTTTTCCCATAGATGATGGGACAAAGATGTGTCCATTTGGCATGACCCACCATCCCTCTTTGCTTAGTGTGCCCCCTTCTGTGGAGGCCCAACTTCTTTCTTCATTTGTGTACAGGGGCGGGGAGGCTTCCCTCTGGGGCACAAGAGTCATAGTGTAGGTAGGAGCTTAGCCTGGGTCACCACAGGTGGCCACTCTGGCTGTTTTGTTGGCCAGGCGATTTCCTTGAGTTATGGGGTCATCTCCTTTCTGATGTCCCTTACAGTGTAGGATAGCTACCTTGTCTGGCAGCCATATGGCCTCAAGAAGATTTAATATTTCTTCCTTGTTTTTGATAGTTTTCCCTGCAGCAGTAAGGAGGCGTCTTTCTTTATAGATGGCCCTGTGTACATGCACAGTAGCAAAGGCATACTGGGAAGAAGTGTAGATGTTAACTTGTTTACCTTTGCTAAGAATGAGGGCTTGGGTTAAGGCATACAGTTCAGCTCATTGTGCCGACCATCTTTCCGGCAAGGTTTTGGCTTCCAGAACTTCGGTGGTTGTGGTTACCGCATATCCTGCTCTTTGGCTGCCTTCTTGTAAATAGCTGCTCCCATCGCTGAACAGGGTGATCTCCAGGTTTGTTATTGCCTGGTCTTGTAGTCTGGGTGGCTGGTGTAGACTTCATCCACTACTTCAGAACAGTCATGGTCAGGTTCTCCCTCCGTTTAAAGGAAGGTGGCCGGGTTTAGTGTTCTTACTGTTTCGAGAGTGACCCTTGGGTTTTCATAGAGAAGGCCTTGGTATTGTGTCAGCTAAGAATTGAAGAGGAAACTATATCCTTGGGTGCTCATGAGGGACATGATTGTGTGTCAGACTTTAACATTAAGTGTTTGTCCCAGTGTGTTTGTCTGCATCCTTGATGAGCAGGACTGTGGCTGCCAGCCCTCTGAGGCACGGTGGCCATCCTGTAACCACAGGATCAAGTTTTTTTTTGACAGGTAGGCCACTGGCTGTTGCCAAGGCCCCATACTCTGAGCACTCCAAGGGCTATTTTTGGTGGGGGGGGGGGCGGATTAGGTCAGTACTTTATTTTTAATTTTATTTTTTTATTTTTTAAAATTTACATCCAAATTAATTAGCATATAGTGCAACAATTTCAGGAGTAGATTTCTTAGTGCCCCTTACCCATTTAGCCCATCCCTCCTCCCACAACCCCTCCAGTAACCCTCAGTTTGTTCTCCGTATTTATGAGTCTCTTCTGTTTTGTCACCCTTCCTGTTTTTATATTATTTTTGTTTCCCTTCCCTTATGTTCATTTGTTTTGTCTCTTAAAGTCCTCATATGAGTGAAGTCATATGATTTTTGTCTTTCTCTGACTGACTAATTTCACTTAACATAATACCCTCCAGTTCCATCCACCTAGTTGCAAATGGCAAGATTTCATTCTTTTTGAGTGCCGAGTAATACTTCATTGTATATATATATACCACATCTTCTTTATGCATTCATCCATTGATGGACATTTGGGCTCTTTCCATACTTTGGCTATTGTCGATAGTGCTGCTATACACATTGGGGTGCATGTGTCCCTTCGAAAGAGCACACCTGTATCCATGGGTAAATGCCTAGTAGTGTGATTGCTGGGTCCAAGGGCTATTTTGTCCTTTTCATGTATGAAGAGGTTAAAGGGCCTTGCTATGTCAGGCAAACCCAGGGCTGGGGCTCGTCCCAGAGCCACCTTTATTTCTGTGAAAGTGGCCCTTGCCTCCTCAGTCCATGCGAAGGGCTCCTGATCTGGTCCTCCCAACAGGTCACAGAGGGGCCTCGCTATGGCTGAGAATCTGGGAACCCAAATGCGACAGAACTCTGTGGCCCCTGAAAATTCACACAAGCCTCATTTTGTTTGGGGCTGTGGCAGTGTGGTGATAAATTTCTTCCTTTCCGGTCCTAGTTCTCTTTTTCGTTTTGTGAGGATGAAGCCTAAGTATTGGAACCGCTGCTGACAAATCTGTGCCTTTTTCCAAGAGGCCTGGTACCCTGAGTAGGATAGGAGATGCAGGAGGGCCTTGGTACCTTTCATATAGTATTCTTGGGTGTCGCTGGCAAGGAAGAGGTCATCTACATATTGGAGGCAGACACACCTTGTGGTTTCCCTCGGAAAGTCGGCAAGGTCTGCAGCTAGTGCTTCCCCAAAAAGAGTGGGCAAGTCCTTGAAACCTTGGGAAAGTGGTGTCCAGGTCAGCTGCATCTGGCTGTAACGGGCTCAGCCCATTCAAAGGCAAACAATGGTTGACTTTAAGGAGCCAGGCAGAAGCAGATGAAAGCATCCTTTAGGTCGAGGCATGTAAACCATCTGGCTGACCCCAGAATTCGGCTGAGGAGAATATATGGGTTTAGAACCATTGGGTGTAAGGAAACAGTCACTTTGTTAATGGCCCTCAATTCCTCTACTGGTCGGTATCCTCCTCCTGGCTTCTTGACTGACAAGAGCGGGGTATTCCAAGCTGATTGGCATTCAATTAGAATACCTGCTTCTCTATGCTTGGTCAGGTGCTCTTATATATCCATCCTAGCCTCGAGTGGAAGGGGGCACTGCCTTTGTCTCTGAGGTTGGGCTCCAGGGATCAGGTCAACAATGAAGGGGGCCCGATTCTAAGCTAGTCCAGGTGGGTTATCTTCAGCCCATACTGAGGGGAATGTAAGCCTGAATTCTGAGGGGCTATAGGGTAAGGGCTGGGCACAGAATAGTCTCCATTCTTCTTCCCTTGGCAGGGTAATTGCCAAGACCAGGATTTCCTTCTGCCTTGTATTTAATTGGAGGCTAGTGTCTCCAGTAGGTTCAAAAGTTATCTGGGCCCTAAGTTTGGAGAGCAGATCCCAGCCCAGGAGAGTAATTGAGCAGTCAGGTAAGTAGAGGAACTCATGCCGGACCTTGTGACCCCCAAGTTCACATTGTCGAGCTTGACAGAAGGGCTGCTGCATCGCCCATGTCCCAGTAGGCCAAGTATGGTTGCCATCTTTTGGCTTAAGGGCATCACCGGGGAAGTAACAATGGAATATTCAGCCCCAGTGTCAACCATGAAATTTATTGTGTGGCCCCCTACCTTCATTTCGATTGTGGGCTCATGGGGGCCAAGAGAGAAAGAGCCTGGTCCCCCTCAGTCTGATTCTACCCCAGCCAGACCAATGAGGTTCTCACCTCAAGGTTTCTCCCAGTATCAGCGGGGTTTTGAGGGCCCCTTCTGATTCAGCCATTCATTCGTCCAGTGCCCCTTCTCTTTGCAGTATGCATATTGGTCCCTTGCTAAGGGGGTATGGGCTTTCCCCCTTTTGGTGGTTGGGGTCTTCCCATCTTTGCAGCATCTGTTTCTTTTAGTGCTGCTGTGAGAAGGGTGGCCTTCTTTTTTTTTTTTTTAATTTTTTTTTCAACGTTTTTTATTTATTTTTGGGACAGAGACAGAGCATGAACGGGGGAGGGGCAGAGAGAGAGGGAGACACAGAATCGGAAACAGGCTCCAGGCTCCGAGCCATCAGCCCAGAGCCTGACGTGGGGCTCGAACTCACGGACCGCGAGATGGTGACCTGGCTGAAGTCGGACGCTTAACCGACTGCACCACCCAGGCGCCCCAGGGTGGCCTTCTTTTTTAGTCTTCTCTCTTCTTCTCTTTCAGCTGTGACTTCTCTGTTCATGAAAACTTTGCTGGCGACCTCCATCAGCTGAGTGATATTCATCCTGGCAAAGGCCTCCAACTTCTGAAGTTTTCTTCTGATATCTGGGCAGCCTGTGCCACAAAAGAGGTATTTACCATCTGTTGACTTTTTGGTGCCTCGGGATCAAATGGGGTGTATACACGGTATGCTTCACATAATCTTTCATAGTAGTCTCTGGGAGACTCCCCAGGGTGCTGGGGAGTGATGTGACTGATGATATTTTAGTCATGTTCATGGGCTTTTGGGCTCCAGCTCAGACTCCCTGAAGGAAGACTTCCTGGTATCGTCGGATGTGGGCCTGTCCTTCTGTGGTGAAATCCCATGTTGGGCATTCTTCAGGTGCAGGAGCTTGAGCCCAGACAGCAGGGTCATTGATCCCCAGAGGTGCGTGAAATTCTAGGTACCGTCATGTTTCTCTCATTATTCTTCTTTCTTCTGTATTAAGCAGAGTATCGAGTAACTGTTGACAATCTTCCCAAGTCGGTCAGTGGGTCTGGAAGAGGGACTCCATCAAGTTGACCATTGCTTGTGGCTTTTCAGAGTATGATGGAGTGTTGTGTTTCCAATTGAGGAGCTCTGTTGTAGAGAAAGGTTGATAATACATCATGGAACAGCTGGGCTGGACTGTTCCATCCTCATTCTGTCTTTCAGGCTCTCTTGTCTCCCTTACAGGCATTTGGAGAGTGTTAGCTCTGGGTCTGGGGCACCGTCTGGCTGCTGGCCCCTGTGGGGGAGGATTCTCCAGGTCCAAGAGGGGCAGGGAGATGAGTGGTGCCAACTGTGGCACTGGCGGTGGTGGCGACTGCGGTGGCAGTGGTGGCGCTGACTGTGGCCATGGTGGAGAGACAGATGGGGGAGGAGTTTCAAGCTCAGGAGGTGGGGGGAGGGAATTGACGAGTCATAAGGAGGTGGAAAGACAATATCTTCCTCCATGTCTCATTTACATATTAGAGGAGTGGTGGGTCCGTTCTTTGGCTCCCTGGGTGAGTGTCCGGATGAAGTAGCTAAAACCTTTGCCTGGCTCTGCTTGCTAACGATGAATCGCACCCAAAGCAGGAGATTTTGGGCAATTTCAAGCCAGGATTCGATGTATGGAAGTTTATCAGGGTGGCCTGGGTTCCCAGGGACTATTAGCAAACCCGCTGCACTATTTGAGCACGTAATGTCCCTTCTGGGGGCCACCCTATATTGAATATGGGCCACTATATTTCACAAAAGGTCCTTAACTTCTTGGGTGTCATTTTCACCCTGTAATCACCTGAAAATCCCTTTTTAAGATTTTTGAGCATGACCTCTAAAATTGTAGGCTTACTCTGTTTTGATCCCATTATTAATTTCTTTCTCATGTTTGGTGTCACAAAAACAGACAAAGGGAGGGTATCTCCTCAGATGACAGGACCAATCAGATACTCCTCTGGCTGCATTCCTCACTTTAGGTGAGGTTTGGCTGTAGCAGACTCAGCTTTGTGACTTGCGATTGGAATCTGATCCGATACCGCCCTAGACCTTATACTCTCACCAGTACACAGGAGAGCCCATTCAGACTCCCTAGACTTTTGGGGACCTTAAGGTGCCCGTCCGTGGAGCCACAGACTTGAACTCAACTGGCAAGCCTGGCCGAGCCGCACATTCACACACACACCCACACCAGAGTTTATTACATTCCCTCCCGCAAAATTTTCTACCTGTGAGACCTATTAAGGCTTCTGGGAATTGATCAGGTCCCCCTTCTACCCTTTTGGGTGGGCTTGACTTCTTTGGGGCCCCAGCATTACCGGTTCTGATGTGGGGTCCAGATCCTCACCTACCAGGTCTCTGAGTCCGGCAGGAACAACAGAGTGGGGCCGGCCCAAGGCAACTGAGAAGGAGACTGCCGAAATTCAGGCAGGGTGCGCACCTTCTCCCTTGTGATCCCTCACTCTGTCACCACCTTGCCGTTCTCCCAAACCGGTGGCAACAATGAGCCAGTGCAGTTGGGTTTCCTGGTCAGGGAACCAAGTATGTTGAGGAACCAGGCTGGAATGCTGGCAGAAAAACCAAGCAGCACTTGGAGATCTTGGTGGATCAGAGATTTATTTAACACTGGTGGGCTCAGAGGAGACTGTTTCTCCAAAGGTATGAGTGCTGAATACAAGTGGGGAGGATAATTTATAGTCGTCAGCTTCCATATCTATGGGGGTTTTCACACGTGCAGCAAACAAAGGAAGAAGAACCTGGAGGAGGGGTCTCTAAGCTAGAGACCAGAGTCTGTTTTAGCCCCATAGGCCATATTTGGCATACTTTATTCACTTCTCCAACAGAAGTAGCATCACACCCTCTCAAAACCCAGGCATGAGTAAAATGGAGTATGAAGAGTGGGTTCTGAAGGGGTGACCAATATCCCTACAGTGGCCTGTGGCTGACTACCCACCATGCCCATGCTTTTCCTGCTAAACTATGCTGCCCATCAGCCCAGAAGAGCTGCAGGCAGCATGTTGTTCATCACTGAATTTCTGTTACCAATTGCAGAGCCTGGCCCCAAGTGGGTGCTCAGTATATATTTATGAAATGCCAAATGAATGAATGAAAAAGGCTACTTCTCATCCTCATCACTCATGACTTTTATCATGTGTATCTTGCACACAGTATAAATTTTCTTGCTTTTGGCCACTTCAAGTAAACTCTCTAGCTGCCGCAAGTAAAGCCCTTGAAATTCCTTCCTAAGCTGAGGGCTGGAGGTAGGCCTGGCTAGGTTGCCTCACTCAGAAGAGGAGGCATCAATCGAGGCTTGACCCACAGTTTAAGGTGGGAGCTTAGTGTCTCCCATACATGCTATCTTCAGGTGCTGAGTGTATGAATTTAGGGTGTGCACTGCAGTCTGTTTTCTAGACTTCCAAGATGTTGACATCAGAATTTCATCACATCAGAAATATAATTTGGCCAGGCATCATGAAGCATTTTGCTTTTGTCTAATTCACGTTATTAATGGCCATCTATGGAAATAACTACATATACTTTGCTGCTCAAAATAGCCAGCCCTGTCTTTGCTCCCATCTCTACAATCAACAAAGGTCAGCCCTGTGCTCCTGGCATACACCAGCTCCTGGCAGTGCCTACTCTGAAAGGGAATTTTCCTGTCCCTGTGATGAGAACAAAATGCATTTTACCTCCTGCCTTTGAGAGATAACACCATATTTTCTGAAACATGAGTTTTGACCTGTGATAATGGCCATTCTCAGATGATGTCCTATCCCTGGACAGCTGGGTCCAGAGCTCCACTGAAACAATTGTGCAAAATACACCAAATGTGAGGCTGCTCTGCAGATGGACTCAATCTGATTATTTTAATTCTTTCAGCAAGTGATTTGAATCAGCACATGCCTAACCCTAAAGGGCGTGATGTAATCCCTGTATCCCAAAGCTCTCATGTAGGTTCCAGGGGGGGCCCATGTTTCACTTGACTTGTTCGTGACTTGAATCTCCTTCCTGCTCATTCCACCCACCAATTCTTCCTGAATAATAAGACTGTTATAAACTCTGGGGTATTGGTCAGAGGACTGTAAGTACAAGAGCTGCATTCCAAATAATTCCTCTGTGTGACTGGCCCAAAGAAAGTCCTAATTAAAGGCTAGTAAGTCTCATGTGACCATAAATCCATATCTACAATATTGCCTCTTATCTCTGCAGCACTGGCACAATGGTGGGTGCTATCAGGCTTGTAATTAGTAAGGAATGATTGTTTGATTGATTGAATGGAATTCACTAACCTTGGATCCAGTAGGAGGAACCTAACTTTCTCTAGGGCTGATTTCTTTGCTATACTGTAGCCTACCCAGTAATTGCTACTGTCCCTCATGGTTCAAGGGTGTCTCAGCCTCAGAGAATTGTCAGTCCCGACATGTTCAATATTGTCTGATTCAGGGGATTTACCTGTTGCAGGCCCTGGTACAGAAATAAGCACTGTGAGCTGGGCTGGCATGCCTGATGTGCAGTTATATGTAGTGCTGATATTTGTTCCGGTTCTCATCATTGCTATAGTGGCCAGACCTGGTTGGGAAAAGAGGTATTAAAGTGAGTGTCCGGAAAGTCAAGGCCTAATTTAAGCACTGTGCTTCGAACAAATGTTCTTTAGTTTATTATTGAGGCCCTGTTCACAAAATGCTATTTACAGTTTTCAGTTTCAAAAATGAGGGGGGAAAATCACATCTTGATTGCCATGTCTTACCACTGAGGAGTATAACTCACACAAATTATAGATGACTTTTAATGAACTTCTGACTGATGGCTAAGACATGGTTAATGGTGTTTTGAGAGTGACAGGATATGAAGAAGGAGCCGAGGAAAATATTGGAGAGATATTATTCTTGAGTGAAGATGCCCTCTGAACAGATGTTATTGGTAGGTTGATTAATGGTTGCTCAAATAAGTGTGTGTCCTAATCCCTGGAGTCCATGAATGTTGCTTTCCACAGCAAAGGGGACTTTGTAGCTGTGATCAAGTTAAAGATCTTGAATTGGGGAGATTATCCTGGATTATCTGGGTGGCCCTGATGCAATCATAATGGTACTTATCAGAGGGCTGAAGGAAGAGCCAGTCAGAAGAGAAAGTGACATCATGATGGAAGCAGAGACTGGAGTGGTATGCTTTGAAGAATAGCAAGGCACCACAAGCCAGGGAATCTAGGAGACAACTAAATACTAAAAAGAACAAGGAAACAGATTCTTTTTTCAGGAACTCCACGAGCACCCAGCCCTGTAGATACCTGGATTTTAGTCCAGTAAAACTTTCAGATTTTTGACCTCCAGGACTATAAAATAATACAATTGTGTTATTTTGAGTCATAGAGTCTGTGTTAATTTGTTATAGCAGCAATAATAAACTACTACAAATATCAACCATCAACCCTGCATTTGCTAATCATCTTATAATAAGTAATTTCTTGTGGGTCCTCCTGCCAATGGAGGATATACCAGTGAGGAAGGTTCATTTGGTATCAGAGTGACTCGGTGTAGGCCATGTTAATGATCACGAAGATTGAGGGAATTCATGAGGGGGGAAATTCCATGTTACTAGTTTGCAGAGCCATTTTGCATTCCAGGCACATGAGGAAGTAAATCTCAGATTTGGCAGAGTGATAGCCAAGGGTAGCTTCCACTTCCAAAAAAAGGGTGAGGGAATAGAAATGTGTTCTATGGAAAATGATCTTCCCAAGTTGGACCTTTCTTAATTGTTCACCATAGTCCTTTCAATATATCATTCTAAGTTCCCATAGCTCACTTTTCCCAGAGTGGTTAACAGCATGGACTTTTAGGTTGGAGATACCTGAATTCAAATCTTAGATCCATAGCTCTCCAGATTTGCAACGTGGGGCTAATTAAATAACATCTTTAGGAAATATTCTCATTTGGAAAATAAGGGTAATGAAACTGACTTTATAAAGTTATTTTGCAGATTAAATAAAATATTATATGTAAATAGGTTAGCCTGTGGCTTGGCAAATAACAATCATTCAATAAATGGGCACTAATACCATTCACTTTCCATAGAAATGCCATGACAATCATCTACATGAATGCCACAAGGGCCAATAGAAATCCATCTTGGGAAACACTTGTCATCTTTTGATCAGTGTAATAGGTACTCAAGAGAAATAGAGCCAATAGAACTATGTCTATCTATATCTATATCATCTATATCTAATCTTATCTGTCTGTCTATCTATCATCTATCTGAAACAAGGAATTGGTTCCCATGATTATGGAGGTTGAGAAGTTCCAAATCTGCAGCAATAAGCTAAAGACCCAGGAGAGCTGATGCATATTTCCAGCCTGAGTCTGAAAGCCTGAGATCCAAAAATGATGGCGTAAATTCTAGTCTAAGAGCCAGCAGGCTCAATAACCAAGCAGAGCTAATTTTTCAGTTTGGGTCCAAGGGCAGGAAAAGACTGGTGCCTCAGCTCGATCTGACAGGCAAGAGGAGCTCCCTCTTGCTCAGTCTTTTTGCTCTATTTGTCTTCAGTTGATTAGATGAGTCCACCCATATTGGGGACTGCAGTCTGCTTTATTCAATCTACCATTCAAATGTTAATTTCCTTTGGAAACACCCTCACAGACACACTTAAAATAATGTTTGACCAAATGTCTGGTTGACACATAAAATGAACACATAATCAGCCAACAAATAAAAGTCAATGGGAAAATTCTTGGTACCGCTTCACAGCTTGGGTTAGACAATAGAAGTGTCTGGTATGTCCTGCTCTCTTCCTTGACTCCGCAGTAGTGGGAGCACATGTTGAGTGAGTGAAGCCTGTCTTAGTCTGGACCACACAGTGAGTACAATGAGCAGAATTCTCTGTTGGCCTGCTATGGACATAGAGTAATGTAGTAAGTAAGAGAGAGTCCTCAAAGCTTTCCAGAGCACCAGCCTGGCATTTAACAGCATAAATTACTCCTTCAGTTGGACCACTCCAAAGGCCATCCTAAATTTAACATGTTCACGTGTCCAAAACCAAATTCTTACTTCTGTCTCTCCTCAAACCTGCTCCTATCTAGTCTTGTCCATCTCAGTATGTGGCATCATCATACTTGCAATTGCTAAAGACAAAACCTAAGATCCTTCCTGGATTTTTTCCTATAGTCCCCACATCTTTTCATCCATAAATTTGTTCTATTTCCACAATGTATCCTGATGTTACTCACTTCACTCTGCCACCAATAGTATGACCCTAATATAGGCTGGGACCAATGCAATTGCCTCTTAACTCACTCTTTGCTTTTATACCTGTTGTTTAATAACCCATCCTCTACATAGCAGCCAGAGTGAAATTTTTTTAAATATGAAATTTATTGTCAAATTGGCTTCCATACAACACCCAGTGCTCATCCCAACAGGTGCCCTCCTCAATGTCCATCACCCACTGTCCCCTCCCTCCCACCCCCCATCAACCCTCATTTTATTCTCAGTTTTTAAGAGTCTCTTATGGTTTGGCTCTCTCCCTCTCTAACTTTTTTTCCCCCTTCCCCTCCCCCATAGTCTTCTGTTAAGTTTCTCGTGATCCACATAAGAGTGAAAACATATGGTATCTGTCTTTCTCTGTATGACTTATTTCACTTAGCACCATACTCTCCAGTTCCATCCACGTTGCTACAAAAAGCATATTTCATTCTTTCTCATTGCCATGTAGTATTCAATTATATATATAAACCACAACTTCTTTATCCATTCATCAGTTGATGGACATTTAGGCTCTTACCATAATTTGGCTATTGTTGAAAGTGCTGCTGTAAACATTGGGGTACAAGTGCCCCTAGGCATCAGCATTCCCATATCCTTTGGGTAAATTCCTAGCAGTGCTATTGCTGGGTCATAGGGTAGATCTATTTTTAATTTTTTGAGGAACCTCCACACGGTTTTCCAGAGCGGCTGCACCAGTTTGCATTCCCACCAACAGTGCAAGAGGGTTCCTATTTTTCCACATCCTCTCCAGCATCTATAGTCTCCTGATTTGTTCATTTTAGCCATTCTGACTGGCATGAGGTTATATCTCAGTGTGGCTTTGATTTTTATTTCCCTGGTGAGGAGTGATGTTGAGCATCTTTTCATGTGTCTGTTGGCCATCTGGATGTCTTCTTTACAGAAGTGTCTATTCATGTCTTCTGCCCATTTCTTCACTGGATTATTTGTTTTTTGGGTGTGGAGTTTGGTGAGTTCTTTATACATTTTGGATACTAGCCCTTTGTCCAATATGTCATTTGCAAATATCTTTTCACATTCCATCAGTTGCCTTTTAGTTTTGTTGATTGTTTCCTTTGCAGTGCAGAAGCTTTTTATCTTCATGAAGTCCCAATAGTTCATTTTTGCTTTTAATTCCCTTGCCTTTGGATATGTGTCAAGTAAGAAATTGCTGTGGCTGAGGTCAGAGAGGTTTTTTCCTGCTTTCTCCTCTATGGTTTTGATGGTTTCCTGTCTCACATTCAGGTCCTTCATCCATTTTGAGTTTATTTTTGTGAATGGTGTAAGAAAGTGGTCGTTTCATTCTTCTGCATGTTGCTGTCCAGTTCTCCCAGCACCATTTGTTAAAGAGACTGTCTTTTTTCCATTGGATATTCTTTCCTGCTTTGTCAAAAATTAGTTGGTCATACTTCTGTGGGTCCAATTCTAAAGTCTCTATTCTATTCCATCAGTCTATGTGTCTGTTTTTGTGCCAATACCATGCTGTCTTGATGATTACAGCTTTGTAGTAGAGGCTAAAGTCTGGGATTGTGATGCCTCCTGCTTTGGTCTTCTTCTTCAAAATTACTTTGGCTATTCGGGGTCTTTTGTAGTTCCATACAAATTTTAGGATTGCTTGTTCTAGCTTCGAGAAGAATGCTGGTGCAATTTTGATTGGGATTGCATTGAATGTGTAGATAGCTTTGGGTAGTATTGACATTTTAACAATATTTATCTTCCGATCTATGAGCATGGAATGTTTTTCCATTTCTTTATATCTTCTTCAATTTCCTTCACAAGCTTTCGATAGTTTTCAGCTTACAGATCTTTTACATCTTTGGTTAGGTTTATTCCTAGGTATTTTATGATTCTTGGTGTAATTGTGAATGGGATCAGTTTCTTTATTTGTCTTTCTGTTGCTTCATTATTAGTGTATAAGAATACAACTGATTTTTGTATGTTAATTTTGTATTCTGCGACTTTGGTGAATTCATGTATCAGTTCTAGCAGACTTTTGGTGGAGTCTATCGGGTTTTCCATGTATAATATCATGTCATCTGCAAAAAACGAAAGCTTGACTTCATCTTTGCCAATTTTGATGCCTTTGATTTCCTTTTGTTGTATGATTGCTGGTGCTAGAACTTCCAACACTATGTTAAACAATAGCGGTGAGAGTTGACATCCTGTCGTGTTCCTGATCTCAGGGGGAAAGTTCTCAGTTTGTCCCCATTGAGGATGATGTTAGCTGTGGGCTTTTCATAAATGGCTTTTATGATGTTTAAGTATGTTCCTTCTATCCTGAATTTCTCAAGGTTTTTATTAAGAAAGGATGCTGAATTTTGTCAAATGCTTTTTCTGCATCGATTGACAGGATCATATGGTTCTTATCTTTTCTTTTATTAATGTGATGTATCACATTGATTGCTTTGTGAATATGGAACCAGCCCTGCAGCCAGGAATGAATCCCACTTGATCATGGTGAATAATTCTTTATATATGCTGTTGAATTCTATTTGCTAATATCTTGTTGAGAATTTTTACATCCATATTCATCAGGGATATTGGCCTGTAGTTCTCTTTTTTTGCTGGGTCTCTGTCTGGTTTGGGAATGAAAGTAATGCTGGCTTCATAGAATGAGTCTGGAAGTTTTCCTTCCCTTTCTATTTTTTGGAACAGCTTGAGAAGGATAGGTATTATCTCTGCTTTAAATGTCTGGTAGAATTCCCCAGGGAAGCCATCTGGTCCTGGACTCTTACCTGTTGGGAGATTTTTGATAACTGATTCAATTTCTTCGCTGGTTATGGGTCTGTTCAAATTTTGTATTTCTTCCTGTTTGAGTTTTAGAAGTGTGTGGGTGCTTAGGAATTTGTCCACTTCTTCCAAGTTTTCCAGTTTGTTGGCATATAATTTTTCATAGTATTCCCTGATACTTGTGTTTCTGAGGGATTGATTGTATTAATTCCATTTTCATTCATGATTTTATCTATTTGGGTCAGCTCCCTTTTCTTTTTGAGAAGCCTGGCTAGAGGTTTATCAATTTTGTTTATTTTTTCAAAAAATCAACTCTTGGTTTCATTGATCTGCTCTACAGATTTTTAAGATTCTATATTGTTTATTTCTGCTCTGATCTTTATTATTTCTCTTTTTCTGATGGGTTTGGAGTGTCTTTGCTGTTATGCTTTTAGTTCCTTTAGGTGTGCTGTTAGATTTTGTATTTGGGATTTTTCTTGTTTCTTGAGATAGGCTTGGATTGCAATGTATTTTCCTCTCAGGACTGCCTTCGCTGCATCCCAAAGCATTTGGATTGTTGTATTTTCATTTTCATTTGCTTCTGTATATTTTTTAGTTTCTTCTCTAATTGCCTGGTTGACCCATTCATTCTTTAGTAGGGTATTCTTTAACCTCCATGCTTTTGGAGGTTTTCCAGATTTTTTTCCTATGGTTGATTTCAAGTTTCAGAGCATTGTGGACCCAGTATGTGATCTATCTTGGAGAATGTTCCATGTGCACTTGAGAAGAAAGTATATTCTGTTGCTTTGGGATGTAGAGTTCTAAATATATCTGTCAAGTCTATTTGATCCAATGTATCATTCAGGGCCTTTGTTTCTTTATTGATCCTGTGTCTAGATGATCTATCCATTGTTGTAAGTGGGGTATTAAAGTCCCCTGCAATTACCACATTCTTATCAATAAGGTTGTTTATGTTTGTGATTAATTGTTTTATATATTTGGGGGCTTCTGTATTTGGTGCATAGATATTTATAATTGTTAGCTCTTCTTGATGGATAGACCCTGTAATTATTATATAATGCCCTTCTTTGTCTCTTGTTGCAGCCTTTAAAGTCTAGTTTCTCTGATATAAGTATGGCTACTCCAGCTTTCTTTTGACTTCCAGTAGCATGATAGATAGTTCTCCATCCCCTCACTTTCAATCTGAAGGTGTCCTCAGGTCTAAAATGAGTCTCTTGTAGACCGCAAACAGATGGGGTTTGTTTTTTTATCCATTATGATACCCTATGTCTTTTGGCTGGAGCATCTAGTCCATTTACATTAGTGCTATTATTGAAAGATATGGGTTTAGAGTCATTGTGACGTCTGTAGGTTTCATGCTTGTAGTGATGTCTCTGGTACTTTGTGGTCCTTTCAACATTTCACTCACAGAATCCCCCTAAGGATCTCTTGTAGGGCTGGTTTAGTGGTGATGAATTCCTTCAGTTTTTGTTTGTTTGGGAAAACCTTTATCTCTCCTTCTATTCTGAATGACAGACTTGCTGGATAAAGGATTCTTGGCTGCATATTTTTTCTGTTCACCACATTGAAGATTTCCTGCCATTCATTTTTGCCCTGCCAAGTTTCAGTAGATAGGTCTGCTACTCCCCTTATGTGTCTACCTTTGTAAGTTATGGCCTGTTTATCCCTAGCTGCTCAGAATTCTCTCTTTATCCTTGTATTTTTCCAGTTTCACTATGATATGTCGTGCAGAGGATTGATTCAAGTTATGTCTGCTGTGCCTCTTGGATTTCAATGCCTGTTTCCTCCCCCAGATCAGGGAAGTTCTCAGCTATGATTTGTTCAAGTACACCTTCAGCCCCTTTCTTTCTCTCTCTCTCTCTCCTTTCCCTGGATTTCCTATTATATGGATATTGTTTCATTTGATTGCATCGCTTAGTTCTCTAATTCTCCCCTTATACTCCTGGATTTTTTAATCTCTCTTTTTCTCAGCTTCTTTTTCCATAATTTTATCTTCTAATTTGCCTATTCTCTCCTCTGCCTCTTCAATCCGTGCTATGGCTGCCTCCATTTTATTTTGCACCTCATTTATAGCATTTTTTAGTTCCTCGCGACTATTTTTTAGTCCCTTGATCTCTGTAGCAATAGATTCTCTGCTGTCCTCTATGCTTTTTTCAAGCCCAGAGATTAATTTTATGACTATTATTCTAAATTCTTGTTCCGTTATATTGTTTAAATCAGTTTTGATCAATTCGTTAGCTGTCGTTACTTCCTGGAGTTTCTTTTGAGGAGAATTCTTATGTTTTGTCACTTTGGTCCCTGTGGCAGCTCCAACCTGCAGGGCACTTCCCCTGTGCTGTCCAGAGTAACTTGTATTGGTGGGCGGGGCCGCAGTCAGACATGATTTCTGCCCCTAGCCCACTCTGGGGCCACAGTCAGACTGGTGTGTACCTTATCTTACCCTCTCCCAGGGGAAGGACTCACTGTGGAGTGGTGTGGCCCCTGTATGGGATGCTTGCACACTTCCAGGCTTGTGGTTCTGCTTTGATGGGATCTGGCGTGTTAGCCGGGGTGAATCTGCAAGGTGCACATGGGAGGGAGGAGCAGGTTTACCTTGCCTTGCTGTGGGTGGTCCCCTGCCGGAGGGGCCCTGCAGCACCGGGAGGGAGGCAGGCCTGTCAGAGGCATGGATCCACAGAAGCACAGTGTTGGGCATTTGCCTGGTGCAAGCAAGTTCAGTGACAGGAACTCATTCCCTTTGGAATTTCTGCTGGGGGATGGGAGAGGAAGATGGTGCTTGCCAGTGCCTTTGTTCCCCCGCCGAGCTGAGCTCTGTCTTCTGGGGCTCAACAACCCTCCCTCCGGCATCCTCTTGCCCTCCCCACTCTCCAAGAGCAGAGCTGTTGACTTTTAACTTTCCAGATGTTAAGTCCCACTGGCTGTCAGAACTCACGTAGTCTGGCCCCTCTGTTTTTGCAAGCCAGACTTCAGGGGCTCTGCCTTGCCTTGCAGGCTGCCCCTCCACCACCCCGGCTCCCTCCCCTCAGTCCATGTAGCATGCACCGCCTCTCTGCCCTTCCTACCCTCTCCCGTGGGCCTCTTGTCTATGCTTGGCCCTGGAGAGTCCATTCTGCTAGTCTTCTGGCATTTTTCTGGGTTATTTAGGCAGATGTGGGTGGAATCTAAGTGATCAGCAGGACGAAGTGAGCCCAGCGTCCTCCTATGCCACCATCTTCTATTTTATCAACCCAGAGTGAAAATTTATAAACATAAAGTATATCTTGGCATTCTCCTGCTTAAAACCAAATCATTAATTTACTAAAAACATTTTATTGAACACTTGTTAAATGCAAGGCACTCTCTGTGTACATTGGGCATTAAAGTTCCCTACCACATGGTAAATAGAAAAGCTCATGAACAACTGCTCTGTGTTACATAAGGATAGAAGGGCACAGATACAGGTGGGTGGTGGGTTTAATGATGGTAAGGTGAAGACTTTCTCTTGGAAAGCTATGATCCTTAGAGAAATAGAAAGAAAGGTAATTAGCTGGAAGTGAAGCAGAGGGAAAAGGTGTGGGTGGTTTAAGGTGAGAAGAAAAGGTATGGAATGGCTGTCTTGAGGAGAGAGATGATGAGTTGACTAAGGAGCTTGGGAAGGGAAGCCAGCAGTGCTCATGGTCCTTTTAAGGTAATGAGCATAACTTTAATATCAACCATGTCTGCCTGAGTGTTCCTCTTCAGCTACATCCAGCTCTCCCAAGACAAACATGATGTTTTTAAGCAGGATTGGAATTGTTAGGCAAGTGCAATAGCATAAAGAAGGGAAGAGGGTTGAGGATGTATAAAAGAAAGCATTACTAGTGATAGGTCATGGATGTAAGCTGAGAAAGGAGAGTGAGAACTTGGAGTAGTGGCTAGCAAGAGAGTGGAAGGCTCAATGAGTTGGAAGCTCTTGTGGAATCAAAGAAGTGTTAGAATTAGAGTATTAGGAGTAATGGCAGGAGTGGTAGTGGTGGGTAATTGCCCACAAAGTACAATCCAGATCATGATGTGTCTCCCAACTTCCTCTCCAAACTCTACCTCCTCCCACACTGCACTTTAGTCCTTAGCTCAGCCACACTGGACTCTTCCTTCAACCTGCCTGACCCTCCTCCCTCCATTGTTTTATTCTTTTTTGCCCTTCCTGTTAAATCTTCCTGGAAAACTCTTCCCCACCGAAGAGCTTTGTGGCTGGCTCCGTCATATCATTTACACCTTCCCTGACCTCCTACCTAAAAGAGTGACCCACTGCATCCCTCACTGAGGTTACTCTTGATCATATCAGCCACATAGTACTCACCTAAACCTGAAATGATTCTTCTGTTGACTTGTTTATTGTCAGTCTGCTTCTCCATCTGGAAGGCAAGCTGCATGAAGGCAGGGACCTTGTGTGTCTTGTTCTCTGTTGACTTTCCAGCACCCAGAACAGTGCCAGAACAGGGGAGGAGCCCAAGAAAGGATGGATAACTAGACAAAGGCATGAATAAATAGATTTTTTAAACAAACTTCCCCTTTGTCACCTTAAAAATTATTGATCTACAGACATTTTTTTTCCCCCCAACTAAGTCTGGTATTTTTGTTGAAATCACTTGGAAACTTTCCAGTAGAGGGAGCTGTTCTCAACTGGGGGGCAGTTTTGTCCTCCAGAGACATTTGGCACTGTCTCCTGATGTTTTGGTTGTTTGATGTACTATTGGCATTTAGTGGGTAAAAATCATGAATACTGTGAAATATTCTACACTGCTTAAGGACAGCCCTTGACAATAAGAAATTATCTGGCTCCAAATGGTAATGCTATCAAAGTTGAGAGCACTGCAGGAGGCTAAAAGTAATCACTCCTTGAGAACTGTGGGCTAGACCCAGCCCTGTGCAAAGCATGAATGCATCTCCAAGGCACCCTGGAGAAGTGGAGCTTTTCCATAAGGTTGGAACTCCTGCATACGCCCTGCCTGTACAGTGCATGTCTCTAGAAAGATACAGTGAAGGAGCCACTGTACTGGCAACAGCCAAGATAAATAATCCACAAAACATACCCACTTCTTTTTGGAAAGGACACAACCCAGAGGGTAGACCTGCATTTGTAACTGGTTGTTATCTGCCAACTGGGGCCCTGGAAGCCTTGAAGTGGACAAACATACAATTATGTGGAAGTAAAAGCGCACATTGCAGGCCTTAATGGTCCCAGTACTGAGGGTTTCTCAACTCCCAAAGCCATTCCTATTCATCAGGAGAGACCCCATTTGCAAAACATTTATTCAAGGCTTAATTATTAATAAATCTCTGCATGGAGCCACTCCATTGAAAGGCTGCACAATAGCTTGGCCTGGTAATCAATGCCCCATTCATGCACTAATCAGTGGAGACAAATGGATGTAAGAGGTGTGGGGAGCAGGACCACGAACCAGAAGAGAGACTCTGTTTCCCCTTCCCTTTGGGGCTCTTCTCTAATTAGGGCCCTGTTCACATGCTAATCAGTACTGGGATCCCTGAAATTTAGAGAGGGCACTCCCATATTGGATTTGTGCTCTTACATAGGCAGATGCACTAGTTAATGTGGATTTCCTCTAGCCTGAAATATCAGCCCTGCATTAGGCCAGTTGGTGTCCTGAGCTCTATTTTTAAATAGGCTTGGGATTATCCCTGAGCTGCCTTCCACCCACACATGGCTACCATTATGTGTCAGGCCCCGGGGCTGGGCACCCAACATTCATTATTCTATTTAATCATTATTACAAATGTGGGACATAGTTTTATCTTATTATCTTGATGATAGAGATGAGAAAACTGAGGTTCCTGAAGTTCCCCAAATCATAAAGCTAGTAAGCAGAAGGGCAGACCTCCACCTCACTAATAAATTAAACATTTATTTTATGCACACATGTGCCAGATACCAGAAATACAGCTTAATAGGAAGGATGGATAGAAAAATGGTTAACTGGCATACCCCACATGGGGGCTCCATTCCAAAACCTAGGGTCTTTCTACTCCCCTGCACTGAGTTATCTTTTATGGGTAATCCAGGTGAGGAATAGTGGTGTGACTTGAACCAGGATATAATGATGAGAAGCCATCAGATTCTTGTAAGGAAAAATGAATTCCTGTATTATTATAAGTTACTCTAAATAAAGACAATAGGATAAAAGAGACTTACAGTCCTATTTCATTTATTAATGTAGATATAAACAGTATTATATAAAATATTAGCTAATTGAAACTAATAGTGTATTAAAAATAATATATAAGGAACCCCTTGTGTTTAAATAAGAAAGCTAGCAACACTAACAGAAAAATAATCAAAACAGTGTGAACATCTAATTTATGGATGAGGAAACCAAATGTATCTGAGAAGATGCTTAAATTATTAATAAGGCAAATTATAAAATAAGATATTACTTTATATCTAGTAGACTGGTGAAATGAGAAAGCTTGATAATGCCAAGTGTTGGTGGGGATTTTGGAATGGATGCTGTCAGGCACTGCTGTCAAGAGAGCAGATGGTAGACATGTGCCATAGAGCATAACTGGTACTTTTCTCTTAATTGAGTATGAGTAGGTGGATGCACACAGAATGACTCAGCAATTCTACCTCTGCCTATGTAGTCCAAAGAAATTCTGACACAGCTCCCCGAGGGGCAGGTACAAGACTCTTCACTACAGTATTGACTGTGGTGTTGGAGACCACCTGGGTGTTCATGCATCATCTGGAGATTGGATAGGTTAATTTAGAGGGTGCACATTGTAGAGCAGGGGGTAGCAGTCTAGAGACAACAGATTAGCTGTAGTCATAGCAACGAGGATGAACTTTCAAAAAAATTGTAATTAGTGAGAAAGGTAGGAAGCAGGATGAAATATATAACTCAATAACATTTGTGAGGAAGTTCAAATACATGCATATAAAACAACAACATCATTGTGCAAGAACACACATAAACAGAAGGACAAAAATGCACATGGATGTTTTCCATCGTGGGAAGAGGACCAGAGGTATATAGTGAGGGCTGCAGCAGGAAATAGATGGCACACCCAAATTAAGATAATTCAAGATATGCTTGTTTACAAAGGTGTGGGAGGGTGTAGGGAAACCACAAGAGGTAATACAGAAACACAGAGTTAGTGGGTCAACCCAGAGTCAACATGTTACTTCAACCCAGCCTGGAGGGGCCAGCAGAGGGAGCAGCAACTGAGACTTGGAGGAGAGAGACTTGTGAAGGGAGGCTTGCCAGGAGAGCACCAGTGGACTTCAGCATCTGAGGGACCCAGACCCAGAGGGAGGTAGGCAGGGATGCATTACCAGGACCTCATGCCCCTCCCTCCCTGGTGCTCCAGTTGGAGCTCCCCATTGGCCTGTTCAAGAAAAAGCCAAATGGCACTGGAGGCTCCAAGGAGAAATGGAACTATTAACAAAACAAACAAATAAACATAAACTCGGCAGGGCTTGCAAGAAAAAAAACCAAGCAAGTAAAGACAATTTGCTACCCAGGAGGAATCTGGGACTGGTTGTAAGGGAAATGAGAAAATTTTTTCACACATTCTTTTTTTTTTTTTTTTTTTTGGATTCAAGAATAATCATTTTATTTCATTCAGTGTCATCTATGTAAGAAAAAATGATAAAAATGCTAGCACACATTTTTTCCCACATATTCTTGATATCCTACCTTGTGTGTGTTCAATACAAATAGATTTAGTTTGTATGTTCACATTTATGATACTTACTATAAAGTTGGGAAGTTAGCACACAAATTAAAGCATGAGTGGTCCCAATAATAGCAAAATTTTGGAAACATAACCTTCGAACATGCAAGTTTTTATTAGACCTTTTGAGAAACAGATAACTGTATAGAATTTCTGAATCAAATTTTGATGGAATCGTTGCAGACCTGAAGCACCCCCATGGGACCCGAGTGTTTTAGGACCACAGTTTAAAAATTACTGTCTTGAACAAATTCATAGAAGTCTGTGATTATCTAACCCAGGTCATCAATCTCCATAATGTGTCCTCTCTTCCACTTCCTGCCTTTGATTAATCCAAATTTTTCCTAGTTTCTTTTATTATAGAGTATTAATGTTTAAAATATCATGGTCTATAAGGATACAATTAAGTGACCTCTGGAAAATTCCATTCCTTCTTCCATTTGAAAATGAATCTTCCAAGAATGACTTGACCACAGTGTGAGCAGATGATATGCCTCCCCTCCCCCTGCTTTGTATCATAGTTGGAAGTTAGCCGTGTCTCTTATATGCAGCACAGAAATTTGGTAGGTGAACCACAGTGAAATCTAGGCTTTAAGGTAAGGAGTGACTTTCTATGGGGCCTGAGGCAGTGGTGAGCAGCCCTGAGATAAAATGGGTGTTCCCACAGAAACTGGAGGGAGGGGCTCAGTGCTCAGTAAAATCAATAACTTAAAAAGCCTAGCTTTGTTCAAGGCTAGAATTTGGTAGCAGATCAATAAATGTTTCACACAAACAAATACATTGACTGAATGTTCCATGGAGAGGAAAAGACTGTCCTTAGGAGTGGAAGCCATAGCACACAGTCCTCAGGAGGAGGGATGAGGCTTTGTAAAGAGGCATCAGGTAGACCAGAAGCCAAGGGCTGGGTTCTTTGGAGGCAAATATGAATAGGCTTTAAATACAGAGGTGCTGTGGACAGGAGAGCAGCTGCATGGAAATGCTAGGACTTCTGAGGCCACAAGTACAAGCCTGGGGCCCCAATAAGAATGGAAAGCAGGCTTGGGAGAGATCTACTCCCCACCAAATTGAGTGAGCACCACCACCTCTGCTGGCTATTGGAATAGCAGAGAAATCTGGGCTTAGGAAAGATTTTCCTTGCCCACAATTCTATCCAGCTCACTTGATTGATCCATGGTTTCCATGACATTCTTTTGTTTTTTCTCTCTTTAAAAATTTTTTTTAATTCATTTATTTTGAGAGAGAGTGTGTGAGTAGGGGAGGGGCAGAGAGAGAGGGAGAGAGAGAATCCCAAGCAGGCTCTGTGCTGTCAGTACAGAGTCTGTGTGAGGCTTGATCTCACACCATGAGATCATGACCTGAGCCAAAATCAAGAGTTGGACACTCAGCATCAAGGTATCCTGTAATTTTTTCTTTATAAATCTTAAAGTTTGCATGTCTTTCCACAGCAAGATGGGTATTGATGGGGAGATAGAAACTCTCAGGGGTTCTGCAGGTATGATGATGGAGGGCCCAATAGCACAGAACCCAGAAAGATCTGGGAATCTGGGGACATGACTGTGGAGGCTGGTAGGTTCCCAAGGTAAAGTAGGGCTCTGAGGGGGGACATCCAAGTCCAGCCCAGCTGGTCCTTCTGGGGCTTTGCTCACTCACCAATCACGAGTTACTTAAACTGACAGTTAAGTGTACATATTGCATTTAATTGAGCTCTGCCTGTGAAATATACTAGTGTGTCAGTGGTCTTCACCTTGTCACAGAAGTGGGATATCTGGAAGTGACAGCATACCTTGGGAGAATCATGGAGTATTCAATTATTCAGGGTACATCTCCTATGGGGAAAGACCGTGTCTGTATTGTGCTGTTAATCTTAGCACAATGACTGGCATGCTAAATAGATATCTAAATAATGCTAATATTTAGTACATGCTAAATAAATATCTGTGGAAGGAAGGAAGGAAGGGCAGAAGGTAAGGAAAGGTGATAACTTTATCAGAAGAAATATTCTCTGGATGTTATTTTCTGATCATATTTTAGAGATTTTCCTTTCTTAGTCTGCTCTTACGTTTAATCATTTTATGAATACTTACTAGCAAAAGAAGTAAGTGTAGGGAGACAAGTTTTAAGAAAAACTTTGAAGGAAAAATTTAAACCAGAGAAAATTCCAAGTTCCCCTGCAAATTAGAAGGTTAACTTTTATCACTTCAGTTTTAGCTGTGCTTCATTTTGTTTTAGGTCAAACCTGAGTGTTCTGTAGGCAAAGTTGGAGAACTGTTCTTGGTGGATAACCTGACAACTGACTGAAACCACTGCTCAAGTTAAGCCTACTAATATTCCTAATATTACACTGCATGTTAACTAATTGGAATTTAAATAAAAATTTAAGAATCTGCAAACGTTCATTTGGCACCTATGTTGTATAAGGGAGTGTTGGGAGGAGGTCATCAGGAGGACCTGACCACTGGTTGACCCATGACATGGACCCAGGCAATTGGAGGCTCCCCAAGCCCTCTCTTGTTTTGGAATGTCTGCCTTGCCTGCTTTTCCCACAGTGGGAGCCATTTTCAAGGATGTAGCCTTGAGACCATCTGGATGGTATGCGAGACTGAAACCAATCAAGGCTCTTATATGGACTTTTAAGATTCTGGTGGGTGGGTGTGGAGAACTTGTCTTGTGGCTCCCCAAGACCAGCCTTGTATGTAAGTTCCCTTGTTTATTGAAATTGCCACCTGGCAGTTTGGAGTGAGCTTCCTCTTTGCTCTCTCCTTGCCCTGCGTGTAGGGAGGCCAGTTTAAAAACCAACAGGAGTTGCACTGTTAGAGGTGTGGGGTTAATACTTTCTTTCCAGTAGTTAAGTTTGGCACTGGAAAGCAGCCTAGGATTTTTCCTGAGTAACACAGCATCTGTCCATCTTTCCACTTTTCCTTCCTTCCATCCATTTATCCATCCATCCACTTATTTAGTCATTCAACAAAAACTTAGTTTGTTACAAGCATCAAGCTAAGCTCCCAGGATACAAATAATAATTAACCTGAAAGAAGTAGGTAAAAGCTTTAGGTGATCCCAGAACAGGTGTTGTAACCTTAACAGCACACTGGTCTCACCTAGAGGAGCTTTGAAAGTGCTGATGTCCAGATCCCACTCTCAGAGGCTCTGATTTAGTTGCTTTGGGGTGAAGCCTGGGCATCAGGTTTTTTGAATGACCTCCATTTGAGTCTAACATGCAGCCAAGGTCAAGAATCGCTGCTTTAGGAGGATGAGTTTGAGTTTGCTGTACAGATTAGGGGAGAGAAGATAGTCCAGGAATGAACATATATAGAGGCACCAAACATACAATAGAGCCAGTTGCCTTCAAGGAATAACAAAGATTAGACATAGCTAGAGAATAAAGGATTAGCTGATTAGCTGGTGTCCCAGGAGAGATGGGCTGAGATGCTGTAACAGATGAGAACAAGGTGCAGCAGGAGAGAGAGTGCTGGGTGCTTAATCCTCCAGGCTCGGAGGGTTTGGAAGGACTGCTTAGAGAAGGTTGGAGTTAAGTCCTTCCTTGAAGGACAGCTAGGATTTGACAGGTGGAGAAGGAGTGAAGTTTCTTCAGGTAGAAGGGACTGAATACATGGGATAAAACTGTGAAATGTCTAGTAGAACTGGAGCCTGTAGTTCCCAGGTTGGTAGTGATGGAATGACACAGTTAAAGACAGAAAAAAGATTAAGGTCAGATCTCAGGCTGGGGGTTTTGGATTTTACCCTTAAGGCAGTAGAGAGCCATGGAAGGTTACTCTTTGAGGAGGGGAATGTCAAGATGAAGTCTGAGATATGGAACTCTGCAGGCAGCAGGGGAGGAGGGCTGGCAGGTGGGAGAGCCTGAAATGAGGCTAATGGATAATTTCTAGGCAGTAGACTTTGCACGCCTCTAGCACGGTTAATGGGTGCATTATTTTAGTCTAAATGAGTAAGAGACATTTTCTTACCCTTTAAAACTCAGAAGCTGATTTAAGTGAAGAGTCACTGCAAAGATCAATTTTGAAATTGTTGGTAGTGGAAAGCAGCTTGTGAGGGTGGAGATGAGGGCGACTGGGTAGAAACAGAATGGGGTTTTTATGAAAAATCCTGCTGCCTAAAGCTACAAAGCAATTAGCAGAGCATGAGTGGTGTAGCTTCCATGTTACCTGTGCCAGGAAGTCAGGGGCTCTGGAACTCATCTGGGCCTACCCCTCAGGCCTTGTCAGGAGCCCCAAACAGCTACCTGATCCCCCTACACACCTCAGAGCAGAAAACAAAAAGCAGGCAACTCCTATCTTCTGCTTTACAGACTGAAAATTTTAAAGAAAGAACAGACGGGAAAGGGCTCAGCCCTATCTCTTGGTCTGTGGGCACTGAGGCCCTGTACCTGCAGATTAGGCCCTGCTCTTTCCTGAGCCCTTATGAGCAGGACAGCGGCCCTTTGGAAATGTACACCCACAGTGGTGGGGACAGCGTCTGGAATTTAAGTGCACGGCTGACATTTAACCAGAAGGCACTGCTACAGATATGCTAGTTGCTAAAATACTGAAATGCTTCCTTGGGAATTGGAAACTTTCTGCCACTGCCTAAATGGCTTTGCATTGCCTGGCTGTCCCACCCCCTTCCCTGGGATTCCTTTGGACACCGAGACCTCTTCACAGTCCATCAACTAAAGGGTTAGTGTTCCTGGCACAGCAGGGTCTCTAGACTCCTAGTTTGGCAAGTTACCTCACTGGTTGACAGATGTTTTGAGCATCACTCTGTGTGTGAGTCTAGGCATCGCTTCTGATAGCCTTGTTTTTGCCCCTGGTCCCCAGTGGATAGGAACTATCTTTGAAACCTGGGCCTGATCCATGTGCAACCCCCCCGCCCCCCCCACCGACTGATGGATTACAGTTTGTTTCCCAGCTTCCCCCTCTCCCAACCCTGATGAAGGATTTTGGTTCAAAGATCCCTCTGTCTCTTTCCTCTCTTGCTCACCTCACCTGTCAGACTCAAATTCTGCACCTGCGCATCTTGTTGGCTGTGGCAGATATGGCTGAGCATTGACCTAGCACCTATTCTTCCTTTCCTACTTATTAGCAGGGCCCTGCTTTTGTTCATGACAGTTATATACCCAGCTAAACTACTTGCCTTCCCAGAGTCCCTGCAGGAGAGGTGATCAAGAGTTTATGTAGCAAACACTTATGTTGCACTTACGATGGACCAGGCATGGTTATAAGCACTTTGCAATGTAGGTCCCATAATATTTATATAAGGTAGGTACTATTATTTAGGCACTATTATTCCTATTTTGCTCATGAGGAAGCTGAGATACAGAGAAGTTAAGTAAATAACCCAAGAACACAGCTATTAAATGGTGGAGCCTGGATTCAAACCCAGTTAGTTTATACAGTCAGTGCTCATAACTGTTATGGTTGGCTGGTTCTAGCCAATATAAATTGGATTTCACAGAAAGTTTGTGCTTTTCTGACATAGCTGTCAACTTCCTCCTTCTTCTTTGTTTCTTTTGGCCAGTAATGCTGATGGGAGATGTGAGGTGGAGCCATCATCTCACAGTCATGAGGTGACAAGCATGAGGAATAAAAGCTACACTTTACAAATGACGGAGCCTGGGACAGCAATGATACCATGGGCTGCTTTAGCACTGTTGGACAGCCTCCCCTGGGCTCCTGCTTGTGGTGTAAAATAACCTTTTGGTTAAGCCACTGTGGTGGGGTTCCTTTAGCTGAATGAGCAACCTTAACCCTCAGTCTCTGGCAAGGAGGATTGTATAGGGGCTCACGCATAACAGAAGATTTTTCAGGACACACCTTGCTTCTAGTGTCAGGAAGTGACCCTTAAGAGATACAGTTGCAACACTGCTTGTCTATGCAGTGAGCTGAGAGGCTTGGAGCTTCACCTCAGCCTTTCCCAAGCTCTCTCCACACTGGCTGCCAGTGAGGGTAATGGTGATGCTTGATTAAACCTCTTTGACATGCCAGGAAGATTCTGGCTCTACTCTCTATGCATCCCTGGCTCTGAGGAGAAGAGGAGCATTGTGTGGTATGGAGAGACTCATTTAAGCAAGATCTAGATGACCAGAGAAGATTCAGGAAGATCAACCTAGAAGAGTTTGGCCAGGAAAATAGCATGGCTTCAAACTTTGTCTCTCAATTACCTAGCATGATGCCCAGTATAGTGTCTGCTCAGTATGTCTTATTCATTCATTAGTTTCCATTCCATGGTGGAGGAGGGAGCAGAGCATTCATACATGGGCTTACTAAACAAAACAATAGTGCTACAAACAAAAACATAAAACTCCTCCCACACCTGATTCTACATCTCTCTCTGTTGCCAAATTTTTGTTTATCTCTTCAGAAATGACCCATGAATGTGTGTTTAATCAGCTAGACTAGAAGAGACCACACTAGCTAATAACCAACATAATAGTGGCTCAAAATTAAAAACACACAAGGTTTATTTCCCAGTCATGCCACATATCCATGATGGGTTGGTAGGAGGCTCTGATCCCAAAAGTCACCACACCAGGGGGAAAGAGAGAACTAGAGGGTTTTGCATCAGCAATTAAATGCTCTAGCCTGCAAATGACATACATGAGTTTTGTTCAAAACTCATTGGCCAGACTGAGTCATGCAGCCCCTCCCAAGTGCAACAGAGCCAAGATTCCCAGCCAGCCGTGTGCTCATTAAAGGGAGAACCAGGGGCGTCTGGTGAACAGCAAGATGGAGTACCACATGCACTGATTTGCACTTAGTTTTTGAGTCATCTTATATTTTGGAAATATGTACAGTGTTTAGAACAGTGTCTGTCTTACAACCAAATGTTTTCTATTATTATTTTGACTTGTGTTATTTCATATATAATAACATATATTGTAGTATTTTTACTGATAGAAGCTTCTCATTTCACAGCTGTCCCTTGAATGAGAGAACAGAAGTTAAGCTCTGTTCATTGTGTCTCTGGTGCAGTGGGGAATAAAGAGGAAGGGAAGGTACAGCTTAGGAACTCAGTAGCTACAGTGGACAGACAGCACTACAGAGGAAGTCTGGGTCAGTTCAGGGCAGAAAGATGTGGGTATTGGACTTCCTGGCAAAGTTCCTGCACTGTGCTGGGCCTCAGGACCTGACGCCAGCTCTGCATTTGATGGCCTTCTGGGTCCACATAATGAGGTACACTACTGGGCTGACTTGTGCTGTTTGCCTGGGAAAGGACAGAAGTTGGCATGCCACCAAAACCCTGGCTGCCTCTTGGATCAAGTTCCTCCATCCGTGTAGGACAACCACACAGAGCCCTTTAAAGGCACTTGTGATGATTTAATTAAATCTGACAGATTAAAAAAACCCACTAACTGGAGACCTCACCCTTATTTCCCATCTATTTTTTTCCTGTTTCTGAAGATTAACAGCAAGCTTAACTCCTTCCTTCACCCCAGAACTGTATTCATAATGAGTATCCCAAGGGAACATCCCTTTCTCTCTCTTTGAATGAAGCTACTTCATCTGCTTTGCTGAAAGAAGGGTGGTATATGCAAGCAGCACCCTGCCATCATCTGGTAGAGAGCTTAGAATATCTCCCAACATCAGCATGAACCTCCGGAGCTAAGGGGCATCAGGTTGGCATTCAAAGGCAAAGACACTTCCATTGCAGCCCAGAATGTCCTTGTCATCAGAATATGACTAACTCTGGGGGGATTCACAAAGCTTCTTGAATAGAGATGCCTGAAGCTACCAGGTGGCATTGGCTGCCATTGATGCCATTGATGGTAGCAATGGCTTTGGGACAAAATTGCCTAATAGGTAGTGGGCCACATATGGAAAAAATGACATAAAAACCATACTATGTCTCTATTGGATTTAGCCTGCTTTCCACCTCCCACCAGAGACAAGATGGTTAATAAAAGGCTCATCTGAATCAGGAAAGGGGTGAGCAGGAAATTAATAACTTAATATAGAATCGAGTAACTTAATTTAGAACTATTTCTCCTGATCCCAGGTTAATTCTGAATGATCAGCCTCACACTACCTATGACATCACTGAGGTCTAGTTTTCTCAGGGGAGTTCAGCACCATCCTGTGGCTCATAAGCAGCAGACTCTGGGCCTGAACCAGGGCCTTCTGACTACTTGTCCAGCGTTTTCACTGCTCTCCTGTATGGTCTCTCTGTCCCTGCTTCCCCAAGACCTCCTCCACACCTGGAGTATTTGTATGCTGCCCCATATCTCAGCTGTGTTGTGGTGGGGGGCCTCTCTGCCCTGTAGGAGCTCTTTTGATTCAGATTCAGTCCTCCATCCCTCATCACTTCTCAGTCCAGGACCCATTGTCACAAGACCATGTTCTCTAAATCCAAAGGGAAAATCAAGATTTTATGTTTGCTTGTTTTTGAGAGAGAAAAAGAGAGGGGGGGGGAGGGGCAGAGAGAAAGGGAGACACAGAATCCGAAGCAGGCTCCAGGCTCCTAGCTGTCAGCACAGAGCCTGACTCGGAGCTTGAACTCACAAGCCGTGAGATCATGACCTGAGCCCAAGTTGGATGCTTAACCTTAGCCTGAGTCACCCACATGCACCCCACCCCCTCACCAGACAATCAAGATCTTAAAGCCCTGCTAGTAGTGATTATCATGGAGCAGTGAGAAGGGCACTGTGCCTCTTTGTGTTTGTGTGTGTGTGGGGTTGGGGGTGGTATTAGAATTCCCAGGGCATAGGGTAGAGCCATATAGATTGTAGTCAAAACACTTCTTGTTTTGTCCTTTTTTCCCCCCTCATGATATCCTATTTACTTTGAAATTCCAAATAACTCTAAAGAATGCCATGAGATTTGTAGCTTTGTCAAAAGAGGGCTTACATCTGGAAATAGTGAAAATGTGGATGTAATGATCATTGGGTTTACATGGCTCTTGTTGGTGTCTGTATTTTGAAGAAGAACTCTTGGAGATAGGGAGTCAAACCCCTCAAAATAAACCTCTAAAATTGAATTTGGGGCTCTACTGCAGACAGTATTTTTGTTAGAATGGCTCTTCTCCCCTTTCACCTACATCATTGGGTGGGCACCAAGGTCTTTGGATAGAGGTATGCTAAATACAGCTTTCTCACCAACAGTCTGCAAAGCCTTTATAAGGAGAGCCCGTTCTGCAAATTGGCATGCCTTTCATATTTATCTTCACTCTTTTTAAAAATTAAATATTTATTTATTTATTTATTTATTTATTTATTTATTTATTTTGAGGGAGAGACAGAGAGTGAGCTTGCATGGGGGAGGAGCAGAGAGCGAGGGAGAGAGAATCCCAAGCAGGCTCCACACAGTGTGGAGCCCATTGTGGGGCTCAATCTCACAAACCATCAGTTCATGACCTGAGCCAAAATCAAGATTCAAAAGCTTAACTGACTGAGTCACCCAAGTGCCCCCTTTATCTATCTTCATTCTTAATAGGGATTTTCGGAGCCACAAGATCTCAATAGCGGTAGAAAGCTGAAAAAAGAAACAGTGAAAATCAATAAAGACTCAGAAAACATTTTGAAGTAAACATATATGTGTCAAGATAATGAGAAATATGTGCTTCCATCCATGCCTGTTTCCAGAGGACCCTCTCTCCATTCCTGCTTCTGGACAGAAGACCTCTATTCCACCAAGGAAGAGACACTTCAGAAGCTGGAAAACAAAGAACACCAAATTCCTGCTTTTAAATGAAGCAAACGAATGGAAAACTGCTCTTCATGGCTAAGGGAAGAAGATTTGGTAGGATAGCTACCAAAGGTAGTGTCTTCCCCACCTGAAAAAGAGTTTAAAATATCTTTGGTTTACAGAAGAAAGAGTTGGAAATGAAATGAGAGAGAAAGTGACAGGTGATACCATCTGGAAAGGGGCTGTGTTTGTGAGTTAAATTGTGTCTCCCAGAAAGATATGTTGAAGTTCCTAACCCTCCTGTACTTGTGAATATGACCTTATTTGGAAATAAGGCCTTTACAGATGAAATCAAATTAAGATGAAGTCATAGTAGATTCAGTGACTGGTGTTCCTATAAGAAGAGGAGATTTAGACACAAAGACTGACAGACACAGGGGAGAAGATCCCATGTAGGCAAAGGCAGAGATTGGAGTAACTCATCTGCTAGTCCAATAACACCAACGATTCCTGGAAAATACCAGAAGCTAGAAGAGACAACGAAGGACCCTTCTCTAACATCTTCAGAAAGAGCATGGCCCTGCTGCTATCTTGCTGATACCTTGATTTCAGACATCTGGGGCCTCCATAACTGAGTATGTTTATGCTGTGAGCCACCCAGTTTATAGTAATTTGTTACAACAGCTACAGGAAACTATTATAGGGGGTACTCTGAAACTACATGATTCCCAGAGGAATTTAGGGATCCAGAAGTGAAGAGAAGCCAATGAGGCAGCATCCTTGTACCACTATAGAATGAGAGCAGTAAAGACACGGGGGCTATCAAGGTCAGGAAGAGCCCGAAAATTCTCAGTGGGACGGAAGAAGGAATACGAATTTTCCTTTGTCCTTGAAAAGGGCATTAGCCAAGAGAACAGGTGCTGGCAGGTTCATGGTCATGATGGAGTTTACATCAGCTGACATTGGCTAGTACCCTCTAGCCAGGGATCAGAGAGGAATACAGACACATCAGCAGATTCCTATATGGGCAGACACCACGCATAAGGATTTGAGGGCACTCATACATGACATCCCTGTTTGTCACCTAAGTTCAGAAATAGTTGACACACATGTAAGTCATGCAGTTATAAATCCAAGTATCATCTTTATAAGTGAGAAAGGCAAGGTAAGAGGCTGTTGCTTGTTGGAGTGGAATACCAGTGTTCACGGACTAGTTCATTCACAGAAGGCACATGCTACCCCAGCCCTTCCCTGGGAGGGGCAGAGTGAAATGGATGCTCTCTGCATATGAATCCCCAAAAGAGGGAGCCATGGAGAAGGGCAGGCCTAGCTCCTTCTCTTAGATACCTCATGGAGGAGAAAGGAAATGATCCTGGAGTATTACCTACAAACATCTCCCCACCTAGAAATGAGGACAGGGAAGCATGAAGTCTTTCCTTTTATCCAGGACCAATGCTGTGATGCTGCAGGAGGCCTCTGCACTATGATGTCACTCCTGGGAAAAGAAAGAGGGTGAGGAAAACTTGAACTGTTTGAGTTTAAACCTAGAATGCTAAGGTTACCCGGAATTGACCAAGATGATATTTTCTGCCTTCAAACAGAACAAGGCTTCAAATAGAATTTAAGTTGAGTTGTAGCAAAATAAGGCCATGTTGCTTGCAAACCCAAGTTTTATGAACTGGATTCATACCCACTGCCCAAGCAAATAGACAGCTATGCTGGGGATATGGGGAAGACAGATCAATCACAAACCATGACCTTCTAGGCTTGGTAAACATGGGGCTTCAGGCATTCTGTGCTTTCCAGAATTCTCGGTGCGCAGGGATTTCCTTTCCCTGAGTGCTACAGTGGAAATCCTGCATGAATGGTGTCTGTCCTCCTGTTCTTAGGCATCCTAGAGGAAGTTTTCAGGTTGTCATACCACTCTGCTAAATCATGCCAGTAGCAGCTGGAGGAGCAGGAATCCCCAATTGCACCACCTTTACCTTATACAGAAAGCCAAAGGGTATGTCTAGGAGTTGGCACCTGCCTAAGGCTATAGGGTTGGCTAGGGGCCAGGTTGGAGTTTGGACTCAGGTCTGCACACTCAGGAGCCCCAAGATGCCTTGGTAGGCTGTCAGCTTCCTGAGAGAACTGTTGTTTTGTAGTTCTCCTTTCAAAATTTCCGTGGGGTGCCTGGGTGATTCAATCAGTTGAGCTTCTGACTCTTGATTTAGGCTCAGGTCATGATCCAAGAATTGTGGGATTTAGCCCTGTGTTGGGCTCTATGCTGAGCATAGGGCCTGATTGGAATTCTCTCTCTCTCTCTCTCTCTCTCTCTCTCTCTCTCTCCCTCTCCTTCTCCCTCTTCCCCTCACCCCACTTGTATGTGCTCTTCTGTCTCTCTCTCTCTCTAAAACAAAACAAAACAAAACAAAACAACAACAAAAAAATGTCCCCATACACACCTTCCCATGGCAATTCCAGCTAGGTGGAGGCAACCTAGTTGGAAATAGCACTGATGCACCCATGGGTATCTTTTCCAGTAAAAGGTGACAAGCAGAATCTTTCAGTAGGGCTTTGGCATAAAGCCATAGAGATTTGTGTCCATTCTATTTCTACTGAGTTCCATTGTGAACTTTGATTCTTCCATTATGTAGTCTTTCTTTTTGGTGCTAAGCAGTTCATTCCTGCTTCACATGGACACATAGACTGTTAGGACATGTCTGATATGGGTATTGCCATGTGGCACCCACGAGCTGGTGCCATTTTGCACATTCATCTATGCCCATCCTCCAATCCTCTACCTTGTGGGTGTAATGTTGTTGTTGACTCAGAAAGGGAAACACTCTTTTTAGGTTCCCACACCAGCTGGTGGATATGGTGTAAGAATAAGGCAAGGGTCCACTTCATTTACACAAATGACAACTTTTTCATCTGGGAAGGACACAAAAGAGTCCATTAATAATAGAGTATGTCATCTTTCTTGACCTTTAGAATAAACTCTGGCTTTCATATGGCATTTATTTATCTTTTATCAGGAGACTTGGTTAAATATGAAATTTGTTTATGCTTCCAATATTTTGTTTTCTACAAGAGAACAAACCTATACCTTTACTTATTTACTTTTCAGTAATTTCAAATCCTGAGGTGTACAGTATCACACAGATTCTGTGGTCAATGGCTTTAGTGGAAAGGTTGCTTTGGAATTTGGTGGAAACCATGCCACTGTTTCCATGAGTACAAGTTACTTTTCCCCAGATTACTCTAGTGTTGTTCGGTTTGCCACCAGAAGTGTTGGTCTTTGCTTTGTACACACAAGCACATATCTTGCCTAGATAGAATTCAGTTTCATCTTGAGCATAAACACCTTCAATTTTAAGAAGAGTTGCATGCTCCCTTTGGTTCCAGAGACCTCACGTATAGCCCCAAAGAATGGCCTTGAACCACAGCCTTCTAGACATACTTGTCATTTTAGGAGTCCTGTTCCCAGCAGGCCTCTGCAGGTTCCAAGATGGCCTGCTTCTGATACATTTTATCTAGCATTTATGGAGCACTTGCTTTGTGCTAGGTACTTACAGAGGAAGGAGCTGAATGAGTTTTGGTGTCACCTCCAGGAAACTGCAAGAGAAGCCCTCTGCTTGAATGCTTATGATGTGCCTTCTCTGTATATACTGTTCCTTACCTCTGCTTTTGCCAAACAGAAGGTAAGGGCCATGGGAGGTACCAGAGAGGAAAAACAGCACTGACTTTTTCATTCTGGAATTATTAGGAGCCTGAGTAGCTACATCTATCATTGGCCCCCAAAGGGGGAAGGAAAGATTCATGTTACAATCTCTAAGGACATCCTTATTTCCATAGATGGCTTTTCCCAGCCCAAGCTGAGGGATCAGACTCTGAAAACAAGATAAAGGAATCCCCAGTCGATGGATTTGATAGTTAATGCTGAACCCTCGTGCCTGGAAACATTCCTGTTGGCTTTGGTTGATAACATTTATCCAAGGGAATAAGGAGTAACTAACATTTCAAAATTTTCTCTAGATTTTTTATGCAAGGCACTTTTATTATTACCTAGATAAAATCATAATATATATTCAGAATGCCATGGTTTTTATTACTTACCTAGATGCATTTGTGAGCACTTTCCACATTTACTGGTCCTCATAACTCCTTTTTAGAAGTTGATTGTCAGATTAGTAGGTTGTCTCCAATATTTCATGAGAATAAATAAAAGGATTAAAGACAGCTTTGTGCATAAAAATTCTCCTCTGGATTTGTCTTTTATATTTGTACATGTAGTTTTTTTTGTTTTTGTTTTTGTTTTTGTTTTTGTTTTGTTTTGTACCTGTAGATTTTTGATGTAAAGGAGTATTACGTTTTAGGTTGTAATATCTACCAATATATTATGTTTTTAAATGTTTGTTTGTTTGTTTACTTAGAGAGAAAATGTCAGCAGACAAGGGGCAAAGAGAGAGGGAGAGAGAGAATCCAAAGCAGACTCTGTGCCATCAGCACAGAGCCCGATGCGAGGCTTGATCTCACAAACTGTGAGATGATGACCTGAGGTGAAAGCAAGAGTCAGATGCTTAGCCAACTGAGCCATCCAGGCACCCCTCTACCAATCTATTCTTTTATCACCTCTACTTTTGGTGTCCATCAGTACTACTCCAAGGGGGGTAAAGCTACCTAGGTCACAGACAAAAAGATGTAAACTACTTCATTTTAATTTCCCATTGGTTGCTAACACCATCTATAAGTATGTTTTATGTCAGAAGTTCCTGTGTGGTTCTGGAATGTTGTTTCTTATCTTGACTTTCTGATTTTTTTTTTTTGAATTATGCCCTTTTCCATCAGGGAATGAGTTATTGATTTTCACTCAACCTACTTGTGCATGGGGCACCGGTGGAGAGCCCAACCATTTTTGGACCATCACTCTTTTTCATCTTCTTTTTCCATCACTCTTTCTCATCTTCTTCTGCACTTCTCATGGCACCTTCTTGTTGCCTTTGCCAGATTCCTTCAGTTACCTTGCTTGATACATTTGCTCTCCAAGGTACTCTTTCTAGCAGGAGATTTTAAGACGCATGAAGCCAGGCAGCTATTTTGTTCTAACACATGTTCTAACATGTGTTGGGGTATTATTGTAGGGATAATACAGATTCTAGGCCATTTGCTGAGATCTCATTCTCTCACCCCACAAGCAAAAATAGACTTCCCTAGATAAGATAACCACAATAACATATTTCCTATGGGAAACATTTCTTAAAGTTGTATCTCCAAGTGCTAGGGCATGTCCAGTGTGGCCATTGTCCTGCTTATGACTCTCTGGACTACCTTTGGCTGAGGAATAAAATCTAAACTCTTCCCTTTGACATAAAAAGCTCTCCAGCCTGGGCCCCGGCTACTTATCTAGGACCCATCTCATTTTCCTCTTCTCATGTTCTACACCCTGGAAGCTCCAGCATGTGATTTACTTTCACATAAGACCTTCCCTTCCCCACCCATGTGAACCTGTGCCCCTGCTATTCTCTCTGCCTGGGTTACTCTTCCCCTACACCCCTATCCATAGAAATTTTACTCACTTCTGTGATGGCAAATATCATGGTGTACTTGGTCATTTAGATATTTTTTCCTTTACTAGATCATGATACTCACAAGGGTATAGTCCCTGCCTTCCATGACCTATAGCATCAGCACTAGCCTGAGGCTTGCCCCACTGTGGGTGATCAACAAATGTTTGTTGAGTGAATAAAACAATACTAATAAAAAGAAAAGAGGGAGGCTCTGTAGAGAATAAACACATAATTTATATAGTAGAAAAAAGAATGATCTTATAGGAGGTACATATAAGTTTACTATGAGTTATCGAGCATTTTTTGGCATATTTTGCATGTACCACTAGAATCATCATTTGCTATGACACTTACAGTGCCTTGAAATGGAATTAGAAAGACAAGATGGCAGGCAGCTAGCTGATTCTTTCAAATTCTTTTTCCATCATCAGTGCTTAACATGACAGCTTATTTAACCAGGCTCCAGAGAAGGGCTATCATTGGAATTTAAGTAATTCCCATATTTGACTTACTATAACATGTGGTTATCATACCTTGAGAAACTCAATTTGGTAACCAAGACTCTGCAAGAATCTCTCAAATAGCTATGGATATTTGCATAGTGCCTATATACACACAATTTTTGTAATCAAAACAACTCTGGGAGGTTGGAAGATGGTGTGTTTTGTTATCATTTTGTGTCTGTTTTATGAATGAGAAAGCATACTTGGTGGTATTAAGCAATTTGCTGAAAGACATACAGCTAAGAGGGATAAAGTCAAGACCCGAACTTGAATCTCTCTGACTCAGATCTACCTACTATCTAACCATGATTAAGAGATGGTAAAGAGAAATAGGAATCTTCATTGAAATGAATGGCTTCATATTAATTTTAAAATGTGCCAGATTCTTGACAGACAGACATTTGTAATCATGTCTAAGTCCACTTCAGCACTTTTCTTCCTCTTGTAGTGAGCAAAGGATTTTCATGCCATACATCATTGACAGTTGGCTGCAGTTACTTGATTCCACCAAAGCAATGCAAGCCATTAACAAGACCAGAGATTATTTTAAGATGCAGGGAGAAAATTATATCGTTATGAATTTTACATCTTTTGGTTTATGAACAAAAGTTAAATTCTGAAAAAGAAACAAACCAAAAAAATAACAATGGGCATGTAATGGATTGAGTAGTATCCCCTAAAAAAACATGTAGAAGTCTTAACTCCTAGTAACTATGAATGTGATCTTACTTGGAAATATGATCCTTATGGATATAATTAAGTTAAAGATCTCAGGATGAGATCACCCTGAATTTAGGGTGTGTCCTAAATCCAATGACTAGTGTCCTTATAAGAGAAAAAAAAGGTGATTTGAGACACAGAGAGACATAGGGGGGAAAGCCAGAGGCAGAGATTAGAATCAGTGCTGCTACAGACCAAGTCACATCTGAAGCTACCAGAGCTGGAAGAGGCAATAAATGATCCTCTTTTAGAACCTTCATAGAGTGCAGGGCCCTGCCAACATCTTGATTTCAGACTTCTGCTCTTCAGAACTATGAGATAATACATTTCTGTTGTTTTAAGCCACCAAGTTAGTGGTGATTCACTATGGAAGCTCTAGGAAACTAATCCAGATTTTTCTACCAGGAAATAGGGAATTGCTATAGCAAATATCTACCAATATGGAAGTGCTTTAAAAGTGGACAGTGGGGAGAGCCTGGTAGAATTTTGGGAAGCATGGTAGAAAAGACTCGGATTGCATGTTCCTTTGGGTTTGAATCTGAGAGCTGATAAGCACCTTAAGAGTTCCCACCAGTGCTCTCACTGGGTGAAGATGTTTCCTACCCTGGTGAATCTGCCCTGCTCATGGAAGGCCAGCCTACAGCCCTGTGCCTTGTTTTCAGTTCCCTTCTCATCATGAGAACCCCTGTTGAGCCTGTTGAGCTCCCATTCTCCTCCCTGGTTCCTGCCAGGAAGCCAAATGCAACACCTATTATGGCAACACCTGCAGAAGTTGACACGTCAGGCCAGATGTAGAATGGAAATCAGGGTGACTGGGTGGGGGCTCTGCTCCTCAGGTGAAGAATGTCTGGAAAGACTTGGCTCACCCAGCTTGTGCATGGATATGTATCCCCTCTGAGTAGAAGGCAGCTAGAGAGGACCAGACTGCTGGCTTTGGATCCAGACACAAGAGTGAATCCTGACTATATTGCTTAGTGACTCCATGACCATGGGAAAGCCATTGTATCTCCCTGACCATCCTTGTCACCATCTGCAAATGAGGATGATCACGCTCATCTTACACAGTATTGTGAGGATTAAATGAGACACCAAAGGTAATAACATGGTAATGAGCCTAACCCAGTGGCTGCCATCTAATGGGCTCTCAGTGAATAGTTAGCCCCCCTTCTTCTCTTTGAATGGTGACTTGAACTTAGTTCCAGTTGACAGACATTAATTGAGTTCCTACTCTGTGTTGTGCACATGCCATTGTTGGGAACACAAAGATGAATCCAACGAAAAAGTCCTTGTTCTCAAGAAGGTCACAATGTAGGAAAGGAAATAGACATTTAAATATAATTGTTCTAGCCAGAGAAAGGCAAGACTGGTTGTTTTACAGGACAAAGTTTACAGTACACGGCATTACAGTACACACAATACATAACACAGAGTTGCCCAGGAAGTGATAGTTCTCTCTCTGTCTCTGGGGCTGAATAACCAGGAGTTGCCATTAGAGAAAGAAAAGTTTTCTAGGCTTTCTTAGTCTGCTCAGGGTGTTATAATGAAATATAGACTATATGGTGTAAGCAAAGAAAATATTTATTTCTCACAGTTCTGGAGTTCAAGATCAAGGTGCTGACAGATTCTGTTCCTGGTGAGAACCCTCTTCCTAGTTTGCATAAGGCCACCTTCTTGCTGTGTCCTTACATGTGAGAGAGAGGGAGGGAGGGAGGGAGGGAGGGAGAGAGAGAGAGAAGAAGGAAGAGAGAAAAAAGTGGACACTTTGGTGCCTTTTCTTATAAAGGCAGTAATCCCATCGGGGGGTTCCATTCTCATGACTTCATCCAGCCATAGTTACCTTTGAAAGTTTGCACCTCAAAATACCATACATTGGGAAGTAGTGCTTCAACATAGAATTCTGGGGGGGCACAAACAATGGACACAAGTCCATAACACAGATGGACAAAAAGAAAAGGACATTCAGGCACAGACCTGAAGTCCTGAGTTGGTGTATTGAGGGATCTGTAAGTAGTCCTGGATGACTGAAGGGTACACTTTTGTAGAACATGGGAGATGGTGCTAAAAAGGTAACAGACCCAAAATAAAAAGACTCAACACATCATGCTGAGGTGTTCTAAAATTCCATAGGAAGGTCCTGGAGAGCCATTGAAGACTTATAAACAAACATGCTGCATTCAGATGTGCTTTTGAGACATCTGTGGAGAGGAGAATGAATTAGAGCAGAGTGGGGTGGAAGAAGGAATGAATCCTCTGTGGCCATGGCTCAGGAAAGAGCTAGTAAAGGCCTGGACCAACGTAAATGGTCTCTCTCATATGTCCCTAATACAGTATTTTCTCCAATCTACCTTCAATGGACCTGAAGACCTTCCAGTTAGAGTCACTAGAGAATTAGGTTGTAATTGCTTAAGAGGAAAACAACGTTGGTAACAACTTGTTTACTTGGTTAATCCAATACTGCTGCTCAAAGCCACTTGGTACAAATCACTCAACTTCCCCAAGGCTTGGCTCTGCCATCTAGAAAGTGAGGTGATACCTACTATTCAAAGATTAAATTGGATAACATACAAACACACCCAGAAGAAACAGTGGCACCAGTAAATGATCTATACAAGTAACTATGAATACCAGAAAGGCCGAAGGGAAGGAGACAAATGCCTCCATATTGTGTCCAGATCCTCTTGTTCTCCAATCAGGTTGACAACCAGGATAAGAATTGGCTCCAGCTTTGATGTAAAATAATTAATTGATGGAAAAATCTATCCTGGTTGACAAATGCAAGGCCTTTGGAAATTGAGGTCTTTTCTGTTCGTCTGCTAAGACCAAGTGTAAGCCTTGGCAGCTCCTAGTTGGAGTGGGTAATGGTAGATGCTCTCTGAAGCCATTGCTAACAGCATTGGTGAGAGAGATCTTTTGTTTCTTTAATACAAGCTTTATTTGGCTTAAAATAGAAAACAATATACTTTTCCTTGCAATTTGATGATGCAACTTGTTAATGGCAATCTAAAATAGTTTACAGTAATCCTTTCATATAAGTACTTCATCACATTATCCTTTTAGATGTATAAGTAAGGAATGAAGCTAATCATTTATAAAGTTTAACAACGAAGAAAATTGTCTCAAAATAATTTCCTTATGTGTGTTGCTAGGTGTAAAATTCATAATTGCCAAAATACATTAAAAGTATGAACCCAAGTCATCAAAGAACAATAAGAGCAGATTTGTAATTAAAAAAAGGTGCTATAAAAAGTGGTACATAAAAATCCTGCACTTGTACATGCTTTCCAAAAGGCCTCCTAAAGGCTCCAGAGGCTTGGTGTGGATTTGATGGTGGGTGGCTGTGTGAGCCCTCTAAATGAATTAGGGTGACACCAGAGCTGTGGGTGTCAGTTTAATCACTGTTTTTATTATAACAACTCTAATGGAAAATTCAAAGACTAAAATACATCACTTCTAATCCCATAACTCTATGAAATTGATTTTATTTAATAAGTAGCTTTTTTGACCCCTTTCACTTGCATACACACACACACACACACACAGATACACACATATCTGCATATCTATACATGTACATTTTTACTTTTAGTTGACCTACAAACTATGTATATTTTAGTTTTAAAGATTATCAGTAGAAAACAGACCTCTATCCACATTGCATGCACTTCATGACTGTCATTTTATATGCACAAGCCACTCCTTCAACATGGTATAACACACTTTGCTTGGCTCTTTTTTCTCATTGAGGGCTTTGGGTCATTTTCAAATTTCTTTTGGTCCTAAGAAAAACTGTAGTAAATGTATATGTGTATATAGCATTTTAAGGAACTATTGCCTTAGGGCAAATTCTCAAGAGTGAAGCTTTTGGTGAGCAGTAAATGTGTAAAACTGTTGGCTCTAGAGTCAGGCAGATGTAGATTCAAATCTTGGTTCTACTGTTTACTAGGAGTGTCACTTTAGCTGTGCTACTTAAGCTCTGTACTGTTGCCTAACAAACAAGTGCAAAATATCAGTAGACACAGCAGTAAGACACATCTGAAGCCTGGCTAGGGTTCAGCCCATTGAGATGGAGCTCAGGTCAGTGACTCTGTTTCTTACTGCACACACGCACACACACACACATGCACCAAATCCACAGGCATTTCAAAAGTTTTTGGTCACATCACATCTGGTAATATTGCATTGGCCAAAGCTAGACATATGGCCAAAGTGAAGGAAAGGATGAGAAAATATATTCTGCCTCTTTAGTAGGAAGAACTTCAAAGTCACAGGTCAAAGGGAATGGATAGAGAGAGGAGTAAAGAATTATGGAACATTAATATGATCTAAGAGTGGGTGATAATACATACCTTAAGTTATTGTTGTAAGGACAAAATGATATAAAAATTTCAGTGCTCAGTAAATGTTACCTTCAAGAGAGCAGGGTTCATTTCTGCTTTTATTTCTCCATCTTACGACTAAGTTTCCTACATTTCTTTGCATATAATAAGTGTTCAATAAATTTTGTTTTTGCTGCATGACATTGACTATTATTATTTGTCCCAGTGATGAAGAGCCCTAACTGTACCCCTAATCCCTACCATGGATGATCATCACCCCAATCTTTCTGTGTTCCTCTAGCACTTTGGCCAAATCTCTACTGGCATTCGTCACATTCTATCATATTTCATCATTTCTACCTTTACCTTTTCTACTAAATAATGAACTGCAGGAGAGCAGGGACTACAATTTACTTATCTCTGTTGCCCCAATGCCTAGGAGAATACCATACTCATAAGTGTTGGAATGAAGAAATAATTTAGCACTCTCAATAGTTTATGTCTTCCTTTTCTTTCCTCATCTTGTCATGTTTTCCTCTGCCTTATTAAACATATAGAACATACTTATAAAAGCCATTTTAATGTTCTTGTCTCCTACTTCCATCATCTGTGTGATTTCTGGGTCTATTTCTAATGATTGATTTTTCTTGTGGTTACAGATTATATTTTCTTGCTCATTGCTTGTCTGGCAATTTTTGATTAGATGCTGGATATTGTGTATTTTCATGCTGTTGTTTGCTGATTTTTGTTGTTTTCTTTTATGTAGTATTGGATTTTATTCTGGCATGCAGTTAAATTGCTTGGACTATCATTGATCCTTTTGAGGTTTGCTTTTAATTTATTTTAGGGCTTGTCAAAGCATCCTTTACTTGAGGGTTAATTTGATCCCACTACTAAGTTAATATGCTTTTGAGAATTTTACCAATTATTACATAATTCTGGCTGGTAGAAACTAAAACTATACCCAGCCCCTTGTGAGTCCTAGAATTTATTCTATGTACTCTTTTCTGGTAGTTCTTTTCCATATCTCCTCAAGCATGTGTGGACCAGTACTCAACCAAAGACTCAAGACCTTCTTTGTTTCATCCTCGTGTCCCTGCAAATTTTATTTGCCCTGCCCCCACTAAGTACTCAACTCAACTCAAGGAGACTACGTGGCTCTCTCTGGGTTCCAATTCCCTGTGCTGAAGTCTGGAAAATGCCTCCAGGCAGTGAGATAGAGTAATTGTAGGGTTCTCCTCACTTGTTTCTTTCTCTTGGTGGTTACAGTCCTTAGTTACCTATTTTCCAGTGTCTGATAAATGTTCTTTTAGATATATTTGCGTGGTTTCCTAGTAGGCAAGAGGGTAAATCCATTCCTGGTTATTCCATATTGGCTGGAATTGAGTATAACTTCTGTTGTTGCTCTGTGCATGGGTATTTCTACCTTGTAAAATAAGTGTCTTCTCACTGCTTTTAGGTCCTTAAAAGCATTAGTTTTGTATCGTTATTAGTGATACACTATCACCATTAGTTTTGTATCACTCTGAAACTCTAGGCCAAAGTTTCTCAAATTTGACACTATTGATATTTTGGACTGGGAAATTCTTTATTGTGGAGGGTTGTCCTGTGCTCTGTAGAGTGTTCCACAGCATTCATAGCCTCTATGCACTAGATCTCAATAGCACACTCTACACCCCAGATATGACAATCAAAATGTCTCCAAACATTGTCATTGTCTCCTAGTGGCCCAGGAGATATTTGATAACTATTGCTATAGGCTGTCCAGTTGATAGAAAAGCCCTCATTCACACCCTCTATGTAATGGAGAATTTTCTATTCTCTGGATCATGAAGAGACATGCTCTTCCAGCTAAGGGTTTACCTTACTGGGCAGAGGTGTTTCTCGACAACATATTCAGTGATTTTACTATGACTTTAAATGCCTTTTGTTCTGATGACTCTGACAGAGAACACAGAAGAAACATGCTGAACCTGAAGAGTGAGGTTATTATTTGTCCATCAGATTAAACTGGAGAGAAGGTAATTGAAAGGGCTCATTTTCTCAGGAGGGATGTGTTCTCATGGGAGTTTCATAGTGGAAGCATCAATACGTATCAACGAAATGACATTCTCAGTGCTTTTTGTATGTTTGGAACAACAACAACAACAACAACAACAACAACAACAACAACAACCAATTATTGAGTACTGACCCCTGTAATTTGCATCTAAAAAATATGGTGTTAATGCTAAGAAAAACAGATTTATCTCAGTATTTTGGAGGCCAGTCATCTTTTAGAATGAATCAGCCGATCTAACTGTTGCTGTAAACGTGAGGACAGATAGGAATATTGCTACCAGTTAATAAAACTAAAGAAAAATCAAAAGGCTATTGACTATTAAATAGAAATGGATATCTTTCTGCCTCAAGCCTCTTCTATGTCTCTAATCTATTGAATAATTAACTTTTATTTGCATTTGAAAAATTACACAATTATTTTTTTCACTGAAGAAACATTAGACAGTTTAAATGAACAAAAAGTAAGATATCTTAAAACAACCACTACAGATAACTGTCTTATCACCATAGTGTACATCCTTACAGAGAGCTTTTTATCTGTCTTCATCTCTAGACCTGTGTCTGTATTCACTATCTTCTCTTAAAATAAATTGAGATGCTGACTATATATAAGGTCTTGTAATCTGTTTTTTACACATGACTATATCATAAACATCTTTCAACATTATAAACATAGAGCTATATAATTTTTTTAAATGGTACATAGTATTCCATTGAATGAATGCAACATATGTCAATCAATTTCCTATTACTAGACCCTTATGCATGTTATGAATTTTATCTCTATAAGCCAGACAATGATGGACATTTATTTGTATACATTCCCACGTACTTTTCTAACTATTTCCTTGGGACACTGAAGTCTGGCCTCTCTGTTTATTCTCAGACTAAAGTATGTTTATAAGGTACACTTCTTTTAAAATACATTTTGAGTTAGTGTCATGGTGAGACTCTGACTTAGTGAGAATCAGAAAGGAAGTTTGTGAAAGTGGGCCAAGGGTCGGGAAGTGATGAGGGGATACTCCCTTAGCTCAGAGTGTCAATGATAATGGATATTTTCTTTAATAATTCTTTGCTCCAAATGGAGTCTTCAGTTTTGTTCTCGGTTTGTTAGTGATACAAGTAAAACAAGAATTTTTTAAGAGACAGAAAAGCAGCTAACAGTCTCCCATTATATTGGTCTTCAATTGTTACATAATAAATTGCAACAAACTTAGCTTAAAACAACATAAACATTATGTCATAGTTTCTGTGGGTCAAGAATCTGGGTACAGCTTACCTGGAATCTCTGGCTCAGTGTCTCAGGAGGCCACTATTAAGGTGTTGACTGTGCTAATTCATTCTCATTTGGAGTTTGGGATCTTTTTCAAGTTCATTCAGGTTGTTGGTTGAAGTCAGTTCCTTGTAGTTATAGTATTAAAGTCCCCATTTTCTGGCTAACTGTCAGCTAGGGACTTGTCTCAGCTCCTAGAGGCCACTCACAGTTCCTTGCCACATGGTCCCCACAGGCAATTCATAGCATGGATTTCTTCTTTCTCCCAAGCTAGCAGGACTTCTCTAACTCCCTTTATCTCCAACCTTCAGATTCCTTTTAAGAGCTCACCTGAACAGATCAGGTTAGGTCCACCCAGAATAATCTTCCTTTTGATTAATTCAACTGATTAAGGGTCTTTATTATATCTGAAAAAACTCCCTCTTGCATATAATACAACATAACCATAGGAGTGATACCCCATTACGTTTACAGGTCCTGCCTCATGGACAGGAGATTATGCAGGGCATGTACTCCAGGAGGTGGGAATCTTGGGGGTTTTCTTAGAATTCTGTCTACCATGTCCATAGTACTAATCTCCTAAGAAAACTCTTTTTTTTTTAATTTTTTTAATGTTTATTTTATTATTTTTGAGACAGAGAGAGACAGAGCATGAACGGGGGAGGGGCAGAGAGAGAGGGAGACACAGAATCGGAAGCAGGCTCCAGGCTCCGTGCCATCAGCCCAGAGCCCAACGCGGGGCTCGAACTCACGGACCGCGAGATCGTGACCTGAGCCGAAGTCGGACGCTTAACTGACTGAGCCACCCAGGCGCCCCAGAAAACTCTTGATATGTTGTTCTGCTCTAGATTACTGTCACTCCTATGTTTAATACATCTTTAAAAAATTATAATCATAGTGTTCAGTCACCATCAGGTCTTTTTTTTCTCTTCACAATGTGCCAATGTGTCAGTGTAAAATTTTAATGAATCATTTGAACATGTTGGCTGATATCTGTTATAGACTGAATGTTGGCGCCCCGCCCCTCTGCCTAAAATTCATATGTTGAAGTCCTACCCCCCAATGTGATGGTGTTTGGAGATGGGTCCTTTGGGAAGTAATTAGTTTGAGATAAACTTATGAAGGTGGAGTCCCCATGATGGGATTAGTGCCCTTAGAAGAAGAAGAAGAGAGACCAGAGCTCACTCTCTCTCTCTCTCTCTATCATGTGAAGACACAGCAGGAAGGTGGCCATTTGCAAACTAAGAAGAGGGTCCTCATCAGGAATGGAATCTGACAGCACCTTGATCTTGGACTTTCCACATGTGGAACTCTGAGAATAAATACTTGTTGTTTAAGCCACCAAGTCTGTGGTATTTTTCTAGAGCAGCCCAAGCTAAGACAACATCACAAATAACATTTTTCTCCCATGATATTTTCTAATTTACTTATTGGCATTGCTTTGATTTCAAGAATTTTTCACTTGATTCCCTTGTCATCCATTCCTCATAATGGATGTCATGGAACATATGGGTAGTGGATTTCTATTATTTTTTCTATTTTTTTATAAAGGAGAGCTGAAGCTCTAGAACAGATGAAAAATGGCTTCTCTAAGACAGACTTTCTTTCACCAGTGAAATATTTATGATGACACGTTGCCTAGCAATGGTCACCAGCTCAGCCTGCATAGGAAAGAGAGACACTCAAGGGGGTGTTTCCCCAGGAGATGCAACAAAGAGAAAAACCAGCCTAAGGAACACAGCTTCTACTTCTTTGATGAAATCCCTACTAGTTTCAGGCAAAGAAAATGTTTATAGATGAAATGAATGTGTTGGCTGGAATAATTTAACACTTATGTTTGAATAGAGACAAAAGCTGGTAGATAGTCAAGGAGCACTTATCTGTCATGTAGCAAAACGTTTTATTTTCTGTCACTGCCCACTGACATGTCTCCTGACAACATTGTTGTTGTCCCTGTCATCTTGCCCAGTTCTGGCTGTCAAACTGCTGGGCTCATTAAGGTAAACCATGCCTCCTTCTATGAGGTCCCTGAATTCAGGACCAATTCCTTTCAGAGGTGTTGACTTCCTAGGGTAGAGCATTTCACAAAGAAGGGTACTAAGATAGAGTCTTGTTTAAAATGTATTGTGTTAGAATATGATTCTTTTAAGGGAGGGGGTGTTCCAAGACTAGAGACTTCCTCAGAAGTCATCTTTCTCTTTCTAGGTGTCACCATCAAACCACAGAATGCCAGAACTGGAAGGAACTGTTGAAATAACTGTCGGAGCCCAAATTCTCTTTTTCCTTCCTTTCTGTCTCTCATAACTCCCCTCTCCTTCCTCATTATATTTTCCAGGGGTACTTTCCCCTCTTCCCACAAACCTGATATTTTGAAAGTAGAATCATCACATCAGGTAAATGTAATTTCAGGCAAAAGCAAAGAAACAACTTTTTTTTATTGAAAATTTTTTTGATATTTATTTATTTGTGAGAGAGAGACAGAGTGCAAGCAGGGGAGGGGCAGAGAGAGAGGGAGACACAGAATCGAAGAAGGTTCAGGCGCTGAGCTGTCAACACAGAGCCCAACATGGGACTCGAACTCATGGACTGCAAGATCATGATCTGAGCCAAAGTAGGACGCTTAACCGACTGAACCACCCATTCCCCAAAACTTAACATCTTCATTAACATATGTACCCTTAACATGGATAAGTGTGCAATTTCCACTAGATATTTTGTAGTACTGAAAGTAGCTCAACGACCTCATAATTTTCTTTGTCGATGCCGAGGAGCAAAGCATCCCAAGTTGGATATCATGAAACGGATCTATCCTTCTCATTTTCCAGATGAGGAAAGTTTCTAGAACCCCTCAAATTAATATGAATTACCTAGGAGGGCTCATGAGTAATAAGCACAAAGAATGGGTGAACAATCTCAGAGTGTGATCAGAAACTATGATGGCACATTGGAATCATCTGAAAAGCTTTAAAAAATACCAACACCTGGACCCAGAGATTCTGATTGGTCTGATGTGGGGCCAGGGCATCTGATTCTCATGCACAATTGAGGTTAAAGAGATCGCACATGTTTTCAATCATTGGGAGTAATCAGTTACAGCGATCTATTGAAGAGTGCTAGTCTCCCCACCTCACCCCCATTCACTTTGCTAACCGAAGAAGGACCTTAATTCAAAAATGCAGAGAGAGAGAGATCAGCTGGGCTTTCAAAGGGAAGGAATCCTACTGGCTTATAAAAGCCATGTTGAAGGCTTTTGCTGAGATCTTGTAAACAGGATGTAGTTGTGGATGGAAGGGTGCCTGAGGCTAAGAGGGATGGAGCAAGGATGATAAATTCACCTTGGAAAAGGGGTAAGCATCTCTAGAGGTCAACTTTCTTGTCTGTCAACTGAGTCCTAGGAAATGAGGGTCTTGCTAGAAAAGAAGTATGTAATATAATAAGAAATGTGGGAGACTGTGGCAGACTGGAGACAGAAGACTCCCGAAGGAGGGCAGCCCATTTTATCATTGCTAGAATAGGAGCCCAGTGCTGGAAGACTGCCTAATTTTTCAAGGTAAGCCCCAAATCCGGACTTCTATGTGAAATCCCCTGAATTTTACATTGTGGCAACACCTTCAAATGTTCTAAATCTATTTCTGGGATGGTATTAGTTGGTAGTGCTAAGCCTACAAAGGATGGCAGTTTGTGTTGACCCACATTATTTCTAAGTCCCGTCTCTAACTTGCTAAAAATGCTTAGTTGGGGTGTGTCTATATGAGAGTCACTTCAACCAATGAAAACGCTAGAGAGCCCACTTGGGTAGTCACTGTTCTTTTACAGTTGAAAAGTTCATTTTTTGTCCTGGTCCTTGTCAGCCCCAGCTACTGCAGCCTGCTTGCTGGTAAGTGCCAACAAACGGGGAGACCAGGCACTGCTTGATCTCCTCCAGGCCTTCACATCTTTCTACTCTGAAGTGAGGATGAGCACTGAGAACCATGAGCAAAGGCTCTGGATGAGCCTGAGCGGCATGCTTTCTGCAGGCTGGGAGAGCTGCTCTGGGGGGTGAGGGAGCACCCAACAATCAATGCGGGGTCCTCTCCCCAGAGTTGAGGTCAGAAGATTATTTCAATAAGTTAAACTGCTTGTCATTGAACCTAAGTACAAAACTAGATTCCCCTTTGCCCCTTCCCAGCTGGATTAGGCTTCTAAAAATACCTCCAGCAGCAGCATACTCTGTCTGACAGTTCTTGACAAGCTACAGTCATCAAAGTCGGTTCCTGCTGCTCAACCAAGAGGCATCTGTCCCTGGTCAAAGTTTCATTTTCTTGAAATCTGTCACCTTCCCCAGGTCAACAGAGAACTGATGGGTATTTTGTTCAGTGTAAGAGCAAATGCTCAGTCATTCAGTCTGACACAAAAGCTATATCTACCAGAGAAGTTTCTTGTATTTATGATCTGGGATTTAATAGGGAAGGGCCTCCCTTCCCTACTAAACATTTTAGTTCTTTATATTTTCCAGTCCTCATTATTTATTTATTTTGACAGAGACAGAGACCATGCGAGTGGGGGTGAGGGAAGGGAGAGAGGATCCCAAGCTGGCTCCATGATGCCAGCACAGAGCCCGAGGTGAGGCTCAAACTCACGAAACCATGAGATCCTGACCTGAGCCAAAACCAAAAGTTGGATGTTAACTGACTGAGTCACCCAGGTGCCCCTATATTTCAGTTCTTAAGCAGGTCTGTGGAGAACATTCTGTTTGCCAGTTGTTGGGGCAGTCTGAAGGCACATTCCCCAAAAGCTGTGGGGAGTGTCTAGTTGTACAACACTTCTGGGAAACATTTGAGTAGAAGGACCCAGATTCCTTAGGAGGTTTTGTATTGTGTGATATTCAGTGACAAAGTATATAAAATACTATCTATCTAATTTCTCTATTAAAATTTCAGTGGGTTTCTTTCCATTCCTAAAAACTGACAGTCTCTGGGTGCTATTGTGACTATCAATGATGCTTTATGGTTCTCTGTATTTTCCCAAACAACTCACAAGCAACCTGCACTATATTAACACAATTTAAGAATCTTCAATAGTATATTAAGTAGAATTTTTCATTTTGTGTGAAAGTTTGGGGTGAAATGTTTGTGGAGTTTAAAAATTATTTCAAACACTGTTTTATTCTTAGCAGGATAATATAGTTAGTAACTTCTGACAGTGATGGATATTTTGTTCTTTAAATTACATAAAATTGCTTTAAATCATGGGGATAAGTTCTACAAACAACTGAACAAATCTTTCTAAATATTTATAATCATTTGATCTGGTAGTTGCACTTCTGATAACCCTTCTTAAATAATGTTAAATATAAGAAATATTTATGCATGAAGATACTCATCCGTGTTATTAAAAATGGAAACAACTTTTAAATCCTTTCAGACATTTCAAAGTATGTCTAAAGTAAAAAATCATTAAAGATACCACACGAATTTTAGTAAAGTGGAAAATGTTTTAATGTTAAAAGCAAAAACCTGGAAAACACTGCATCTACAGTATAATCACATATGAAGATTATAAATAGTATTTATTACCTTGAATTATGAGAATGTAATACTGTATTGGGAACCCTTACCAAAGTACTAGGCACATCATAGCGCTGAATAAATGTGAGTCCTTGATTTTTCTATACAGGTGTGAATGTGTATACTAAAGGGACCAAAGGCAGGGTTAGCCGATAATTTTATTTTGGTGGTGTTATGGTTGGTTTGCAGGAGGAGTTGCTACTTTTCTGAGTTTTCCAAACATGATAATGAACCAATATTCCTTTAAATATGAGGAGATAAAATTACGTAAACCAAAGGAAAATAAAGGTCCTTCCATGTTTGAATTCCCCACCAAATCAACTTAGTAAAGGGGGAGGAAGAGGGAGGATCTGTGACACTTGTATGCCCAGCTGATCCAGCTACTGGTTTGATATGGTGGTAGCAATAGCCACAAGGCAATGCTTAGAAAATCAAGCAAAGATGAAACACATGTGGAAAGACTTAACCTTCTATGAAGTCAAGGAAGAAACCATCTGCAACACAGCTGAAAGACAGATTGGAGGAGCCCTCCATGGGCTTGCCTCCACTTTCAGAAGTGGCTGGGTGCAGAGTAGGGATCTACTAGACAGATCATTATAAACTTCTCCAGTTCCAAGGGTGCCTGATATATTTTTATCTCTGCCAATCAATCAGCCAAAAGCCATCAAGTGTCGATTCCGTGTCCTGTAAAATTTACCCTAGTCCAACACCTAGCAAATGGCCTCTGATAGCTCTGCTGGGTGCCATGCAGGGATAAGTGGGGAGAAGAGGTGGTCCTGGTGAGTGGGGGCTTAATACTTATTCAGGAAGGTGGATTTTGAGAAGAAACATCAATTTAGTGTTCTGGGGGGTGGGGAGGTTCTTCTTGCTGTGGCTTTTATCCTTCTAGCCCCTTCCATTTCCTGCAATGTTTCTATCCCCAGGAGTACATGTACATGAACTACTGGACTGGGAGGCTAGTGCTTGGTAAAAAGCTTTCTGTTTCATCATTTTGATGGACATGTACCATTATGTGATCTATTCCCACTGGGTGATAGAAGGCGTCAAGGGTGAGTCTACTTTAAAACCATTCCTGGCACAGGTTTTGAGCCAAGAAAATCTTCATGCTGGGAGCTGTTTGCTACGTGATGGCCAAAGATGGGGGTCTTCTCACAACATATCCTTTTCTGCACTGGATGTAAAGACTGGTATTTGGGTGTAGAGTGGCAGGGGGCAAGAGGTATCTGCCACCATCCAGCTACTGGTGTGCCTTCCTAGAAGGATTTGTACTCTCCAGGCATTGAGGGATGGCGTTTTTTTTTTTTCTTTTCCACTGGAGATGCTGGAAGGGTGTCCTGGTGTGCCTTCCTTTCTGTATAGCTTTAGGTGGGGTCCTTTGAACAAAGGCAGAGTCAGTTTCTCACTTGCTCGTCTTTATTTCCACTTGGATTCAGGACTGAGCAGCTAATTTCCTGCCTTGTTGCACGCAGAACCCGGAGGCAGTTTAACCTTTGATGACTGAGTTAAACTCTCAAATAGGCTGAATAATCATTAGGATTTAAATTAAGGATTAAACACTCCACAAGGCTCCCAGTGTGAATGCATTCTGAGTACAGGCTGCTTCTGTGGCTGTCAGTGTGGAGGTGAAGAATATGATTTCAGAGTCTCTGGAGACTCAGCTTGGTCTGGCAAACACAGATTACATCCCTGAGCTTGTTTAAATTCCTTACTCTTATAAAATCCAGTTGCTTCTATAGTAGCTATGTGCCAGTTAGCTCAAAGAAGTCTTGGCAGATATTTGAAAAATCAGATCTCTACCTTGAACACCTCCAAGATTGGACTACTGTTACTCTACTTGTCATGCTATGGTTCTGGTTTTATCTTTGCTACCAACTTGGCTGTTTGATGTTGGGTCACTCAGCTTTCTTGGTCTTGTAAGATGAGACAGTTGGAGGAATGGTCTAGTGCAAACTTTGACTCTATTTTAGGCAGGGACTTTAGAGTTGCCAGTTTCTTCTTGGGTCTGTTTTCATGAAATTGTAACCTCCAACACCCCCATCTATCTACTATATAAGATATACAGATAAAATGACAGAAAACAAACTTTTTGAACTTCTGCCATATGGGCAAAACACTTCAGAAACTTGAAAATATGTCACAGTCTCTGAATAGCAACTGTATTCTTAAGGACACTGGCTGTATAGTAAATAACTTTGGGGGTGGAGGGAGAAGATGCTTGGAGTTTAAGAAGTTTGGTTAACAGTGCATACTTTATTATCCTTTAAAAAATTTTTTAATGTGTGTTTATTTTCGGAAGGGAGGGAGAGAGGGAGGGAAAGAAAGAATCTCAGTCAGGTTCTGTACTGTCAGTGCAGAGCCCGATGCCAGCCTTGAATTCAGGAACAATGAGATCATGACCTGAGCTGAAATCAAGTCAGGCACTTAACCAACTAAGCCACCCAGGCACCCCACTTTATCATCCTCTTAGTGAGCAGTGAACACTAGATGTATGGTGTGAAACCTTCTGCTTAACCAGCATTTTCACCAGAATTTTCCAGACTATTCTATCATGGTGATCACTTTTATCTGCTTGGCTCATGATTACCTTTTCCATAGCAGAGACCGTTTTGTGGCCATTTTGGATAATGTGACTCATTAAACAAGAGATAGGTTCCTCACCCACACTGGGCCAATGAGCTCCAGTGGTCGACACTTCACCTGCAATGTGCACTGAAGTAGCAAAGCACAGTAGTCTGTAGAAGCAGCACAGAGTAGATGAACAAAGAGGGTTGGAGGTGAGAGTATCTACTTGACTTCCCTGATCTGGTTCATTCTTTGGGTCCAGCTGAGTGTAGGTTCCTGGGATACTTCTGTATCCTTGTAATAGGTTCTGCTTTTCTGCTCAAGTCACTGTGAGTGGCTTCTGCAACTTAAAGTAAACTAGATTCCCCCTCCCCCCCCCGACTTTTTTTTTTTTTAAAGGAATGCCTAATAGCATTTCCTTGAATGTGCAGAATAATTTGCAGTAATTTCTTCCACAGTATCTTGGGAGCTGGTGATAGACTGATCCAGGGAGTGTTCCAGAAGATCAGCATTAAGGCAGAACATAGCATTTAGCTTGTTGGGGTGTTAATAAGTGGGTAGGGTACTTTAGGTATAAGTACTCTCTCTCAGGACAAGTGGTTCAACAGAAGCCTTAAAAAGGCAGAATTGTCTCAAAAACAAGAGAGTGGCTACTTTGACCTGCAAGTTACTCTTTTGAAGGATACCAGGGGCTCAGAAGTATATTAATCATGTTTTTAAATTTTATGATGATTTAATATCTTTGGCAGCAGTATGGGTGAGGGGCATACAGCTTTCTTGCTGTATGGGGGAAAACTGCCCCTCACAGAACTAGCCAATTCCTAGAGATAGTATATAAATTGCCTTTGAACATGCCTTATATATGTAAACTGTTCTATCTTGAGTCCATATACCAAACTACTCCTTTCTCTCAAAAATGAAGCCAATATTTTTCTGCCCTAAATTACCCACAGCCAGGTATCAGATTGCTAGTGGATGTCTAATGCCCCAAAGCCCACTGGAATTACTCAAACGAGCCAGTCCTAATAAGTTTACCCTGCTCTATCATGTTGTTCCCATGGAAACCCCAATAAAATCTGTTCTGTGCTTTCCCATGGCTCCAGCTTTTCCTCCTAACCAACACCAGTGCTTTCCCATGTGGTAATGCAGGCCATGCTTCTCCTTTCTAGGGGAACTTAGTTTTCAATGGTACTGACCTCTTCATGCATCCCCTTGATAAATTAAGACCCAGACACAAATTAAAAAGCATCAGAAGGATCTAACCTATGAGCTATTTCTTTTTTTTCCTATAAAAAGCTTGAAGGCTAGGAAAGTATATTCTTTAAAACCAAAGAAATCAAAGCTCATAAAAGTTAAGTAACTTGCCCCAAGATCAGATAGGAAGCACCCATGGAGGTAGATTCAAAAGCTGTCACCTAGTGCTGAAGTACAGTCTTAACCGTAAGAGTAGTAGAGGGTGCCTGATTCACACTGTTCTCGGGGCTGAGCATACAGGGTGAATGTGGCAGATATGCTCTCTGTCCTTCTGGGGTTTATTTTAGTGAACTAGATAAAATTAGTCTACAAATAAATGTGTATTTTGAAACCAAGAAAGTGCTAAAAGTACAAGGTTGTGGAAGGTGGTGAGGTTGGATGAAGGTGGTGAATTTTAGTTACTGGATAGAACTTAATAGGGTTGATTTAAAGAGTAAAAATCTATTTAATGTTAACATAATTTATTTTACCCAAAATATCCAAACATGTAATCAATATAAATATAAGATGCTAAGAAAACAGGAATGTGAAATAAGTCTTTGAAATCAAGAGTACATTTTACATCTATAGCACACCTCAATTTGAATTAGCCACACTTCAAGTGCTCAATAGCCACATTTGACTTGTGGCTGCCCTATTGAACATAGTGATAGCCTGTCTAGGTATAAAATTCTTAGGTTGATACATTCACTTGGCCTGTTGGAAATGTAATTCTGGTACCCATTGATGCTAATGTGAAATGTTATCAGTCTAATTACTATCCCTTTGTAGGCCATTTCTTTTTTTTTTTAATGCGAGTGTAATTAACATTGTTAGTTTCAGGTGTACAATAAATGATTCAACAATTCTATACATTACTCATTACAAATAATTGTTCTCTTCATCCCTTTCACATCTCATCCATCCCCCACCCAATTCCCCTCTTGCAACCACCAGTTTATTCTCCATGTTTAAGATGTCTCCATGTTTGTTTGTCTCTTTTGTTCATTTGTTTTCTTAAATTCCCCATATGAGTAACAGCAGATGGTACTTGTCCTTCTCTGACTTATTTCACTTAGCATTATACCCTCTAGATCTATCCATGTTAGTGTAAATGGCAAGATGCCATTCTTTTTTTATGGCTGAACTATATTCTGTAAGCCAAATCTTCTTTATCTGTTTATCCATCAGTGGGCATCTGGTTGCTTGTATATTCTGGCTATTGTAAATAATGCTGCAATAAATCATAGAGGTGCATATATCCTTTCAAATTAGTGTTTTTGTTTTCTTTGGGCAAATATCCAGTAGTGGAATTACTGGATCATACAGTAATTCTGTTAACTTCTTGAGGAACCTCTCTACTGTTTTCCACAGTGGCTTTACCAGTTTGCATTCCCATCAACAGTGCTTGAGGGTTCCTTTTTCTCAGCCTTCTCTGTGTTGTGATTTTAGCTATTCTGACAAGTGTGAGGTGATAGCTCATTCTGGTTTTGACTTGCATTTCTGAGTGATGTTGAGCATCCTTTCATGTGTCTGTAGGCCCTTTGTATGTCTTATTTAGAAAAATGCCTATTCAGTTCCTCTGCCTATTTTTAGTTGGATTATCTTTTGATGTTGACTTGTACAACTTCTTCATATACTTTGGATATTAACTCCTTATTAGATATATCATTTACAAATATCTTTTATTCAGTTGGTTGATTTTTTTTTTTGTTTTTATTGAGGATTTCCTTTGCTGTGAAAAAGCTATTTTAGTAT